>NC_072013.1:10365900-10686000 GCF_027791375.1 Indicator indicator | reverse complement strand
CCCCCCCCCACCAGAATCAAAGAAAATTAAAATTATAAGGATTTGATGTGAATGAAAAGCCCCCCCCCCTTTTACAGAATTCATCCCAGTCCCCCCCCTGGACCGTTTTTAGTTATGTATTTCCCCCCCTCCTAACTCCCATAACCAATCCTCCTGGGGATGGGCCTTAAAATCATTGCCCCCTCAGCAAACAACACCCAACATTGCCCTGTGCCCATTGTTTTTCCTCACTGAGGGCCCTAGGCCACCTTTTATTTCCAAGGCCCCTTTGGGCCAAAGCCCAAAGTAAACTTTAATGAAGAAAAAAATAAATTTATTTTTAATCACCCACACGTGTGGTACACCCAACAAAAACCAGCATCCCCAGAAAACCAATCCCCCTTCAAGGAAAAGGAAGATTGGCCCCAGAGTGGAAATTCCTTTCCCCCCCTTTGTATTTTTATAAAAATTTTTTACTTTGCCCTTGGTGCAAAAAACATTTTCATAAAGCCTTTGTATCAAAATACAGTACCCCCCCCCCCCCCCCACCTTACCCCCCCTGGCAAGAGTGAAATCTTTTTTTTTAAAAACAACCAGCAAACAGGAACTCCCCCCCCCCTTCCCAATGGATACCCCCCCCCAACCCCCACCCCCTTTTTTAAAGGGTCCTTTCATCAAAAAACTGGCAAACAAATTTCCCCCCTATTTTATTTTCACCACCTTTATGAAAATTTTCTGTGGGTTGAACCCTTCCCCCACCCCAGTTTAAAAAAAACCCCTGAAAAAAGGGGGGCCCCCCCCCCTACAAGAAAAGCCCCATTGGGGATGGGACCCTTTTAAACAAAGGGGGCCCCATGTAAGTGGAAACCCCAAGGGAACACAAAAGGGGGAAATGGGGGGGGGAATTTATTTTGAAAAGCCTGGCAAAGAGGGGGAACACGAGAAACCTGGGATCAAATTTATAGTAAGAAATTCATAAATTTCCAGTGGGGAGTGGGTATTTGGTGGAGGAACCACTGGGAAACAAGGTTTTGGGAGCCCTAAAATGGACACAAAGGTCCCCCACTCCCCCCCCCACCCTTGGGGAGGTTTTTGTGGGGGGGGGGGTTTTTTTATATCATAGACCTACCCCAGGTTATTTTGGAAAAATGAAAGGGACCCCCCCCCCCCCCCCCATTTGAGTTTAACACCTGGTCCCCCCCCCCCCCACCCCCTGGTTGGGGGAAAAGGTTGGTTTCCTTTGCCCCAAATAAGGCAGAAAGGGGGGGGAGTTTTTGAAAAAAAACTAGTTTTTTTTTTTGGAAACCCAGATATCCATTTTTTTTAAAAGGTGCCCTTCTCCCCAACCCACCTAAACCATTTATGGGTGGGGGAAATGGTAAAATTTGAATCCAGTAACCCTTTTGGGCCCACCATGAGCCTCCCTGGGCCTATTTTCCTTTTGGAAACCTCCCCATTAACCCACTGGAAGCTATTCACGTTTTTTGGCCCCCCCTATTGTATTACCTTTTAAAAGTAACTGGTAGCCTATGGGCTTCACAACATGGTAAAAATTGCAAGCTCTCTTATAGAAGATATTTTATCAAGGCCCCCCCCCCCATAATGGAAATCCCAGAAGGTGCTGGAAATCCAACATAAATTAGAAAAATACCAGCCAAACTTGGAAAAAAAGGATCCCCCCCAGGAAAATAGGAAAATTAAGGGTAATTGGAAATGCCTTATTCTGGTTTTTTTGTATGATCCCAAAACCCAACATTAAAGGGGTCCATGAAAAAAAAGAAAACATTTGGGCCCCCTTATTTTTTGAGAAATTTTGGTTCCACTGGGGGGGGGAAGCAATCTTGCGGGGGTTGTTTTAAAAACAGCAAAAAAACCAAAACATCTTCCAGTTTTTTTTGGAATTTTTTATTTTGGTCACATTTCACTCCCTTAGCCACAGCAAACCAGTTTTGGCCAAGAAAACATCCTTCTAAAACCCCAAACAGGAGCCAAAATCCTGAAAAAAAAAAGTTAAGTTTTGGGGGGGATAACTAAAAAATCTTCCCCTTTTTTCCCAATTGTTTTTTTTATGGCCATGAATTTTTTTCTTTTACGCTCTCCATTTTTTCCCCTGTTTGTTGTAAAAAATTCCATCTCAACCATTCCCAAAAAAGCCCTACAACCTACCTTAACCTTTTTCCCAAAATGGTTAGAGTGGTGGTGTAACCCAAATCCCTGTGAAGGTAAGGCCCCATTTATTGTTAATTCAAAAAATGGAAAAATGGGGCCCCAAAAAGTTTAACCATCTATCCCTATCCCCTCCATCCTCCCCCTTTTATTAAACTTTCCTTCCAATTTAGCAAAAACAGGGACCTTTTCCCCATAATCAAATAAGGAAATCAATAAGAAAACAATTTTGTTTCCAGTTGGCCAAAAGAAACCCCCCTCCCCCCAAGTCAAACCCCAAATTGGAGTTTCCCCCCCCCCCCCCTAAACCCTTTTTCAAAAAACTTGGAAGAAACCCCCCGAACACAAGGGCCCCAGATAAAACACCATGGCCCCCCCCCAAATGGTGGGGCCCCCCCATGTCCCCACAAGTCTCCACCCCCCCCCCCCTCCCTCTTTTGGAAAGACCTTCCCCCCCAGGGGGCTGGGTGGAACACCTCCCACCAAACCTTTCCCCCACCCTTTTGGGCAGCCCCCACTTATTCCCCAATCCCTTTTGACCCATGTTCCTTTTTAGGGCAATAAAAGAAAAAAACAAAATTTTCCCCCTAATTTGCCAATTCTAGACCCCCCTCCCCCCCTTTGGTTCCACCAAATTCCCAAGGGCCCCCCGATTTATTTTTTTCCCCTCTACCTTTCTAACCACCCCAAATGGGAATACAAGGGGGACAAAAATAAAAGAGACCCCCCCAACCAACCCCTACCCTAACAGTGCAAACATCCCTGCTTAATTTCGGCAAAAGGGGGGAATTTTTTTTGGGAACCCTCAAAATGAATCTCTTTTTATGGGTCCCCCCCCCTCCCCTTTCCAAACCCCCCTTGAAAAAACCATCCCTTGGATGAAATTTTCCTTTTTTTTAGGGAAAAGCCTGCACAGAGAAAATTCAACTGGAGGTTTTTAACCCCCCCCCCCAAACTCCCCCCTTTTTCCTTTTCCAGTTCCTGTCTCCTTTTATTCTCCCCAGAACCATAAAAAAACCAAACCCACCCAAATTTCCCCATTTTAGCCCCCCATTTGCTCCCCCCCCTCAAATCCCAAGACCTGTTTTTTAATGTTTCCCTCCCCCATAAACAAACTTTCCAAATAGCTTATATCTTGGATATCAAACAAAATAAAAAATAATTAAACCCTAAGGTACAAAAACCTTCCACTTCCCCCCTTAGCAAAACAAAACAGCCCCCCCTTTTTTGTTTAGTGGGGTCCCAGTGGAGTGTGGGGGCCAAAAGTCCAAATCAATAAATATGAGCAAGCTTTTGAAAAAAATCCTAAGAAGCCAAACAAATTCAAATATTAAATAAGCCCCCATCCTAACCAAAAATTATCCAAAATGGCATAAACAGGAATTTACCCACTTGGTTTTCCCCCCCCCCAAGGGCCCTTATTTGTGAAAAATTAAGTAAAATATTTACCCCCCTTATTATTACCTTGCCCAAACCAAACAGAATTAGATTTTGGGGAAAAAGAACTATTTTTCTGGGGTTGCACCAAACTCCACTATTTTAATTTCCCCAGAACCCCCCCATAAAAAAAATGTAAAAAATGAAATAAAAGTATTGGTTTTTTTGTATACCTCAAGGAACAGGACAAAAAATATTTCCTGCCCCCCCCTGCCCCTACACTAATTATTGGTGGGCCCCCAAATCCCCCTCCCCCCCCCCCCCTTGAAAAAATATGCCCCCAACATGTTCCCCGGGTGCAGTGGCAAAGATGCCACCCCATAAAATGAAAAATCAAAAAAGAACGAAAGCAAAAAAAAAAAGAACTATAGAGGAAAAAAATCTACCAGAGGAATACCTGCCCCCCCCCCCCTTGAAAAAGCAAAAAACTTCATAAAATTGTGGCCCCCATTGTTTAAAGAAAAAGAAAAGCCCAACAAAAAGGCCAATTCCCCCACCCAGCCAAAACATCTTGGGCAGTAAAACAACAAGTGGAATGTAAATAAACTTTAAACTGACAAAACCAAGACCCCCCCCCCCAGGGGCCCCCCTGCCCAAACCCAGCAAGTGGATGGGCCTAAAACCATAAAGGTTTGAGGGAGGAAGGAATCCCTGCCCCCCCCCCCTCCCCTTCTACTTGGGTGGGGGGAGAAACACATAAATGTGATGAAGTTTTATCCTTGTTGTTCCACCAGCCCTTACTTTATAATGATTTTTTTCCCCCAACCACAAAAAGAAAGTACCCCCAAACCAGGAAACCCCTGTTTTATTTGGGGCAAACCTGGGGGGCCCCCCAAAAAACCAGGACAAGGGCGTGTGGAAGCCCACCCTCCCCTGCCGCTTAATGAAAAAAAAAAAACAGCCACTGGAGGGAGTTTTTTATTTTGGGTTTTTGTTTTAATTATGTTCAGCCCTTGTAGGAAGTCCCCCACCCCACCCTCCCCCTGGGGGAAGAACTTAGAGCAAAGGCCCCTTACTCCCCTAAAGTTTTTGAAGGCCCTAGTTTTTTCCAGGAGAGGACCCCTGGAGAAAAGGGGGACCTTTTATTATTAGGACAAAGGGGCCTATGGCCACAATATAAAAGTGACCCCCCCCCACCCAAACCCAGGGGTAAACAAAGAACAAAAGAAATGGGATCCAAAACTGGAGGAGGGCTCCTGGAATTTTAAGAAAAAAAAATTAGACACACATTTAAGGGTCCTTTTTCCCCCCCTATAAAGGTGGGTGGGGGGCAAACACTGGGGGAAAAAAAGGATTGGCCCCCCCCCAGACAAATTCCAGTCCCCGTGGGGAAACAGCTTCCCCCCCCCAAAAACCTTGAAAGTTGGGTTTTTTGAACTAAAGCCCAAAAGTTTTTGTGGAATGTGGGCCCCCCCCTTGAAGCATAAAGAGTGGTTCCCCCCCTGACCCCCCCAATTGCCCCCCTTGGCCCCCTATGTATTTTACCCCCACCCCCAAATAGGATTGAAATCCCCCCCTTTTAAAGGTTTCCTTCCTTTCCCCAACCCCCAAAACCATTCCCTTAATGACCCCCCTATGAAATTAAGCAAATGCCCTGCAATCTAAAATTACTCACTATAAAGGCCCCCCCCCCATTTGGTAAACCATTTCCACCCCAAGCCAAAAAAAAAAAAGAAAAGGCCAAAAAAATCCCTCCCCATAAGAGGAGAAAGTGGTGAAATCGTCCCCCCCCCCTTGGATAGCCCAAAGTCACCAGTTATTGGGTTTTTATGTTTTTGTCCCCCTTTACCCCCAAATCCCCTCTGAAAAGACCCCCTTAACAGTTGGGGGCCCATCCAAAGTTTAAACCCCCCCCCCCCCCACCCCCCCCCCCCCCCCACCCCCCCCAACGCCTTGGGGGGTTTTTTTTTGCCTACCTTACGTGCACACCTTGCCCCCCCACCCCTCCCCCTAATTTCTTATTAACCGTTTTTAACCCAACAACCCCTGAAAATCTTTTTTTTTCCCCCCCTTCTCAAAAAGGAAAAAAGAACCAGGTAACCATTTTAAATATTTTGTTTATTTTTTTGATGATTTTCTTTTGAAAGTTTTTTGAAAAGGAAAGAAAAATATTGGGGAACCCCCCCCCTACTTATCCCCTAACTCCGAGGTAGCCCCGCAATTTTAGTGACCATTTTCCCATGTAAAGGCCTAACCCCAAATCCCACCCCAATTTTGGAACAGTTTTCCAAAAAAGGAATAGAAGCCCCCCCTTGTCCCCATCACCCCCCCCCCTGCCCCCTTGAAAGCAAAACCCATTATTGGGCTAAATCAAAAGGGGCCCCAAAATTTACTTTGGCTTGAAATGGACTTATTCCCCCAATCCCAATAAAGGGGGTCACACACACCCCTTTATATGGATTGAAAGGAGCCCAAACAAGGTTCTAATCCCTTTTAGCAAGGTGGGGGGGTCCCCCCCATGGAAATGGTATTTAAAAATCTCCACCGTAAAACCAAAGTAAACAAAAACTTGAATTGGGATGGGGAAAAATTATTCCATTTAAAGGGCTTTGCGGGGGACTTTCCCCCCCCAGAAAAAAAAGCTTCTTTTTTTTTCCAAGAATTTTGGGAACCCAAAAACCACAAGAAAAAAATCATAAGGGAAACACAATGGTTGTTTTTGTTTTTGGGGGATTTTAGGGAAAAGGGACCTTTAAAGATCATCCTCGTTTTCAAACCGCCCCTTGCCCCATGGGCAAGGTAAAACCCCCACAAAACCGTCCCCCCCACCCCCCTAGTTCCCCCCACCCCCCCCCCCCCCCCCCAGGTTTGCTCAAGGCCCCCCCACCCTTTCATCCAATCCTGGCCACTTGAAAAAAAACATCCAACCCCACCCAAGTAGAAGTGGAGGGTAACCCCCCAACCACACCCTCCCAATTTGACCAAAAACCAGTTTCCAGTGTCCCACCCCCCCCCCACCCCCCCTCCCACCTTAACCAGCTTAACAACGGGTAAAAATGGAATTTTCTTTTCCTAAAAAATCCCAGCCTAAAAAATTCCCTGCCCAATCCCCTATTTAAAAGATTTATAAAATCCCCCCTTCCCAAATGGGCCCCAAAATAACATCAAAAAGGTTTTGGGGTTCCCCCCCCCACCCCTCCCCCTGAAAAATATGGGGAATTAAAAACATCCCCCCCACATTCACCAGTTAAAACAATCCCCATCCTTAAGAAAACAAGCACCACAAAGGGTGAAAAAAATAATCCCCTTTAAAGGTCCCCCACCCCCCGCATATTGGTTTGGGGTTTTTTTTTAAGGAAAAATTACCCCAAAATGTGTGCCCCAATAAAGGAGGGCCCCCTCCCTTTAAACACCCAAAACACCATTATAAAAGAAAGGGGTATTAAGAATAAAATTCACTGAAAAAAAACTCCCCAAGGTTTAGGACAAAAACCCTCTTTGCAAATCCAAACAGTTATACTGAAAAAAAAATACCCCCCCCCACCTCCAGGCAAATAAATTCCCCCCCAAGAAGCAAAAAGGGCCAATTGGGTGTAATAAAAATCAAAAAAAAAAAAAAAAAAAAAAAAGCAAAAAAGAAAAAAACAAAAAAAAAAAAAAAAACAATGCCCCGTTACCCTTTAAAAAGACAAAAAATCCCTTCCCCCTGACAGCCCCCAAACAAACAGCCTGAACAAACCACAAGCCCCCCCCCCCCAAATAAATTAAAACCAATGAAACTCTATTGTATATCTTCTGCCCAGTTTTGTGGGCCCCTTGTCCACCCCCAAAACCGAACCCAGTACAGGTCCCCCCTGAACCCCCCCAAAAAACGTGATATTATGGGCCCCCCTTTATGGTTGTTGGGAAAACATCAACGCTTGCCTGCCCCCTTGTTTACTACAGAAGTCCCCCAGCCTTGAAAGCCCTTGGGGGTGGAAAAACTTTTACAAGAGCCCACGTTATATAAAAAAAAATCTTTTTTGCTCAAAAATTGGTGACCTAAATATAGATTACCTTTTTCTTTGCCTAAATATTTTTAAAAAAATTTGCAGAATGCCAAAAAAAAAGAAACAAAATTTTGGGCCCAACCACTGGGAAATAAGCCCCCAGTTTTTTACCACCCTTAAAATAAGAATGCCCTCACCCCCCTTTCTTCTAACCCCCCAGGTTGGGGGTTAACCATACCCAAAAAAAACTTAGGGGATTTATTAATTCCCAGAGTATCCCCCCCCAATTATTGGTAATGGGTTTTATACAAAGCTGAAATAAGAATCAATTTTAAAAAAAAAAACCCCCCAACCCCCCATAAGCAATTTTTTGCCACAGTTGGGTGAAACAAGAAACCAACATCCAAAAACAAAAAAAAAAATCCCAAGAAACTAATCCCTAACAGAAAATAATTAAACACCTGGGGCAATAGGGAAAAGGGAATAAAACCCCCCCTCTAAAAGGACAAATTACCCAAAATATCCTAAACCCCCTAAATAACGTAAAAAAAGATAGAAAAAGACCCATAACCTAACCCTAGGATCCCCAGGGTTTAAATATTTTTTTTTGCATCCCCCCCAAGAGGACCCCCCCACCAAAGGGCTTGGGGAAAAACCCCCTGGTTGGTTTCCCCACAAAAATCTTCCCCCCCCCCTGGGGCCCAAACCATAGTACCAGTTGTGGTACACCCCCCCCCCCCCCCCTCACAGTTTAATATAAAAAAGAAACTTATCCCCCCTGAAAAAGGGTAGGTTATATTGAAGGTGAGGGTGGAGGTTTTGGTATTCCCCCCCACCCCCCCCACCACCCCCCCTTCATTACTTCCCCCCTAGTAAAAAATCCCAAGGGTGAAAATTATAAACCCAAACAAGGAAAATGGGCCCCCCCCCTTCACTAATTTGGGGTGCCCTAAGGGAAAGGGGGGTATTTAAAGTTTTCCAGAGATTTTTAGGACCAAAAAAAAAAATATTCCTTTTCCTTCAAAGAGGGTTGTGGGTTTTTCAGACACCCATTGGGAAATTTCCAGGCCCCCCCTAGCCCCCCAGGGAAAAGGGTTTTTTGGGGGTGTGGAGGTAACCCCCACCCCCACCCCCCACCATTCCCCCCAGGGGAGGGTGGGGTGGTTTTTGAGGAAAACGAGTCCCCCCCACCCCCCCCCCAACAATTGTCTCCCCCCCCAAACGTCCTGGGGGACCCCCATGTTGTTTAAAGATTAAATAGCATGAGACAAAAACCCGGTCTCAAGGTATAGATTAGCCTTTATAGGGGATACCCCTTGGGCCTTGGCAAGGGTTTGAATTTTTGTAAATTGACCCCTTTTGAGGGAAAGTCCCCCCCCCCTTATTTTTTCCCAACTGAAACCAATTCCTAGTGGGGACAACCCTAATACCATAAACCCACAAGCCCCAAACAGGTGAATAAACCAAGAAGCAAAGCAAAAAATGGGCCCCCACCCCCCCCCCCCACAAAAAGGGCAGAAAGAAACTTTTTTCTTTCCAACAATCAAAGGCCTTTCTATATGGAAAGTGGGTTGTCAAAAAAGAGGGCCCAAGCTTCCCCCCAAAAATTCAAAAAAGATTTTATTTATTTTTTTTTCGGGCGTTGGTATTTGGGCCCCCCCCCACCACAACCCTGCATACTTTTTTTGGAAATGGGAAAAAAAAAAAATCAATGAAGTCCTCCCCCCACTTTATGCCCCCCCCACTCCCCCCCTCCCAAACCAAAAAAGTGCCCTTTTACACTACGCCCAGTTTTATGTTCTGGACTTCTCTTTTGGAAACAGACCATAGGGATTTTGGTTAAGGGAAAAAAAAAAACCCCCCAATGGAACCATTTTTTGGGAAAAAAAAATTTGACCTTCTTCCCCAATGACCTTAAAATTTTTTTCCCTACCATATTCCCACCCACCCCCCCCCCACCAACAATTTAACACAAAATCTAATAAATATAAAAACAGGGGGTTAGTTTTTAGGTTTTTTATTTTTTTTTTTTTTTTCCCCCCTTCCATTTCCCCCTGCAAGTCCACCTCCTCCCCCCCTTGCCCCCAACAACGCAACTCCAAAATTAAAAAATAAAAGCAAGTAATGAAACAAAAAAACTGGGGAACCCCAAGGTACAAAATGACAAGGGGTAAAAAAAAAAAAGTCCTCACAGTAAAAAAGCCCCATCCTATTTTTCCCTATTATTGGGTTTCCCATTACCCACATTCCAAATGCGTTGCCCCCAACCAAATTCCCCAACAAGGGAAAAAAAAACCTTGGTGCCCAATAAATTTTAAAATGCCAATTTTTGACAATCCCCTTGTAAAAAACCAATAGAAAATGATTTAAAATCTGGGAACCAATAAAATGGAAAGTTCCCCAATAAATGGAAGAAGTTTTTGTTTTTTTGCAAACAATGGTTTTAAGTTTTTTTTAGGTTTTAATTAAAAAGTTTGGCCCCAATATTTTCTTGGGCCCATGCACAAAACCCAGGGGTATTGGCCAACAAAACGGTGTGGATAGGGGCGACCCCCATACACAAAAAAATCAACCCAGAAGAAAGGGCTAAAATGGGGTTTTTCCCCCCCCCCACCAAACTGAAATTTTAAAAAAGCCAAAAAACCACCTACATGGTATAATGTTAAAAAAAATTAACAGGTTTTGGTAACCCTTGAATTTGTTCCTCCCCCCCCCCCCCAATCCTGCCCCTTTCATTTTAAACCCAACACCCCGTTTTAATTTATTTATTTTTTTTTGCCCCCCTTATAAAAAAAATATTATCAGAAAAGAAAGAAAGTGTAAAAAACAAATACATCCCCAAAAAAATTTTTTAGGTCCCCCCCACCCCCCCCCCCCCCTGGGCCCCAGAAATAAGGGGGAGTGGGGAAAAAAAATAAATAAAAAACAAAAAAAAAAAAAAAAGAAAGGGTTTTATGGAAAAAAAAAACACAAGAATGATTTGGGTTTGGAAACTGAAAAACCCCCAATAAAAAAAGGAAAATCAGTTATTTAATATTTTGATTTCCCCAGCCCCCACTGATGCCCCCCCCAAAATGGGTGGCCAAGAAAGCCCAACTTATTTTTCCCCCCCACTTAAGACCCAAAGGGCCCCCCCCCCCCCCTGGAAAATGACAGGCCCCTCCCAAAAAACACAACCCTGGGCCCTTGAAACAACCTCCCACGGAAAGGGGCCCCCACCACCCCAAATTCCACCCAAACCCCCTTCCCCCCCCCTGGGCATCCCTGGTTCCCCTTGTGATCCCCCCACACCACCCCACCCCCCATCCACACCTGTTTTTTGAAAGAAACAATTCTTCCCCCCTAAATCTATCCATTTCTGAAATCTCCCCCCCCCCTTATCCCCTTCCCCAGCCCCTCCAAAAGCCCAAATTGTGCACCCCCCCATCAACCTTTTTATAAAACAATTAAAACAATTCCTTTGGGTCCAAAAAAAAGTCCACCCCCCAAAGCTATTACTTGCCAAGGCCCCCCCTTATTTCAGGTTACAAAACCTGGAAAAGGCCCCAAATTAAAATAAGGGTCCCCCCCCCCCCTCCCCCCCCCCCCCCAAGGAGCCCCCCCCCCCCCTTTTTCCCCCTCTCCCCTTCCCCAGGAAATGGAAAAGCCCCAGAACCCCCTCCCCCCCCACTCCCCCACCCCCCCCCCATGTTCCCCCAAGGGAAGGTGGGTCCCCACCCCCACCCCAGGAAAACCTCTTTGAATCATTTGATTGGTGGGCCCCCCCTCATCCATGGACACCTACCCCCCTACCAACATTGTTCCCAGATTTTTTTTTCTTGTTTTTTTTTGGTTTAAACACTATTAGGGGTGAGCCCCCACCCAAGAAAAAAACTGGGTGGGCCCCAAGCTATGGGGTTCTCAATGAAAAGAACAGCCCAAGAGAATGGGGCGAAAAAAAAAAATAACAAATCAAGGGGGGCCTAAACTGTCTAACCTTTTAGGCCTTTGGCTTGCCCCCACCTTGGTTTTTATGGATGCAGTCCCCCACCAGCCACACATGCAGTCCCTTCCCATTTTTCTGGGGACTGGCCCAAAGGGAAAAAATAATAAACACCCATTTGGGGGGCCCATCTCCCCCCAATGGGGGGAAAAAACAAAGTTTTTTCATCAAACTTTAACCATCTCACCCACAAGCCCCCTAACCTTTCTTGTGAGACTGCTCCCAGAAAGTTTCAACCCAACCCTTGCCCCCCCCAAGACTTCCCCCCACCCACCACCTAGTGTTTTTTTGTGGCCTTGGGGGCTTGGCCCCCCCCCCCGCACCCCCCCCCAGGCCCCCCCAGATCCTACCAATGCTTGAAATGGGGGTCCCCCCCCCCCCCTCCAAAAAACTTCCCCCCCCTGAGAAAGGGTGTTCACCCCCCCCCTCATGCCCCAGATTACCGCAAGCAACCTGCACAAAATACTCCCTGTTTTAAGTTTGTATTTTTTTTTTGTTTTTTCAGGGTTTGAATTGTTTCCCCAACAGGCCCCCCTTTTTATTTTTTTTTTTTTTTTTTTTCCCCACGCTTGAAATTAAAGAGGACCATACTACCCTTTTATATAAGATTTAAAGTGGGGAAATGCCCCCCCCTTTCCAAGGTTGCAACATTACCAACCCCAAAAAGGCTTGGACTCCCCCCCTGGCTTTTTTTCCCCCAGGCTTAGGGTTATAAGCCCAAAGTTGGGGGTACCCAAGTGGGGGTGAGAACCCTCCAACCCACCCGATGGCCGAGTGGCACAAAAACAAAACACTTTTCCCAGCCCCGCAGGCGGCAACAATGAAAAAAACCCCACAGTTCCCCAAAAAAGCACTTGTTCCCCCCCCTGGGGTGGATGCCCCCCCCCCTATGTCACACCCACCCAAAATTCATTTTTGCCAAAAAAATTGGCCAGATTTAACCCACAAAAGATGGGGGCCCCACAAAAAAGCCCCAAAATAAACAAATCCTTTTTCCAAAAAAGGCAAAGAACGCTTTTGAAAATCCCCCCTGATTTGCAAAGCCCCCCAAAATCCCACCCGAAATAATGGAAAAAAAAAAAAAGAAGGGGTTTTTTTGGGCTGGGGAAACCATCCTAAAGGGGATTGGACATTCCACCCCCCCCTGCTAGCGGGGCCCCCCCCTTAAAAAGAAATGGGTCCACACCAACAGCGGGGAGGAAAAAAAATTCCAGGTGGGTTTTGTTATTTTGAAAATGTCCCTTTTCCAGAATCAGAAACCCCCGAACCCAAAACCCCCAATGTATTCCTGGGCCAAAAAGCCCCCCCCCCCCCCTGTTTTTTTTGTATTTATTTTTTTTTATTGTTATTTTATCCCTGTTGGCTTCCACCCCACTACTCAATAATTAAAAATTTAAAATGATTGTATAATCCCTCACCCCTCCTTTTCAGGTTTTTATGAAACCAGAAAAATACAGCCTTATGTTTCAAGCCTTTTCGTTGGCCCCCTAGCCTTTATAAACCGCCCTTTAGTCCCCACCCCTCCGGTATCCCATAGCCCCTTGAAAAAAAAAAACCTTCCCAAACCACAGCCAAAAAAGGTATTTAATCCTTTTTATTTAAATAAGACACAAAAAAGAAAAATTTCAAAAAGCCTAATCCCCTATGGAAAAAAAAAAAAATCCCCACAATACTTAACAGTATTTACAAAAACCACACCTATTATTTTTTTTAATTTTTTATTGTGGAGTTTTTTTAGATGAAATAAAAAAGGGTTTGTTAAACCCATACCAACATCCAGAAACCCCCTACTTTTTTCCCCCACCTCCCCCACCCCCCAAAACAAAAAAATGCCTAAATAATTTTCCACAAGGGTGTCCAAGGAATTTGGGGAGCAAGTTTGATTACCCCCAAAACCCCCATCAAGACCTGGAATTTTAGCCCCAAACTCCATCCTTTGAGGAAGACTTTTTGTTTATTTTATAAGCTTCCCCAGCCATTTTTTTGTTTCCCCTTGCCCCTTAAGAAAAGTGAAAAACACTGTTTTAATTACCCTAAAATAAAATAATAACCCCAGCAACAAATGGGGCCCCCCTTAGGAAAGGTTGCACCCCCCCCCTCCCCTGCCCCCAATGAAAAAAACAAACACAAACCCCAAAAACAGAAAAAAATAACAAAAAAGGGGCAAAACCAGATGCGAACACCCACCACGAAAAAAAATGGGGCCCTAAAACCCGGCAAAAGGGCCCAAATTAAAAAGCTTATTGTTATCCTTCCCAGAGGTCAACAAAGGGGGGGGGAAGCCCCCCTACCAAGGCCCACCCTAAAAAGAAAAAAGCACAAACCAGAAAACAATGCAAAGGCCCTTTGGCCCAACTGGCAAAGGAATCCTCCAGGCAAGTTTTTTACCCCCTAGCCATTTTGCCCACTTTCCCTATGACCTATTAATCGAAATCCCAAAAGGAAATCCCCATGGGGAATGATAAGGCCCCCCCCCCTCACAGAAACCCATTAAGAAAACAATGCCCCCGCCATGTTTCCCACCCAAAGGTTATTTTTGGTTTTGGGCAAAAAAAAGACCTAGAAAAGAAAAAAAAATTCCCCAGCCAGCCCCAATGTTAAAAAATTTTTTCCCCCACCTAACATACACCAAAGGCCCCACTGGGGGGCATAAAAAATCCCCCCCCATGCCCCCCCCCCAATCCCAGCCCACCGCAATCTACCCAAACAAAGCCTTTTCAAAAAAAAACCCCCCACCACCCCCCCCCTTTTCCCCTTAGGGGAAATAAGGGAAATTTTCCCAACCATTCCCCTTCCCCCCCCCCTGGGAACCAAGCCCTATTCCCCAGTTTTTTTTAATCCCCGACCAAACCCCTTTTCCAGCCCCCAAGATGTTTGAATTTTCCCAATCTTAATATCCAACTCTAAAACCCCTCATCCCTGGTGGGGGGGGCCAATACAAAACCCCCTTCGGCCATTTTCCCCCATTTGTTCTTCCCCCCCCCTGTCCTCCCCCCAACAATTTTTGTCCCAAGTGAAGAAGGAAACCCCAGCCCTCACTTTCCCCCCACGTCTACCCCAACCTCCCCCCCCTTTTCCCACCAGGGAAAAAATTTATAAGAACAGCAAAAGAAAAGGTATTACCTCCCCCTCAAAGCCCCCACTCCCTATTTTTTATTCCTTCCAAAACTAAAAATAAAAACAACATTCCCCAAGTTCCCTTCCAAGCTTTGCACTTCAACCCCAGAACCACCTTAAGTTTTACGCCTCCCCAAAAACACTTATTTCCATTCAACTTCACTAAATCTTTTTTTATCCCCTGGACCTAACCCCCAGCCAAAACCCGCAGTTGTACCCCCTCCACCCTCACCACCCTTTCAAAAGTGGGAAGGGGGCCCCAAAAAGCCATAACCCCCCAGGAAGACTTGTCAAGCCACCCCCCCCCTTGTGGGGGGCCCCCCCCCCCACACATTGGGTGGCTTTGAGCCCACAATAAGGAAAAAACCAATCCAAAATTGTTCACCCTACCCCCCCCCCTTTTTTCTTCCCCCCCAAACCCAGGTTTTTTCCCCACCCCCCCCCACAAACCCCTGGTATTCCCTAGAAAATCCCCCCATAGGGCCCAAGGGTAAAAAATGCTTTTTTTGGCCACTTTTCCTTTGCCCCCACCCCCCCCGTTGGCTATCCACAACCCCTGGGCCCCTTTCAATCCTTCCCCCAGCCCTAGCCAAGCCCGGCTCAGGGCACCCCCCCCCGCCGAATCAACCACCCCTTGGTGGTTTCCCCCCCCCCCCTATTTTTTTTTTATTTCCTATTCCCCCCATGATCAAAAAACAGCTTTTTTCCCCAGGACCCAACCCACTGCTCTTGCCCCCAAAACTTGATCCCACCCCTCTGGGGAAAGCATTTCACCGGGGAAATTTGTTTTGTTTTGAAACAACCCCTTAAGTGGCAAAAAGGAAATCAGCCAACTTTTTCCCCCCCACAGTTTTTTATATATTTTTATCTTTGATTCTTCCATACATATACCTGCCCAATAAGCCTGAAACTTCAAACAAATCAATTCGTAAATTATAAACAGGAGGTAAAAAAAAACATCCAACAGAGCCCCCCCCTTTTAAAAACTGGGGGCACCCCCCCTGGGCCTTAAAAGGGGATAAAAACATTCTGTAAAAAAACAGAAAAAAAAGGTTGACATATCATCCCACCATCTTCCCCAAAATCCCCCCCCTTCCCTTTATTTTTCCCCCTCCTTTTATTTCATAGAACATGGGGGCCCAAAACACAAGAAAGTTATTTTGCCCCCTAATCAAATGTCCCCCCCCCCCCATATTTTGGGGAACAGCCCCCCGTAAAAAAAACAAAAATAAACTCCCCACTTCCACAGCCATATTTCAATCCTTCCTAAAAAGAAACCCAGCTAACTCCCCGAGCCATTCATCCTTTTTGAAAAGGAAAACCCTTTAAATTGGCCAAAACCTCTAAGCTTCCACAGAATGGGGAAAAAGGAGAACCCCCCCCTCCCAGAACAGCAAAAAGTCTCTGTTTTTATTAAAATTGCCAAAGTGCCGAAATATATTTTTTTTTTCCCCCCAAACTTTTTAAATGGTGATTTCCCCATACCTTTTGAAATAAAAAATTCTTTGGCCACCCACCCTCCCGATAATAGCCACTTTTTATAAATATGGGTTAATTTTTTTTATTTTGTTGAGGAGGAAATAAAAAAATTCCCCCCCCCCAAGTTGAGTATTTTAATTTTCACATATTTTTGTTTTGCCTATGTTTTTTTTAGTACCTTGGGGCAGGAATCCCCCCATGAAACAAAAAAAGGTCCCCCTCCCCCCCCCCCCTAAAACCACCAAGGAAAAAATTGTAATTATATTTGCCCTATTTCTCCTAATGAATAGGCAAAATAAAAAAAATCCCCTTTCCCTAAAAGCCCAAGAAAAAAGTTTAAATCAGCCAAATGGGGGTAAATCCGTGCAAAATCCCCAAAGGGGGCCCAAAAAAAATTTTAAAAAAGTTTTTATTAATCCAATCAGAAACCCATTTAAAGCAAAAACCCATATTTAAACTCACCAAAAGGTTTATAACCCCATCAGTCCCCCCTGGGTTTGCGAACCCAACCAGACAAAGTTCCCCCTTGTGGAGAGGTTTCCGCAAAATCCCCTGGAACTTTCCATTCTTTTGGCAATAAGGGGCCCCCTCCCCCTTTTTTGGGGGTAAAAAAAACAAGTTTTTTTTGTTTTGGGTTTAAACAAGTTCCCCCCCCACGTCCCCCACCTTGAAAAAAAAAATGTCTCCCAAATTTGAACCCAAAAAAACCCCTTGAAAAACCCCCAGAAAATGAAAGGGGTACAAAAGTCCAAATAGAATCCATTTTTCAAAAAGCTGGAAAAAAAAGCCCACCTTCCCCACTGAGAAAAATCAATCCCAAAACATAAGCAAAATCCATCAACATAAGACCCCACCCCATGGGGGCCCAAATTATAATCATGCCAACCCCTAAAGTGGGGCACTTTACGTTCCCCCACCCCCCCCCAACTATGGTTTTTTATAATTAAATCCTTTTTACCTTCCCAACAACCCCCCCCTAAGGGGGAAAAGGTTGTGGGTTTGAAAACCTCCCCCACCCAAAGAACCCTCCACCCTGGGGGGCAGCCCCCCCACCCACCTTGGTTTTTTGTCCAAAAATGCCCTGGAAAAAAAAAAAACCTTTTGGGCAAGCAAAAGGAAAAACTCTTTTCCAAAATTTTGTCCCAAAACCTCTAAAACCACCCCCTGGGAACAAAACTTATATGAGGCGGCCGCCCCATTTCCCCTATTCCCACCTTGTCTTTTCACTCCCCCCCCCTTTTATTAAGGGAGGTAAGAGGAAACCCCCACCCCCCCACCCTCCCACCTGCCACATGCAACAAAAACCTCTCCCCCTTTCCCCCAGGGAAAAGTATTTTTGTTTTTGGGGTGTTAAAGGAAGAAGTAAAAATCAGAACCCCTCCCCCCCCCCTTCCAGGCTTCCCCAAATTACCCCCTTCCCCCCTAGACCCTAGGAAAAAACATAACCACCCAGTTTTCCCCCTCAAACTCCCCTAAATATTCCCTAGAACCCCCTTCCGACAAACTAACAAAACCCATCATTTATTGGTTGTCCCTTCTGGTTTTGGGGGGGGGCCATCACAAGCCCCCCCCCACCCCCATCCCAAATTATTATTTTTTTCCTATTAGAGTGAGGTGGGGCCCACCCCCCCCCAAAAAAAAACCCTGCAAAAAAAACCCAAAGGGGACAACACCAAAAAAGGTAAAATTGGCCCCTCCCCCCCCCCCTCTAGTTGGCCCCCTGGAAAGTATTAAATAGGGGGTAACAAAATTACCCTTCCCCTGGTTTCCCCCCTCCCTAGCCCCCCCACCACAGTTTAAAAAAATTTTCTGAAATATTTTCCATGCCAGGGTATGCGACCCTGGGTAGGGACTTTCCTATTCCCCTTGGGGCCCCACCCCTGGAGCAAACACCCTGTGGCCCCCTTGTCTTACAGTCAATCCTTTTTTTTCCCAAACCGCCCCAACAAAAAAAAAATAAAACAAAAACCCCCCCAGTTGCCAATGGGTTTAGTTTAGCAAATAGTGTGTGGGGGCCATTTTTTTTTTTTTATGGGAAAAACTATAAAATTGTAAAAAACCCAACCTCCTTAAATTAAAAAGGGGTTTGGGTTGGAGGAAAAAAAAGAAGGAAGGTTTTTGATTACCCCAACCACCCCCCCCCACCCCCCCCCCCCACCCTGAAAGAAAAAAAAATAAAAAAAATGACACCCCCCTAGAATTATCAGGCTCTTCCAATTCCCAATGAAAAAGTGGGAATTTTTTGGGGGGGGGGCGGTGTGGGTCACCCCCAGTTGGCCCCAAAAAATTGGCCCCCCCCAACCCCAGCCCCAGAATCCCCCATTGGTGGGACTCAGAAAGTTAAATCACCTTGTAATTGCCCAAACAGTTGGGATAACCCAAAATGGGGAAACTGGTGAAAACTACTGGAAGTTTATTTTTTTTTTTCTATTTCCCCACCTACCTTAGCACATGATGGCAAACTACCGCCAGGAAATGGCCAGGGTTATAAAACTGGGCCCCCACCTCAGTTGGGGCAAAAGCCACCCATGGAGTGGAAAATGTCCCCATCAGGGAAACAAATATTTTGTTCCTAAAAAAAAAAATGAAGAAGGGGAAAAGGAGCCCCAGTATTTGTATAGAAATCAATCCCTGCCCAGAATGAGAAAAAATTGGGAAAAAAAACCCCTCCCACCTTAACCCCCACAAGGCGAACTGAAAGCAGTTGTGGGGTTTTTTTATTTTTTTTAAAAAATAAATCGGGGGAAGGAAAAAAAAAGGAAAAAAGGGCCTTTTTTTATAATTCTTCCCCTGCCCCTGGCCCCTCAGCCTTAGTCTTGGGGAAATCCCCATTTATATTTAAATTAAAAATTGTACAAAACAGAAAAAGCCTTTCCCATCACACCCCTTTTTTTTTTGTCCACTTGGGAGAGCCAAGCAACAAAATGAACCTACCCCCTGGGGCCCCCCCCAACCCCCCTGGTGTTTTAATTTTAATGGCCTGAGTTGGTTGAGTTTGAAAAAAAAAAAAAAAATGCCAGGAGGGGAAAAATTAAAAAAAAAGCCTCCTAAAAGGCCAAACCCAAAAGCCAGCCAAGCCATTTCCCCGTGCTTCCCGATGGTCACCCCCCATAAATGCTGCTTCCCTTTTTTTTTAAAAATAGAGAACCTCCCCCAGGCCCCCCAATATACCTGGAAAAAATGTGGGGGGAAAAAAAACCAAAACCCCCCGAAGAGCATTTTTTTCAGGATCCCAGAAGGGGTTGGGACATTTTTTTGCCCACACTTTAAATTTTGTTTTAAAACCAGCCCTTTTTTTCTATGGTGGGTTACTGGTGCATTAATGTTGGGTGGGGGAAAAAAAACGTTTTTCCCATCCCCTATCTTCCCCAAAGTAAATCAGGTTGAATTAGGGCAACAATTGGAAGAAACAAGGAAATGCCTCAAATATTTGTTGCCCCTAAAGGAAATAAAAGGGTTTTTAGGCTTGGGATGAAATTAGGTAAAAAAAAATTATTACCCCCCTTCAAAACCTGCCCCAAAATAAAAATGGTCCCCCCACCCACACCAAGAAACCAACCTGGGAAAAAAAAACAAGGCCCCCCCCCCAGGCCTGGGGCCCTCAGGGAGGTGGGTTGGAAAAGTCCCACCCCCCACCACCAAAACCACCCTGGGAGAATGCCTCTAAGAAAAACAAGTTGGGCCCCCCCCCATTGGCAAAAATTTGGGACCATAAGGATTTTTAATGGACCCCCCATGGGGGATTGGGTAGGGGGTTATTTTATGAAAAGTATTATATGACTCCAATTGACCCTTAAAAGGTACCCTTTTTTTCCAAGCCTTGAAACAAAAAAAACGCCCCAATTTTTTTAATCATTTTTTTTCCCCTTAATGTTTTTATTACTAAAGGACATCAATCAAAATAAAAATGCAGGGAAAAAAAAAAAAGAAACCCCCCAAAAAAAAGCTTCCATAAAAAGTTTTTTTTTTCAATCCCACACAAAAAAAATAAGGCCCCTTTAGAAAATAAATAATTTATTATGATTTTATGAAACCAAACACATTTCCCTTATAGGGGATTTTTGTGGTTGGTTTGACACCAGGGTAAAAATGAAAAAGCCAGCAAAAAAGATTATGTATGGTTAAAGTTAGAAGGCCTACAACACCCCTCCCAAGGGTCCCCCAGGAAAAAAATTAAGTTGGGTAGTCACACCCCATCCCTCCCCCCCCCCAGGAGGGACAGTTAAAATAAACTCCCCCCTTATTGGGCCCTTGGCATATTTTTAACATCCCCCCAGCCCCAGCCAAGCCCCCTTTAAACAGATCACCCCCCCCCCCCCCCCCAAAAAAGGCACCCTTTTTTCAGAACGCAATCTGCCCCCTCCTAAGGCCCTCCCTTCCCCCCCCTCCTAAAATTAAAAAGATTTTTAATACACACGGGGGAATTTTTTTTCAAGTCCCTTATTAGCACCCCCAGCGTGGGTAGCAAGCCAAGCCAACAGCAAATTCTGTTCCACCCCCCACTTTTTCAATGTCTGAGCAAAATAAGCCTCCAGATGGTGCCATTATAAAAAAGTCCCCCCTCTCCCCAAAAATATGGGGGGTATTTGTGGGGGGAAGGGCCCCTGGGGGTTGGAAAGGAGGGTTTTGATATGTAGCAATAGTTTTAAAATGACCCTTGGCATAAACCCCTCCCATTTTCTTAAACCTTTTTTTTTACTCTTTTGCCCAAGTGCCCTTGGCAAACTTGTTACTGGCCCCCGGAACCCCAACCTTTATTTATGTAATTTTGGGCCCCCTGCCTTCCCAGGGGGTTTGCCACCCCCATTAGTGGTCCAATTTTCATCCCCTTCCAAGAGGGATGGGGCTCGTTCCTTTCACCATTGAGGCCAAAAGCAAAAAAGGATCCCCCACCTGAAAAACAAAAGAACATTCCCTTGGGGTAGTTACCCCCCCCCCCCCCCCCCCCTCCCTATTAGCCCTTTCCTCAAAATTCTCGTAGAAAAGCAAGGTAAGGCCCCCACAACCCAAAGCATCCCTTGGGGGGATTGCTGGTTTTTTCCAAAAAAAAAACCCAAATCCCATGGATGTTTCCACCTTTCAATAGGCACAAAGGACTTTATTGCCCCCTATTCCCAGAACCCCCCCCCCCTACCAAAATGCCCCCCAAAGGAATTTTAACCATTGACCCCCTTTATAATCCCTTAAGTAGGCCCCCCCCCCCCCTTGTCTAAAAATCATCCAACAATCCCCCCCTAAGATTCCAGAACCCCCCCCTTGAGCACTAGAAAGGATCCCCCCCTTGGGAAAGTCATAAACCTGGGGTACTCTCCCTGCCCCCCTTAATTTGGGGAGTGGGGGCTTTACCCTGTGCCCCAATACCCAGAATGAAAGACCCCCACAGGTTATAAGTAAATCCTGGAGAACCCACAGAATCAAAAACTGGCCCCAGGTTTTTTTCAAAAGGGGTGGCCCCTTAAAAAAAAAGAAGCTTGGATAAAATGATCCTCAAACCAACACTTTTTGGTTCCCCCCCCCCAACATCCTCCCCCAGAAATTAGTTTCCCCAAACCTCCCCCCACCAAAAGCTTGAAATGGGAAGGGAGGTTGTTGCCAACTCTGCCCCCCGAAAAAAGAGGAATTAGTATGTTGAACCCAGAAAAACCCCCCCAAAAAACCCTCCCCATTAAAGGCCCCCACCTAAGATTTTTGGAAAAAAGAAGGAACCCGCTGAATATTTCCAACACATCTCCCCTCTCCACCCCCCCACACCGCCACTTTCTCAGCACCAAACAATGGGTTTTTTTTTGATCCCCCATTTTTATGTGTTCTCACCTTGCCCCCCAGCAAAGCAAAAATGGCCAAAGAAGGGAACAAATTAATTGCAGGAAGGGCCAGCGATTCCCCTCTGCAAGCAAGAAGGTCAATTTCCTTCCAAATTTTGGGTATCCAGCCCAAGCCAGCCTAAGGTGGGGAACAACAATCCCCACATGGTAACCAGAGGTGAAAAAAAAACCCAAGCAAAAGGGTAAAACTTTGAATTTAGTTACAAATCAGGGGCACCCACCAACATGGGCTTGCCCAAACAGAAAACAGCCCTCCCCCCCACCCAAACTAAAGGAGGAAACCATCCTGGACCAACAAGGAAAATAACTTAAGGTGGCGGGCTTTTTGAAGGGGGGGGGAAAACCTGGGGGTAAAAAAAAAACATCCCACCCCTCCACCCCCGTAAAGGAAGGACAAAGGCTTTGGGGAAAAGAAAAAAGTAAAAAAAACCTAATAACCACTCCACACCCCCAAACGACCCCCTCCAACAAAAACCTTTTTTATTTTATCCCCTTGAACCACCTCCCCACAGGAAAACCCAAAGGCCCCCCCCCACCCCCTCCTCCATAATTTCCCCCTGATATTGGTAAATTTTTTTTTAAGCCCCTAGCTTACCCTCCACAATTCCCCCCAAAGAAAAAGGACCCAAGCATGGGGTCCCCCCCCCCCCATTTTTGAATAGCCAAACCCTAAAAAATAAGTGGGGAACAAGCCCCCTTAAATTTAAAAAAAGCAGAAAAAAGGGAGGTGGTTAAATAAAACAAAAAAATTCCTGCATCCCTAGTGTGGCCAGAAACATAAAACCCTTTAAAACCACCCTCACGGGCCCCCCCACAGCCCAAAAATATTTTGTGTTGGGTTTTTTCCCATCACAAACACACCAGTCCCCCCCCCATGGGAAAGAAATGCCCCCTAAATTAACCAAAAATGGGGCACCCCTCCCTCCATAAAAACAAACAGAAACAAATATCCCAAAAAAAAAGAAAGGCCCTCCAACATTTCCCTATACACATTAAGTGCAGTATATTCCAAAGACAAAGCCCCCCCCCCCCCCAACCCTACAAATTCTCCAGTTTTTTTGGGTTATTCCTTGGCACTCTGGGGGGAACCTTACTTCCCCAACAAAGTACAAACGGGCACTAAACTAGCATTGGTAGTTTGTTCCCAGGAAGGGGGCAAAATACAAAGCCTTTACCAACAGTATAAAAATGAAAAAAAAAAAACTTATTCTCATCCCAACCAGCAAAAAAATTAAAATCCACAACCCATTGAAAAAAAAGGGGCCCAACCCCCCCAAATTAAAACTTTCTTTCCAAGAAAAACCTGGTAAACAAACCCCCCCCTTAGGCACCATGAACGACCCTCCCAATATGCAATTGGAACCCCCAACTTTCCCTTTGATAAATCTTCCGCCTTGACCCCCTGAGGGGGGCAAAAGGTGGAAAAACCTGGGTTTTTGTAGCCAATCCTTTTGGCCCCCCCCACAGTCACACCCCCCCCCCCCCCCCCAACCCCCCTTCCCCCATTGGCCCCCCACTGTGGTTAATTTGGGGCCCCATGAAGAAAAAAGGAAAGGAGGAATAAACCAAATAAGGCAAGGACCTGGAGGGGTAAAGAAACACCCCCACCCCTCCCCCCCCCCACCTTATCCCCCCCTTTTTTTTTCTGGCCAGAAAAGGGAAAAACCCAGTTTTTTTTTGGGAAGAAAAGCCCCAATAAAAAACCCAAGCCCCTTTGTTAGAAAAAAACCCAAAGAATGGGGGGGTTGTTGTTATCAAAAAGCTAATGGGGCCCCAATGGGGAAAAAAAAAACTGCAATGGGGAAATTTATGGATCCCCACCATACCCTCAATAAATACAGCTCCTTTTTTGAAAGGAATTCGATTGCTTTCTGGTATAGAAAGAAGAGGGGTCCCCCCCCCCCCCCCCCCCACCCCCCCCAAGGGTTTGGAAGGGGGTGGGGGGTGACCCCCCTGAATTTTTTGGCTTATTCATGGAGGGCCTCCCCTATGAAACACATGACAATAAATGGATGGGGGACCCCCCCCACTCACAACCCAGGCCATTGGGGGCACCTTCAACTATAATGGGCCGATCCACACAGGTGCCACAAAATTGGTGACGGTTATTATGGTCACCATCCACCCCCCCCCTGAGAACCACTCCTCCCCCCCCCCCACACCCCCCTTTTGGGAAAAAAGGCCCAAAATTAGTCACCCACTCTCACCAGGAACATCCCCGCATACGAGGGTGGAAAAACGGTGGGGGGGACATAAACTGTTAAAAAAAAGGAAATAAGAAAAACCTGCCCCCCCCCCGATTGGGTTGGAAAGCCCCCACTCCCTTGGCCCCCCCCTGTTGGGAAAAACCACAAAATAATGGGGGGATTTAACATATCACCTGCCCTAGGGTTGTTTTTTTCCAACCAAGAAGGCAACTAAGCCCCAGGGGGTAAACGATTTTGGAAAAAAGGCCCAAAAAGCAGCAAATATTTTTTTATGGCACTTGGGAAAAACACAAAAGCAGGGCCCCCCAAACCACAACGAAGGGGTTTATATTTTTATTTATTTTATGGTAACTTTAATCCCTACTACCCTATATTAAAAAAAAAACCCCCAAACGGATTTTCCCCTCCTCCCAATTTTTCTTTGGAGACCCTCTGGGAATGAAAAAGGTTTTTTTTTAAAAAAACCACCCCCCATTTCCTATTTTTTTGGGCATTTTTTTCCAAAACCTGCTTTTTTATTTTAACCAATTTTTAACCAAGGTAAACAAAAAACCTCCCTAGCCAAACAATCAATCCCTCCCTAAAGGGCCAATATTCCAAATAGAATCATGGGAATCAAACAGAAAAAAAACAAACCGGTTTTGTGGGGGGTTTGGAGGAAAAAGAAAAAAAATCATAAAAGAATATCAAACTCAATAGTTTTTTACCAAAAGCCCCCCCCCCCTTGCCCCCATTGGGGCCCAAAGGGAACACCCCAAACCACCACCCATTTTCCCCCCCGCGCTAAGAAGCCAAAGGTTTATTGGGGCCTTCCCCCCCAAGGCCACAACTGTTTCCCCAAACCCCCCAGTTGCCTTGAAACCCCTTCCCCGAAGGGAAGTGGGGTTATAAAAAACACCTACCACCAGTTTTTCTCCCCCCTCCCCCCCATGGGCCCCCAAAACCACAAATTACTTTCCCCAGTTGGGGTCCCCCCCCCCTCATAAACCAAACCCCCACCTATGGTAAAAAAGAAAATTTTCTTTCCCTAATCTCCCCCATTCCCCTAAAGAATTCCTCCCCATTCTTCCCAGGCACAAATAGCCCCCATTCCAATCTAATACCAACCAAAAAGCCCCTAGTAAAAAAAAAGTCACTCTCTACCCCCGCCAAACTCCTTCCCTGGATAAATGCCCCATCCTTCCAAGGTTTGAAAACAGGGTAAAAGGCCTGGCCCTTTTTGATTAATGGACCTCCCCCCCCTGGAGCCCCCCTTATCCTCCTTCCCCTACAACCCCAACAACAAAACCACATACAAACGGATGGAGGGGCAGTATAAAGAGAGAAGATATAAGGACCCTCCAGGTAAGGTCCCCCCCCCCCCCAACCCTACAAGCAAGCCCCCTTCCCAGGTAACCTGAAAGGAAGGCTAAAACAGGAAGAGCTTGGGGTGAAAAAGAGACCCCCATATACAAGGGGGCCCTTGGTTTTTTTTGTTGAAAAAATACAGATTGAAATGGCCCCATTTTTTTGTTTTTGGAGCTTGAGGGAAAAGAGGGTGGAAACAGGAATTTTTCTTAAGACAGGGAAAAAAAAAAAGAATTTAATAGAAGAAAAGTTCCCTTTTCCCCCAGTTGGGGTGGGGTGGGGGAGAAACACAGGGAAAAATAGGTTTTATTTGCCCCTGGGGGAAGACCTGTGGGGGTATTAAAAACCCCCTTCCCTGGGGAGGTTGGGTTTTCAAAAAGGCAGGTGTGTTTTGGGGCACCAGTGCCCCTTGAAGCAAACCTGCCATTATTCTATAGCGGGAAGGTTGGGTGTCCCCCCTGCCCCCCTGGGGCAAAAGGGGCTTATTTTTTTTGGGGCAAACTAATGCAAAACATCTTTTATGATTCCCCCCCCGCCCCTTTTTCCCCAAACCCAAAAACCCGTATTTGTTTCTGGTGATATTTCCCCATGAAATATTTCTAAGTAATATGGGGCCCCCTTTTTTTAAGAGAAAAGGTATGGTATTGCAGGAGTTGTAAACAATGGGGTTAAAAAAAAATGGGTGTTAAAAGCCCATCAAGGGTTTATGGAAAAAATCCCCAAAAAAGGAATGGGGTGGATGGGTTTTTTTTTAAACCCTTATTCATACCAGAAGGTCCCCCCTCCCCCCAAGAAAAAATGGGAGAAATTCCCCGTTTTTTGTTTTTTTAAAAGGTGTTAAAGGATAAATAAACGAAAAACACCCCCTCCCCCCGTGTGTGGGGCCCCACCCAGCCCCTTTTTGGAGTCCCCCCCCCAAGGTTTGGCCCATAAATAAAAAATGCCACCCTTCCCCTGCCCCTATACAAATCGTCCCCCCCCTTGGCCCCCCCCCTTATAGTTTGCCCCCCCCCCCTCCTGTAGGGAAAAAAACCCCAAAAGCAAGAAAACTAAAAAAACCCCGCTTTATTTTGGTCCCCACAGGGCAAAAGGGCTCCCCCAACCACGGGGCCCCAGTGTATTTTTTCCTAACCATTGCCCCCCCCCCCACCGAATCCAACCCTCCGAAAATTCGGATTTCCCCTGGAGGAGACCCCTGGGCCCCCCCCCCATTCCCCCCAAAGGGTGGGGGAGGGTCTTCAGTTTGAAACACCCCAACCTCCCCCTATGGCCCACCTGCCATTTTGGGTTGAAATAGGGCCCCAGGCCCCATGGTGTGAAGGTGTCCATCAAATTTCAAAAGAGTTATCCATAGAGGCCCTCCCCCCCTCCCCAAATAGGCCAAAGGTTTACCCCCCCCCCCCCACCCAACCCCCCAACCCCAGGGACAACCCCCCACCCACCTTTCCCCAGAAAGGCAAAAAATCGAATTTCCTCCCCCTTCACCAAGGAGCTTGTTTTTATGGAGAGGATGGGAACCATAATCCCAAATGCCCCTATCCCCCCCATTGCCAACAATAAAGCTTTTTTTTTGAAAAATTAACAACAAACCATCCCTTGGTTTCAACAAAGCCCCCCTTGGTTTTTTTTGTTTTTTTTGCCCAACCCCCCTTCCAACCCCTAGTGTTTTTTTTTCCCCTTTTTATCCTGCCAGAAAAGAGTCCCCCGCCCCCCCCCCCCCCACCCTTACCATCAGGTTCACCCCCCCTGCCCCCCTCCCCCCCCCCCTGTCAACCCCACCCCCCTCCACCCTTTTCCCTTTTCCCTCCCATGGGGCCAAATACCCCAACCAGGCCCCCCCAAAGGGGGGAGGACCTGGGGGGTGGGGCCCAAAGAAATTGGCCTAAATAACCCAGGATTTTTTTGTCACCCCCCCCTGACCCCCCCCCCTCCAAGGGGGTCCCAACCCACCCCCCCCCCCCCCCCCCCAAAAGCCAGAGAATACAGACGGTGGTCCCCCCATGGAAAGTTCCCCCCAAACCTCCCCCCCCCGTTATCCAAGCACCCTAAAGATTCCCCCAGTTTCCTGAAGTGTTGCCCCCCCCCCCCCTTGGTTTTCCAAAGGTTATGGAAAATTTTTTAATTTGCTTGGTGAAATGAAAGAAAAATAATACCCCAAAACCCCAACCCTCCCAGCAGTAACCCTACAACCCTTGAGAAGGGGACCCCTTTATCACCCCCTTGTCCCCTAATTTCCCCTAAACCAGGCTGCAGGGGTCAGGGGCCAAGGGGCTTATAGGCCCTCCTAAACAACCCTCACGGGCTCCCACCCCTCGTTGGGGGCAGAGCGGGTGGCCCCTGCCAGGAGCAGGCAAGGGAAAAGGGGGATTAAAGCCTTGCAAGGGACTCTGGGTTGTGAAGCCTTGAAAGCTCTTCCCCCTGGTCCCCCCTGCAAAGGCGCCAGTTGGGTACCTCCTCTGACTCCTGTGGGGCCTTTCAAGCTGTGGCCTGCGCCGTGCATGGCAAAACAACAATTAAATAGATGGTACATTGGTAGCAAAGGGAGTGGGGCTGTGGTTTGTGGCTTTGTTTTTGTGTCCCCCCACTAAAAGGTGGGTTTTGGGCCCCTGCTCCCCTTCCTTTCTCTCTTCCTTTGGGAACTACCTCAAGGATGTGAAGGCTTCTCCAGGTTTTTGTGATAGGAAAGAAAAAAAGCCCTTGTTACAAGTCCTAGTGACCCCACAGAGGAAACGAATAAGACATCTCAACCACAGAAAATCAATGTATTTGGGGTTGGAAAAGACCCTCTTAAAGATTCAATCCCCCAGTCCCAACACCAGGACCTCAACTCTATCACCAAAAGTCCCCCTGGTTGGCTAAAACCCTTGGGCCCCTTTTAGCAAACCCCACAAAAAAATCTCTGGGGAGTCCCCCCTTTTTAAAACACACCCGCTCCCCAGTGGGACCAGGGAATCCAAACTTGCCACTGGCCTTCCCCTTAAAGGAGCCCTAGTATCCCCATGGGGGGTTATTTTTTCAGAACCTATTTTCCATGTGGAAGAATTTATGTTTTTTCCTTTTTTTTTTTTCTGATGTCCCCCCAAAACCTCTATGTTCTAATCCCACCTGCCTTTTTGTGTGGGCCCCCATGAGTGAAAGAAGAAACCCAACCCCCACCTACCACTTACAAGTTCCCCCCCCCCCCCCCCTTCCAGGAATGTGGGGGTAGAATTTTCCACAGGAACAAACCTTGGTTTTTGGAAAAAAGAGACCTTTCAAGAAGCAGCCAGTTCCCAACCCTTTTCAACCCAGCACGGAAGGGCCAAACACTAAACCATAAACTCCCTAAGTCCCTAAGTTTTGCTTAAAAACAACCCTCCAAGGGATGGTGAATTCCACCACTGCCCTGGGCAAGAAAGAGACCATTCCCAAGATAAAGAAAATATATCCCCCCTAAATATCCCCCAGCGGGAGCCCTAAAACCTCCCCCCCCCCTGGCCCAAACCATCATAGTGATGAAAATCAAAAGGGGACTGCTGGAGGTAATTTCTGCCTCCCAGTCCTAAAAAAACCAAAATCACCACCCAAAAGCAAGCAGGGTTTTACCATTAATCATCACCCCCCTCCGGTTTAACATTTCCCCCCACACCCCCCCAGCTACCTACCCAGACTGGTTTCACCCCCCTGCAGCAGCAAGGGGTGGGTCCCTGAAGGCTGGGGCTTTTTGATGGGTGGGGGCACAAGGGACCATGGTTGGGCTCCAACAAGTGGCCCCCACCCCTTATCTCGTAGTAAAACCTTGGAACAAAGCAACTCCCGAACTCGAGCATCGGTCCGCGCGGCCCTTGCTTTTTATTTTTTGTTTTAGCCAGCTTCCTCTGCCGACAGCCCCCCCTGCCGGCCGCTGCCAAGCCCCCCCCCAGGGGGTTTTTCCACCATGGATCGCGACGTGAGGCGCTGCTTATGGGGTTTTGGAAAGTGCCGTAAAATCTGTGGGGGCAGAGCAGGGAGATGGAGGGGTGGGGGCTCAGCCCCCCTGGCTTGCCTCTCAACTCAATGGGGAAAAAACAAACCACCACACTGAAGAGTGAACTTTAATGGAAAGGGGTCCACTTTTCAGATGGGGTTAAAGAAGAGCCAACCATAACCATCCACCCAGGGCCAAAAAGTGGATTTCCTTGTTGGGAAAAGCTCCAGGAAGCAGGGAGCAGAGAAAAGTTCCCTCAGAGGAACTGAGTAGCTTTTTGTCCCCCAACTGGCAGAGAAAAAAAACAAAGGGGCAGGAGTTGAGGCCAAAAACGTCTTTGTGGGCCAAAACACAAGAGCCCCCATGTACCACTTCACGTTGTCCACACTTCAACCCAGCCCCAGTCAACTCGAGAGGCTTGGTTCCACAAGGTGCCCCAAAGGACGTCAGGCGGGGGACGTCTCCCCCCTCCTTGCAGTACCCACCTGCAGGTGCGGGCATAAGCATGGACGAGGAAGGGATGAGGGACAAATCCCCCATCACCTCCCCTTTGTAAGGGGCCCGTGGTTGAGGAACGAGCCCCCCAGCAAACAAGGAAGAGCAGCAAAGAAAACCCGGCCACAGCATGGGTGTGGCCCCCAGACACTAGTTCTCCCCCAGTTCCCCCAATGAGGTCCCCCCCACAGAAGGACACTCCATCCTACCATAAACCCCCCCGCTGTGAACCCCAAACCACAACCCATGGCCCCCTGGGTAGGATTGGGAGGCCCAAGGTCCCCCCTACCCCTACTATAACCAAACCCGGGGTGGGGGGGGGGCAGGGGGGGTACGAAATTTGGAAGCAAAACTAACAACAAGTAAAATGGCGCGAGTGAGCGCGCCGTATCATACAATAATAAGGTAGCGGCTTACAGCACAGGAAGGGGGGGGGGAGGACCCCTGGGCACAATACAAAAATCATTCGGGGGGGGGGGGGAAAACCTATCAATATTGGCACACTAATTATTGGACATTGCAGTCCCCCTTTGCACTGGTGCCACCATTCTCTCCCAAACCAGCCACAGCACCAGGGGGCCCTAGAGTTTGCATGTTCCCCTCACACAGCCCAACCTTTTTTTTGCCTTTCCATCTGAAACCCCGTACCCAAAACTTAAGCTCCTTCACACATCCCTCCCCGTACTCCCAGGAAAATTGGCATCTCCGCCCCCACGCACTTCCGAGACAATTCAGTATTTTATCCCTCATGCCTGAACCCGTCCCAAGAAGCCGGGAAGCAGACCACTTGCTTATGGCCTATTTATCCATGCTGCCCATCTCCATTACAGGTTACAACACGGGGCCAGAGCTAGCCCACAAGGAGTGAGGTGCCAGAGACCCCGGCACTTGCCAAAGGCCCTGTGTCCCCCAGCTGTTGATCGCAGAACCATTACCAGCCTGGGAAGAGAGAAAACCTCCAACAACATCAATCAAGGTTCCAATCCCAATGAGTCCCCAAAACCCTATCTTAATCATCTAGAGCAAAATGGCACTAAGTGCCCTCATCGCAAGTTACCACCCCCCCCTGTGCCCTTAATACACCCGCCCCCCCCAGGGGACACATGACCCCCCAACCAACCCCCCCCCGAAACGCCCCACCAACCTCCCCTGAAGCAAAGGGGGGAGGTGCGGGCGACCCTAAAAACCCAAAAAGGCCCAATCTCCTCCTTTCCTGTGAAGAACTTCCCTTTTCTAATGATCAAGCCAAACCAATTTTCTTTTTTCACTCTTCTCCCCCCCGATGTGATGGTCCACTTGTAAGGCTAAAAAATCCCCCCCCCCCTAATTTCAGGTGGCTGAGGCAAAGCAGACTGTGACCCTGTTGGGCAGCCCCCCAGCAGCACCTGTCCCCCCTATTCACCTAGAGGCCAATGCAAAACCAGCCGGGCCCCAGTTATCCCCCATGGCTTTTCCAAGCCTCCCCCACAGAGAGCCTGGCAGCTGCTTTTGTTTTGGGGCAAATCCAGTGGCCAACCAGCCAGCCTTGCTTGCTTGCCCTCTGCCTTTCCCTTTCCCTTTCTGGCCAAGGAAGCCTCCACAGGCAGCCCTTCCCCTGAGCAGAATTTGATGCCTCAACAGGTTACCCCATTAAGTTTGAAGTAAAAGAAGCAAGAACCCAAAACGAAATGGCCATGGGCTTGGTCCCACGTCCAGATGGCCTCTCCATAGGTGCCCCTTTATGCAAGTGTGGGGGCCCAGAGCAGTGGAGCATGCTAGGAATAGCCTCCTTTCCTTTATTTTTATCTCTTCTGGCCTTTGGCCCAAGCCCACAGTCCAAACAGGCTTTTGGCCCAAGCCCAATGTTGCCAAAACCCCACTTTTCCTAAACAGGCATAAGTTGCCCTAGGCGAAAAACCAGCCATGCCAAAACTGCAGCCACTCCAGGTTAATCCACAGGGGAAACCCCCAGGAAACAGGGGAGGTGAACCCAGAGGCAACCTGGACTCCAGAGGCCTTTACAGAGTCCCCAAGAGCTGCGCCAAAAACAGTGGGGGGCCCTGGCCCCTGGCCTGACAGGCCACAGAGCTTAAAAAGCCTTTCCCTGCAAGAGGCAGCTAAACCTCCCAGGGCCCAGAACAACGCAGAAACAGGCTGGGTGCCCTTACTGACAAAGGGAGAGGAAGCCTTTGCCGGGCAACCTTATACAGAGCACCTACAAAGGACCCAGGCACCAAAGAGGGAGAGGTCCCTTCCCAGGGGCTGAGTTCTAGCAATCCAATCAGGCAGAGTACAAGTTTAAAATTGACCGACAAGCCCACCACCCAGAGCATAGTAAAGCCAGAGAGTAGCCACCACAAGCAACGGCTGGCCAGGGCAGCCTCAGTGCAAAGAGGTGTGGAAAGAAACCAAATGCCACTCCAAAATTCCACTCCCCCCCCTCACCTGGCACTCCAAAAAACCCCCCTTCCCCCCTGGCCGCTTTATCTCCAAGTGCATAGCTGGGTAACAACAAGGAAAAAAAAAAACAAGGCTTAAAAAAAAACCAAAGAGGCCAATCCCAACACCGAAAGCCCACCCAAAACAGTCCCAAGAGAGAGAGGTGCCAGGTGACCCACCTCTTTCAACACACAATGTAGTGTTCCAACCCATTACACCGCCTTAATCCGATATTTAAAATAAAATATTCATAAACCCCGTCCCCTCCCCCACACCCGCAGAAACCAGAAGCCTTTTATTCCCTCACAATTTTTTATGACCACGCCCTCCCCCCTACAAAATCACAGCTAGATTCAGTTACAAAAAAAAATTCCCCATAAAAAAACCCCCCTCCCTCAAAACACCAGCCAAACAAAACAAGAGGCTTATCTCCGAACCAAAGATTTTTTAAACCCTAGAAAAATAGACATATTCTCATCCAACATCTACATTTATAGCCCTCCCCCCCAGCCCTAAGGGTTTTATGTTTGCCCACCAGAAGAAAATTGACCACCCTACCCATGATATCTTAGCAGATGAAAAAAATAATTACATCCCTACCTCCCCTCTCCCCCCCTCCCAAAACAGCCCCCAGTTTATAAAAAAAAGATATATTTTATCGTGAATTTTGGCCCCTGCCAAGCAGGTGCCCCCAAAAGAAAAATTCCCAAATAGTTCCATCAGTGGCCCTGTGATACAAGAGAAGAAAAGGGATCAACACATGACAAAGGCAAGAATCAGAAGCTGTTCGTAAATGTAAACAGGGAAATACCTCCCCCCCCCCCATCCCTCCCATCAATCCCCCCCCTCCCTCATTAATGAATAATCCACAACCCCCCAGAATTTTCCAGGGTACACCAACTCAAAGTGGGATCCCAAGAATAGAAAACCAACAAACTACTTCTGCCCAAGAATTGGGAGAACCAGCTATATTGGGGTGTGGTGGCCCAGAAGCCTTAGCGTGGGGGACCAAGCAGTGTGTGACCTGAAAAACGGGCCCCAGCACAGCCATGGTGTCGCAAGGAAAACACACTGCCCCCCCTCAGAGCGACCCGTGTGTCCCCCCCCACCAGCCTCCATGTGGGGAGGGGGGTCAAGGTTCCCCTAAGTGGCCAAGGGTAAAAAAACCTTGCACATTGTAGCCCCAGTTCCAGGAGGAACACTGCTTTGCTGGGTGGCAACGTTGGGAAGAGGAGAGGACAACTCAGCAACAGTAAATGAAACACAGGTAGCAAGACACAGAAGCAACGCCTTTGTGGAGTGCCAAAATGCCCTTATGTAAGGAACACACATGCTTAATGCAGGTTCCAAAACCCTCTCATGAAACTGGAAGGCAGCACTCCGGAAACCTTGTAACCCCCCAAAGAAAAGAACAATCCCCGGATGGCCCCAGCCCCCCCTGACTAAATGCCCCATCCACCTGCCCCACTGAATCAAAACTCCACAAAAAGACTTCAGAATTCAAAAAGAGAAAAAAATGGGGAGGTGGAATTCCCCTGGGCCCAAAAACGAAAAAAAGAAACCATTCCGGTGAAGGACAAAGAAGACAGCCCTGGTTCGGGCCCTTAAGATGTTTACAAAATCACAGTTTTCCTGCCCCAGTCCCATAACCTTCACCTAAGGCAAACCTTTTTAAAACTCCCCTTGCAGATTGGGAAATCAAGGAAAAAGGAATTTCAGAAATAGGGCCCTGCAAGCAGAGCTCTGACATTCACCAGCAGAGGTGCAAAGGGAAACTCAGGAAAAAAACAGGCCCCCCCAAAGGGATTGAGCATCTGGCAGCCCATGGAAACGGTACGGAGGTAGGGTTTTACAGACAGGTAGAAACCTGGAAAGCCAAACCATCCCTTTCCCTGTTATATCCCATTTTAAAAAAAAACCCAAGCAAATCAACAACAAAGGGGGAAGCCAGTGCAACTATCTAAGGGACTTTGTCCCCCAATTTACCGCCCGCAATTTTGGAAACCAACTGAGAAAAAAAAAACGTTTATCCAGGGCCCCAAGTGCCCCAAAATTTTTCCACCCAGCAAGACGGAAGTAATCAAAAACAGTGGGGGCCCCAACTTTACGTGTGACAAAGCCAACTCCAGGCCCACGTAATCAAGCCAACAAGCGCAAGCAGGAAGGAGGATCCTGCCCCTAGCTGAAGGATGGGAGGTAGGGAAGTGAGGTCCAGCCCAGGACAGCCCTGGCTGCCCCAACGCCTTTGGCACACACCAGCAACAGCAACTCTTTAACGTACGGGCTGAAATTTAAAAACCGGGTCCCCCCCCCCTCAATGGCAAACTCAGAGACCCGTCTTCCTCATCTACTTTCAAGCCCAAGTCCCACCCGCCCCCCTGCCCACTGTTTTATTTTTCTTTCTGCCGGTTTACAAGGGAAACGTTTCAGCAAAAGCCCAGCAAGGGCCCCCATTACAACGCCTCTGAGGATACCGAATCCGTAAGAATGGAAGGATCCCACAGCCAGGGTAGTAACAAAGCAAAGAGGAGGGTTTCCTTTCGTCCTTCAGGCTTTCCCCCCGCCCCCCCGCTCGCCTCACTCATCCTCTCGCGTCACCCCTCCGTCCCTCCCCCCCGCCTCCCCCTCCCAACTCCCGCTCTCGCCTGTTTTCAAGTCCCCCCTTTTATGATCAAACTTCCCAAGCACGCTTCAGGCTTGGAAGGAGAAAAGGGCCCAAGAAGAGCTAACCCACAAAAGCCCCCCAAAACAGCACAGAGCCCAGCAGGGGAAAAGAACGCAGGTTGTCTAAAATGCCCTCCTGTTTCCAAGCCTGCCCAATGCCAACTTGGCAGGTTGCACCAGGCCTTCAGAACAGAGAAGCACACCACAGGCAAGTTTGCTTGGAAGAAGACACCTAAAATTGTGTCCCCCATCCATCTTAGGCACCTAAAACAAACAACAAACGAACACCCATCGCCCCCTGTGGCTTGTTTTTCCTCCTCTAGGCTTGGGCCTGTCCCCCCAGAATTGGGGAACAGGGAGAATTGTGGAAGCCACACAGCCCCACCCACCAACTGCCAAACACCCTCAAAGACCCTCTGACCTGACCCTTGAGATGTCCAGGACTCCTGAGAGGAGCCAGGTTATCCCATGATCCTCTGGCCCCCACAACTCCTAAACACATACTAGGAATAACACAAGTCCAAGGAATGAAAAAAAACAAAGATATTTAACAAGAGGCATGCAACAAGTGACCCCCCAAGGTTAACCAGAAAAGCTCTGCTGGGTGCAGGAGAATACACTCCAAAGCAGTGCCAGGGAGGTCCCAAAAAAAGGGCCTGGAGGACTTGTGCCACAACTCCCCAGCCAGCTGAAGGCTGGAGAGAAAGGGAGAGAGCTTTTTTTACGAGAAATTGGAAGGCGTTGCCGAAGGCCCCCACGTACCCCCCCGCAAACGTGAGCATGAGGAAGCAATTGGCAAGCAGAGAGAGGCAAGGCCCCCGCCGCCCGCCGCACTGCCCTGCAGGCAGGGCGCCGAGCCCCCGGCCCAGACAAACCCTCTGGCCTGCCCGTCAAACCCCCGGGCCCACAACTAGTGGCAAATGAAGCCCCGAAAGGCCAGGCCAGAGCAAGGAACGGTGGGGGGATGCAGAGGGTGGCGGGTCGGGATGTCAGGGGAAAATTTCTCGAATAGGTTTTTTATCTTTGGAAGACCCAGAGGGGTGGGAAACTGGTTTCCCCAGTTCCCTCTGCTCTTCGGCTTTTTCTGTGGACTCCCTTCTCCCTCGCACTTGCGGCGGGGACCCCCTTGCCGGGAAAAAATGCCAAAGGAATGGGGCTAGAAAAACAAGTAGAAATCAGGTGTCCCCAACCTCACACAAAGAATTGGCCTTTTCTTTCCCCTACGACGGCAGAACGCCCCCAAAACCTTCCCTCCCCCAGCAACCGTTTCCCGATTTCCCCTGCTTGCCCCTTATTCCAAGGTGTGAAAAGGGGGAAGCTGGAAGAGACTTGCAAAAACCCCACCCCCCCCCACACCCCCCCAAATAAACAGCAAGGGCTGTGGTGTGGGCCATCCCCTGACACGACCAGTGCCTCTCAGAAGCTTGCCTCCAGCCAGAGGTGAAACAACAAAGCAGGTGCAGGTGCACCGGGGAAAATCTTAATGTATCCTCTCCCCTGCTCCACAACCGTCTGGATGACACCCAAAACGCTGGACTGGATTGTCCACCCCCTCCACCACATCACCACCCAACAATCCTGACGCTTGGGAACAATGCACTTTCAGCGCCCAGCCCTTTGCCAATGCACGATCCCTTGAACCCCAGGGGCCCCCCTGCTTTTTTGGGACACCCCCCTACCCACTCCACAAAGCCAAAGAAAGTAGCCCCCAAGAAGACTCTGCAAGTACTTGCCCGCCCCCAAGCACAAGGGGTTTTTTCTGGCCCCTGTAGGCAGGCGGGGGGCGGGCTTGGCCCACACCCATAGCACGTAAAAGGCACAGAGTAGAAAGAGCTCAGGCAAGGACCAGAACACAGGCTCAGCTACTCACGCCTCTGGAGGAGCGCACACACGGCTGGAACGCTTGCCCAAAGTAGGTCTGATCCTCCCCGAGGAGTTGCCTTCCATCTCTGCTGAGAAAACAGCCACAAGAGTCAGGCTCCCGAAGGAACATGCCTCAACCCACGCTGTCCACACTGCCATCCTGAAAGACCAACTGAAATTTGATCTGATACAACCAGACCATCCTGAAGGGGTTAACGCCACACAGAGGTTGACAACCTGACATCACAATGGCCCAGACCTCAGGAAACACCTCCCTCACCATCAAACAGACTAGGGCAAACATCCAGCTTGACCAGAAACATGCATCCCAGGCAATGGTTTTTCCAGGCTTCAGACTCCACCACACTCCCTTCCAGACTGCAGGACAACCCAGCCTGCCACTAAGCTAACTTGGCTCTTCCTGCGGAGGATGGGAAAAGTTCAGCACACCTCAGCTTTTGTGTACTGAAAAAGCCTTACAGTTCTCTGTGCCACCCAGCCACTGCTCTGGCTTGCACGTTCCCAGCAAGGAGCCAAGCCAACCATGATAGCACCATGGACTCAACCTTGGGAGTGGAGAGGCTGCTGCTGCTCCCTCTTTCATGGCACAATGGGAGGTGATGTCTGGATGCCAGCGCTTTGTATACCACAGCAGGAGCAGGAGGCCGAAGGATGGCTCTGGTGATCAGACACATGGAAACCTTTATAGTTACCAGGCTATGGAGGTGGGTAACCAGTTTGCACTGCAAAACGTGGCTTCCACAGAGGAGGGGAAACACTCAGGCCTGCCTCAGGCAACTGCAGGAGGAACCGTAAAGGGCCCCCATTAATAAAATGACACTATTATTGAGGATACAGGAACATCCAGCAAAGACCCATGGGGTTAACCCAAAATTGCCCCCAGGCCAACAGGGACACGCAGCTGTTCCCCCCCAGCTCAGGCCCCCTATTCTCCCTGGGCCTACTAAGCCCAGCCTACCCCCTCTTTCCCTTCCTCCACCGCCCCTTCCCATATCCCATTTTCCCCCCAGCACCCAATCTTGCCCCTTCTCCTCCCCTAGCCGCCCGGGCAAACGTTACTTTAAGAGCCATCCATGGCATGAGGAACAATGAAATGGGGATACCCCCCAACCCGGCCTATCACCTTCTCCCCCCCACCACAAAACCACCCGGCATGGTGTTCCCGCCACTCTCCCTGGGCAAAAAGACCCCAGACCACGCAATCCTAGCAACCACTCACCCAGTCCCCCAGGTCCCCCAAAACCAGCTTTTCTCCTTCTGCTTTTTTGGTGGCAGCGACTTGCACAAAAGAACCCGCGTGTGCAGGCTTGGCCGGACCCGGCAAAAAGCAGGGTTCTGCTTGGGAAGTGAAAACTAGGGGCCAAAAGAAGCACACAAAGCCCCCCATTCCTGTGTGGGGGACATCATTTACCAGAAAAACAAGCAACCGGAATAAATATGGCCCCCCTGGAAAGTCACAGGCCCCACCAAACAAAAAAGTTGTGCCCCTATCCGTCCCACTGTGGGGCCAGAAGGCTAATGGTCCACAAACCCCACTCCCACCCTTCTTAAAAATCCTAATTCACCAAAGGCCCAGGGGGCAGAACTGAGAGCCAACACAGTTAAACATAACAACGAGATTACCCCCCCCAAGGATAACAAAGGGGAAAAGAAAAACAGCACTAGTTTCTTGGTCCCCTTTGAATTTTGGGTGAATATTTTGCCTTCCCCTATCTAACCCCAACTGAACCCCTGGCCCCCCAAAGGGTCCTACCTCCCTGGATGGTGGCTCCCTGTGCCTGAATCTCCTAACAGAAAAAAAAAAACTCCTCTCCCTGCCGCCCTCCTTCCATTGATACCCAGAGCTGGAACCACATGAACAAAAAGCACCTCCCCCCTGGTTAAGAAGTTATTCAATCGGAAAAGTTTGGCAAAGAGGGAAGGAGACCCAGAGTCCCACAGTCAACCAAGTGGGGCACTGCCGCGGAGTAACAGCAACAGTCCCCCCCCCCCCCAGGTTTAGCAGACACGAACCCAAAGAAAAAAGTCCAACCCCCCCCCTACCCCCTGGGGGTTGTGGGAACTTGCTGATGCTGTCACCCCACCAAGGGTTTTGACCCATTGAAAAAGCCCCACAAAAGACAATACAGCTGAAATTCGCTTGGACCTTTAACCAACCAGGGGAGCAAGCCTTCAGCATCTCTGTTTTAATTACACACCTGATGCCTCCAGCCCCAGAGAGAAGCCCCTACACTCCAGAGCCCACACCACAAGCGGCGCGGCTTGGCAACAGATGAGGTCTGGCTGGAAAAAGCACTCCTCCCTTCTCTCCCCCAAAAGGGTCTACCTAACAAATTGCTGTCTGGGAGCCAGCCCTGGGGCTTCTTGGCCAAGATAAGACACCACAGAAGCAAGGTACTTGTTTGTTTTTGCTTACGAGGATATGCCCAGAGGAAGAGTCCCCGGAGGGATGGAGGAGTGAACAGAAGCGAACAGCAAGAAACCAAAGAATGAAATACAAAAGCAAACCCACTTTTTTATGCCTCTGAGTTTATTCCACAACACACCCTAGGAGCTCCATCCTGGAGTCAAGCCAGGGACCTGAAAATTTCTATTCTGTTTGGGGATCCCCCAGATCACTCCTACAAAAACAAACAACAAAAGAAAAAAAAAAAACACAAAAATAAACGGGATGGAGAATTGCACCGCGGTCCCGATCACTGGCCCCCACCCCCCTAAAATCCCCAGGCCCCTGGCTTGCACCAGGAGCTCCACTGTTTTTTTGAAAAGCTCAGAGGCAAAAGTGTTGCTGTATAATCATCATTGTTTCAGCTGAAGCTCTTATCCCATCCCTCAGACTCTTCCTCTGCATATCCTCGTAAGCAAAACAAACAAGTACCTTGCTTCTGTGTCTTTCTTGCAAGAGCCCCAGGCTGGCTCCCAGCATTTGTTAGACCCTTTTGGGGGATGAGAAGGAGAGTGCTTTTTCCAGCCAGACCTCATCTGTTGCAAGCCTGCCCGCTGTGTGGGCTCGAGTGTAGATGGCTCTCTGGCTGGAGCATCAGGTGTGTAATAAACAGAGATGCTGAAGGCTTGCTCCCCTGGTTGGTAAACGTCCAAGCGAATTTCAGCTGTACTGTCTTTTGTGGTGCTTTTCAATGGGTCAAACCCTGTGGCTGACAGCATCAGCAAGTTCCCACAACCCCCAGGAAGGGGCCTGGACTGTCTTAGGGTTCGTGTCAGCAACAGACTGATGCTGTACTCAGCAGGCATTCACTCTGGTGTGACTGTGGACTCTGGGTCTCCTTCCCTCTACTGCAAACATTCATATAAACTCTTAACCAGGGAGGAGCTTTGTCATGTGTTCCAGCTCTGGGACAAGGAGGAGGAGAGAGTTTTGCTGTGGAGTTCAGGCACAGAGCCACCATCCAGGAGACTGACCTGCAGTGTCAGTTGGGGTAGAAGGCAATTCAAGACAGAACTGTGATGTTCTCCCTGTTTCTTGGGTAGTATCTCTGTAGTACTGTGATGGCTCAGTCTGCCCCTGCTTGGAGATAAAGAAGTGGGTTTGTGCATAGCCTCTGGCCACAGTGGAGGCACCACTTTTTTGTTGCTGGGGCTGTGATTTCCAGGGCCATCCGGTGCTTTTTTTTCTGAAGAGTCCCACCAGACTGGGCTGTGCTTCTGCCCTATTTAACTCCCAAGCAGAACCTGCATCCTGTCCTCCTCCTCCCCTCTGTCTTTTGCAGTCGCTGCCCCAGCAGAAGCTGTTGACCTGGCTGAGTGTGCTAGAATGCGTGGAGGTCTTTGCAGAGATGGGGACAGCCAGGGTGTGGGGGGAGATAGGCCGGTGGACCATCATTGTCCTCATCCAGCTGGCTAAGTAAGTGCCCTGGGCGGAGGGGAAGGGGCAGTGTGTGCTTGGAAATGGGATCTGGAGGGGAGCTGGCTGTAGCCCAGGAGAAAGGCTGAGCAGGACAGCTGCTTGTCCCTGTGGCTGGGGCAATTTGGAACCCCCTGGTCTGCTGGATACTGTACCACAAAAGGGCATGCCTACTCCTCCTGCCAGTTGCCTGAGCAGGCCTGAGTGTTTCCCTCCTCTGTGGAAGCCACGTTTGCAGTGCAACTGGTACCCACCTCCATAGCCTGGTACTAAAGGTTTCCATGTGTCTGATCACAGAGCCATCCTTCGGCTCCTGCTCCTGCTGTGGTACAAAGCTGGCATCCAGACATCACCTCCCATTGTGCCACTGAAGAGGGAGCAGCAGCAGCCTCTCCACTCCCAAGGTGAGTCCATGGTGCTATCATGGTTGGCTTGGCTCCTTGCTGGGCAACGTGCAAGCCAGAGCAGTGGCTTGGGTGGCACAGAGAACTGTAAGGCTTTATCAGTACACAAAGCTGAGGTGTGCTGAACTTTCCATCCTCCGCAGAGCACAAGTTAGCTTAGTGGCAGGCAGGGTTGTCCTGCAGTCTGGAAGGAGAGTGTGGAGGAGTCTGAGCCTGGAACCATTGCCTGAACTGCATGTTTCCTGGTCAAGCTGCATGTGCCCTAGTCTGTTCTGATGGTGAGGAGAGAGTTCCTAGGTCTGGGCCATTGCAGGTGTCAGGTGTCAACCTCTGTGTGGCCGTTAACCCCTTCAGGATGGTCTGGTTTGTATCAGATCAAACTTTCAGTCTGGTCTTCAGGATGCAGTGTGACAGCGTTGGGTTGAGGCATGTTCCTTCGGAGCCTGACTGCTGTGGCTGTTTTCTCCAGCAGAGATGGAAGGCAACTCCTCAGGGAAGGATCAGACCTACATTGGCAAGCGTTCCAGCCGTGTGGTGCGCTCCCTCCAGAGCAGTGAGTAGCTGAGCCTGTGTTCTGTCCTTGCCTGAGCTCTTTCTACTCCGTGCCTTTTATGTGCTACTGGGTGTGGGCAGCACAGGGCAGAACCCTGTGCTGGGGCATGTCTTGCCAGTCTTTGGGTGCTGTGAGTGGGAGGGTGTCAAAGCAGCAGGGGTTCAGGCACGTGCTGCAAGGCTGGCGCTGAAATTGCATTTTCCCAAGCGAGCTGTGTGCTGGAGACAATCCATCAGCGTGGTCATACTTTGAGGAGCATGGATCTTACAAGAACCTCTCCCTGCTGTGTTCCCTCTGCTGGAGGCAAGCTCTGAGGGCACTGGTCAGCCACAGCCCTTGCTGTGTGTGCAGCTCTTCCAGCTTCCCCGTTTCACACCTTGGAAAGCAGCAGGGAACGGTGCAGGGAAGTGCCGTAGGGAAGCATTCTTTGTGTTTGTGACCTGATCTACTTGTTTCAGCCCCATCCTTGCATTCCCGGCACTGGGGGTCGCCGCAGCAGAGGGAGGAGTCACAGAGCCGAAGAGCAGAGGAGATGAACCAGCTTCCCACCCCTCTGGGTCTCCAAGAAACCATCGCAGAATCCCTCTACATCACCCGCCCTCTGCTCCACCGTATCCTGCTCTGGCTGCCTGCGGGCTCACTCCACAGCCGGGTGCCGGCAGAGGGTGCTGCGGGCTCGGCCCTGCTGCAGGGCAGTGCGGCGCGGGGCTGCTCTCTGCTGCTGCTCCTCTGCTTAGACGTGGCCTCGGCACTCCTCCCTTCTCGTAGCCTCTCCCTTCTCTCCAGCCTCAGCTGCTGGAGTTGTGGCACAAGTCCTCCAGCCCCTTCTTTGGACCTCCCTGGCACTGCTTTGGAGTGTATTCTCCTGCACCCAGCAGAGCTTTTCTGGTACCTAGGGGGTCACTTGTCTGCATGCCTCTTGTTACATATCTCTGTTTCTTTCCATTCCTTGACTGTGTATTCCTAGTATTGAGTTTAGGAGTGTGGGGCCAGAGATCATGGAAACCCTGGCTCCTCTCAGGAGTCCTGGACATCTCAAGGTCAGTCAGAGGGTCTTTGAGGGTGTTTGCAGTTGGTGGTGGCTGTGAGCTTCACAATTCTCCCTGTTCCCCAATTCTGGGCAGGCCCAGCTGAGAGAAACAAGCACAGGGGCTGGTTGTTAGGTGCAAGATGGACACATTTAGGTGTCTTCTCCAGCACTTGCTGTGGTGCTCTCTGTTCTGAGCTGGTGCAACCTGCAGTGCATGGAGCTTGGAACAGAGGGCATTTAGAAACCTGCTTTCTTTTCCCTGCTGGCTGCTGTTGCTGTGGGTTAGCTCTCTGCCCTTCTCCTTCCAGCCTGAGCTTGCTGAGTGATCTAAAGGACTTGAACAGGCGAGAGCGGGCGGAGCTGAGACGAAGAACCCTCCTCCTGCTGTACTACCTGCTGAGATCTCCTTTCTACGATCGATACTCAGAGTAAGGGGCCCTTGATGGGCTTTTGCTGAACGTTTCCCTTGTAACAGAAACAGTGGCAGGGGACTGGGTGAGTAGATGAGAAGAGGTCTGAGTGCATGAGACCAGGTTAATCAGCCCTTACGTAAGAGTTGCTGTTGCTGTTTGTGCAGCTGGGGCAGCAGCTGTCCTGCTGGACTCACTCCTACTCCCTTCCTTCCTAGGGGCAGGATCCTCCTCCTGCTGCGCTTGTTGGCTGATTACGTGCCTGGAGTTGGCTTTGTCACACGTAAGTGGGCCCCACTGTTTGATACATCCCCGTCTCTGCTGGGTGGAGAAAAATCAGGGCACTTGGGCAGAACGTTTTCTCAGTTGGTTTCCAACTTGAGGAAGGAATTGGGAAGTCCCTAGAATAGTTAGCACTGGCTCATCCTTGTGTTGATGCTTGGGTTGTTTTAAACTGGAACAGGAAAGGATGGGTTGCTTCCAGGTTCTACCGTGACTGTAAACCTCTCCGTACCCTCCCAGGCTGCAGAGCTCAATCCCTGCTACCTAGGCCTGTTCTCCTGAGCTCCCTTTGCACCTCTGCTGGTGAAGCAGAGCTCTGCCTTGCAGCCCTATTTCTGAATTCCTTTTCCTTGATCCTCAATCTGCAAGGAGTAAAAGGTGCCTAGAGGTACTGACCTGGGCAGGAACTGATTGTAAATCTAAGGCCCGAACCAGGCCTGTCTTCTAGTCCTTCACCAGAAGGTCTCTTCGTTATGGGCCAGAATTCCACCTCCCCATTTTCTCTGCTGATCTGAAGTCTTTTGTGGAGTGATTCAGGGCAGTGATGTGGCATTAGATCAGCCTGGCATCAGGGGATTGTCCTTTCTTTGGGGAGGTCACAAGGCTCAGGAGCTGCTGCCTCCAGTTTCAGAGAGGCTTTGGAACCTGCATTAAGCCATGTGCTACATAAGCATTTGCACTCCACAGCAGTTGCTTCTGTGTCTGCACCTGCTCATTACTGCTGAGTTGTCTCCCCTCTTCCACGTGCCACAGCAGTGTCCTCCTGACTGGCTACATGCAGGTTTTACCCTTGCACTGTAGACCTCCCTCCCCACTGGAGCTGGGACACGTCAGCTCTGAGGGGGCAGTGTCCTGCACCATGGCTGTGCTGGCCACGTTTCAGTCACTGCTTGGTCCCACGCTAAGCTCTGGCACCACACCCCAAAGCTGTCTCCCATCTTGGCAGAAGTAGTTGGTTCTATTCTTGGGATCACTTGAGTTGAGTACCTGGAAATCTGGGGTTGTTGGATATCATAATGAGGAGGGGGGATGTACCCTGTACATACACAGCTTCAGATTCTTGCCTTTGACATGTGTGATCCCTTTCTTCTCTTGTTTCAGGGCCACTGATGGATTACTTGCCTGCTTGGCAGAAAATCTATTTTTATAACTGGGGCTGATGAGGAGAAGATGATTATTCTCTGCTAAGATCATGGGTGGACATTTCTAAGGAGGGCAACCTTAGGCTGGGGGAGGGATGTTGATGATAATGTCTAATTTTCAGTTAAACTATGAATGAGAAGCTCATGTTCTGCAGGGTGAGGGAGGGGGTTTATGGAATTTTTTTTAACTGATCTAGCTGTGAATGATGGACAAATGAGAAGCTCATGTTCTGCAGGGTGAGGGAGGGGGGTTTATGAAAATTTTTTAACTGATCTAGCTGTGAATGATGGACACTACATGTGTGAAGAGACCCTGGCCACCTCTCTCTCTGGACTGTTTGGTGGCTTCGGTGATGGGATGGCCTCTGTTTTTTTTAAGCCCTTGTTTTTTTCTCCTTTTGTACAGCTGCACTATGATAAAGCCAGGCAGGGGAGTGGATTTTTGGAGAGCATTGTCTCCCACCTCATGGCACTGAGGCTGCCCTGCAGCCTGCTTGTGTTGGCTACTCCTGGCTTACCTGCTTGGAGTGGGCTTGTCTGTCAAATAAACTGACTGAATGGAAAGAACTCAGCTGAAGGACCTCTCCCTCTTTGCCTGGGATCTTTGTAGGTGCTCTGTAGTTGCCAGCAGCTCTCTCCCTGTCAGAAGGCACAGCTTCTGCAGTTGTCTGCCCTGGGGTATGCTGCCTTTCAGAAGCCTTTAGCTCTGGCCTGTCAGGCAGGGCCCCCACATGTTGCTCAGCTCATGCCTCTGTAGCCTCTGATTCCAGGTGCCTGGTTCACTCCCCAGTTTCCTGGGGTTCCCCTGGGGATACAGAGAGCTGCAGTTTGCAGGCTGTTCTCCTAGCACCTAATGCCTGTTAGAAGGGTTTGCAACATGGCTGCCAGCCAGTGCCTGTGGGCTTGGCCAAAGGCAGAAGAGAAATAAAGACAGAGGCTAATTCAGCAAGCACTGCTGTGCCACACTTCATAAAGGGCCTAGGAGAGGCCTGGACAGCCATGGCCATCGTTTGGTATCTGCTCTACTCAACTTAATGACAGTTGAGGCATCAATCTGCTCAGGGAGCTGCTGTGGAGGCTTCCTTGGCCAGAAGAAAGGAGCAGCAAGCTGGTGGCACTGGATTGCCCCAAAAGCAGCTGCCAGCTCTCTGTGGAGCTTGGAAGCTGGGAACTGGCAGGTGCATTGGCCTCAGGTAAGTGACAGGAGCTCTGGGGCTGCAAGGGTCACAGTCTGCTTGCCTCAGCACCTGAAATAGGGGATTTAGCCTTACAGTGGACCATCACATCAGGGGGAAGTTTAGGCTTGATCTTAGAAAGAAGTTCTTCACAGAAAGAGAGATTGGCCATTGGAATGGGCTGCTCAGGGAGGTGGTGGGGTCAATGTCCCTGGAGGTGTTTAAGGCAAGACTGGATGAGGCACTTAGTGCCATGCTCTAGTTGATTAGATAGGGTTGACTCATTGGTTGAACTTGATGATGTTGGAGGTCTCTTCCAGCCTGGTTGATTCTGCGATCACAGCTGGGGACCACAGGGCTTTGGCAGTGCCTGGGGTCTCTGGCACCACCTCAGTGGGCAGCAATGCCCTGTAATGAGATGGCAGCATGGAAAAGCCATAAGCAAGAGACTGCTCCCTTCATTTGGGCTTTCAGCAGAGGAAACTGAAAGTCTCTGAAGTGCTGGGGAGATTCACTCCTGGAGACTGAGATGAAGGAGCTTAGTTTTGGAAGGGTCAAGATGGAAGCAAAAGGTGCTGGTGAGGGACAGAAACAGCCCTGGTGCTGTGGCTGGATGGGAGAGATGTGCACCAGTGCAAGAGGACTGCAAGCAGCTGGTGGCACCTGAGGCAGGACCAAAAGCTTCTGTACCAGGAGGTGGTAAGTAGAAGGGACCTGCCTCCCATCCTACCAGGCTGGTGTCCCGGGGTTACTGGTAGGATGAGTCCTCTGTGACCTCATTGGGGAACTAGTGTCAGGGTGCACCATGCTGTGCAGGTTCTTGCTGCTCTCCCTGCTGCTGGGGGCTGTCCTCACACGGCCCTTACAAGAGAGGTAAGGATTTGTCCCTCATCCTTCTCGTCCTCTATGCCCCAGCACCTGCAGAGGTACTGCAGGACTCCCAGCCTGAGCTGGCACTTGTGGAACCAAGCCCTCATGAGTTGACTGGGCTGGGTGAAGTGGTACATGGGAGCTCTTGTGCCACAGAGTTTTGGCTCACTCCTGCCCCTGTTTTTTCTCTGCAGTGACAGCTACTCAGTCCCTGAGGACTTCTCTGCTCCCCTGGAGCTTCCACAGGAACACTTTGGCCTGGTGGATGGTATGGTGCTCTCTTTACCCCTCTGAAGACCCTTTCCATAAAGTCACCTCTCCAAGTGGGTGGTTGTCCCCAGCCTTGAGAGCAGCCCAGGGCTGAGCCCACCATCTCTGCTCTGCCCACAGATTACGGCATCAAACCCAAGCAGCCTCACGTCAGGACCCCAGGGGGCTGGCAGCGGCCGGCAGGGCTGCGCAGAGCTGGCAAAAGCAAGCGCGACGAGCTCGAGTTGCTCCAGTACTACGATGAGGCCCACTTGTGAGCCACCATGTCCCTGTGCCCACCACAGCCCAGCCTCAGGGACACCCCTGCTGCTGCAGGACAGTGTAGGTGCTGGGGTGTAGGGAACGGAGGGTGATGATAATGGTAAACCCTGCTTTGGGTGGTGACTGGAGCAGATTACCTCCAGCAGTCCCTTCTGATCATCACATGATGGTGCCAGGGGAGGTTTAGGCTGGATATTAGGAACTATTTCTTTACTTGGAATGGTCTGCCCAGGGCAGTGGTGGAATCACCATCCCTGGAGATGTTTAAGCAACATATGGACTTAGGGATATGGTTTAGTGTTGGCCCTTCCGTGCTGGGTTGAAGGTTGGACTGGATGATCTTGAAGGTCTCTTCCAACCAAGTTCTGTGATCTACCACATCCTGAGACTGTAGTGAGGTGGGTGTTGGTCTCTTCACTCAAGGCACAAGTGATAGAACAAGAGGTTGGACATCAGAAAAAAAAATTCTTCACTGGAATAGTTCTGAAACACTGGAATAGGCTCCTCAGGGAGGCAGTTGAATCCCTGTCACTGGAGGTGTTTAAAAGACTCAGAGATGTGGTGCTAAGGGCCATGGTTTAGCACCAGACTTGGTAGAGTGAGGTCATGGTTGGACTGGATGATCTTAAAGGTCTTTTCCAACCAACATGATTCTGTGAGTCTATTCTATCTCTGGCCCCTAGGGATTGTAACAAGGGCTCTCCTATCAAACCTGAGAAGCTTCACATCCTTGAGTCCCAAGAGAAGAAGGGAGGCAGGGCCCAAACCCACATAGTGGGACACAAACAGCACAGCACTCCTGCTCCATGAACCATCATATTTAATAGTTGTTGCCATCACAGCAGACCCAGCTGAAGCACAGAGACCACTGGCTGCAGGGACCAGGAGAGCTCTTCAGGCTTCACACAGCTCCCTGCAGGCTTTAGTCCTTCCCTGCCCTGCTCCTGGCAGGCACCCAGCTCTGCACAGGGGTGAGCCCTGAGGTGGCCTAAGCCCTGCCCCTGACCCCTGCAGCTGGTAGGGAAGGGACAGAGAAAGGGTCCCCTCTCAAGGGTGTAGTTACTGCAGGGAGGTAGGGGTGGTATTTTTCTCTCTCACCAGGGCACAGATACAAGAGGACAGGGATGGAGGCAGAGGCAGGGGGGAGCTGTCTTAGCTCATCCTGGCTCTGGCAGGGGAGATAATAGGGCTCCCTCTGTCATCCCTGCCCAGCAGCTTTGTTCCCCAGGGCCTGGCCAGGAGGTGATGCCCACCCAGGGCAAGCTCATCTCCCAGGTGAGCCAACAGGTGCTTCTTCTTTGCTGTAGCTGCTGTGTCTTCATACTGTGAGAGTCCGACTCTGCCACTGCATTAAAAGTCACCCCCAAGGGACATGACAGGACGCTGGGCCACGGTACCAAGGAAGAGATGTTGTCACCCCAGCCTGCAGCAGGGAAGGGCCCAAGCACACTGCTGCCCACCTCTCCACCACTCACACAGGCAGGGCACCCAGCAGGTGCTTCTCCAATAGAATAAACTAAGTATTTTGTACAATAAACACAATTTGTCCAGCCCTCCCCCCTCCCGTCCCCCCAGCCCGAGGAAGGGGAGTCACAAAAAGAGGCGGTGCTCTGTGCCCTGGGGAGCCCTACCCCAGGCCCACTCCTTCTCCAGGCTCAAAGCAGCTCCTGTCCATGCACGACACGGGGAAGGGGCGAGACTGCAGCCCTGGCTGTGCAGGAGGTGCCTGTGCCAGCCCCTACTCCAGGTAGATGTCCTCTGTGGGGCATGTGTACTCCACATACTCCTTGTAGAACTGCTGGAAAGCCCTCCTGCAACACAGCACCAGGCAAAGCTGAGGAGCATCCTCCCTGTGAGGCAGTCGTAGAGCCCTGCTTCCCTTCTCACCCTCACTCCCTGCCCTGCGGCCCTCCTCCATTAGCACCCAGAGCCATCAGAGCCACAGGGTCTCCGTCCTTGCTCCAAGCCCCTGTTCAGCACCTGACTTTCAGCCATCTGCCTGCAACGCCCTGTGCTGGGACTTGTTCCAGTGCTGTCAGGAATATGCTGCCTGGAGCCCTGTCAGCCCTGGCTCTTGACCCAAGCCTCTCATGTGAGGGAAGAGGTGCCAGCCTGGGGCCAGGGCCACACCCCACACGTATGGGCAGATGGCAGGGCTCAGACTGGCTGCCTTGTCCCCCCTGCCCGGCAAGTGCAAATCTTCCCTGCCCAGCCAGGACTCACCCTACAGACTCCGCCAGCGGCTTTGTGGACTCCTCTGAGACGAAGACATGACAGGCAAATCTGTGGTCAGCAGGGTGCTTGGTAATGAACCCAAAATACCTGAGGACAGAGAGTGGGTGTGATTGGAACAGCAGACAAAGCAGGCACAGCAGCCCCGAAGTGTACCCGCCCCTGAGCACTGGGGTTTGGGACCTACACACACACACACTCCCAAACTGTAGTGGCCCAATGCCCAGAGCTGGGATTTAATTCCCATCTAAAGGCTGCTTTTCCATGAAGCTGCAGCACTGGGCCCACGGGAGAAGGGGAGCCTGCAGGACCAGGGCACTGGGAAGACCTCCCCCCTCCTCTTCCCAGCTCCCAGTCATGTTGCGCCCAGGGAGCAGGAAGGCAGCAAAGCCTCTGTGCTGAGCTGCTGATGGTGAGAGCTGTCCCACACCTCCTTCCTACTCACTTGTTGTTCTTTGGATGGTACCCACAAAAGGAAATGTTCTTCAGCTGGAAAAAATGGCTACACTTGTTTACCTGGGGAGAGAGAGAGACAAACTGGTAAGGCTTTCCTCCCCAACACCTTACAGAGCAGCCAGTCTCTGGCCCTTGGACATAAGCACTTTGAGCAATAAAATGAACTGGAACCTCATCCTAGGCTGCTACCAGCAGCAGTTTTAGGACAGCCTGCACACAAGGTGCTCTTTCAGGCAGCCAGGCTGACTCCCACCTTGACTGCCTCTACCTCCAGCAGCTCCTGTAGATTTTCCTTGGAGGCCTTGGGTTAGGTCAGAGTCAGTGCTGCTGCTGACCCAGAACATGCAGCCCTTCTGCCTCACTAAAAAGGCTCTTGGAAGTACCAGCAGTAGAAGGTGAGTGGGTAACCTCAAACCAAGTCAGTCACTGAAGCCTGGGTGCTCAAATGGTCACAGCCAGCAATGAGCACTGATTTATACAAGTTTAAAGGGCAACTAAGATACTGGCAAGATTTGTAGAAACTTCAGCCCAGTTATGTCACAGCACTCAGAGCCATCAGCTACAAATACCTGCCAGCTGCAGAGGAGGTTTCCCAACAGCTTACCCAAAGCCCTCACTTGCCTTTGCCCATGCCAAGCACTAATCAGCTGCCTTCCAGAGCCAGCTAAAGAGATTATGGGGCAGATCTAGAGGACACCTCTCAAAATAGTAGCAGAAAGGTTTAGTAGCAGCTGATAGATTACGAGCATGGCTCAGCTTGCAGCATCCCAATGCAGGGACGTGCCTGGCAGCCGCAAGGGCATCAGCTGGTGTTACAGTCCAAAGCTGGGAGCCCGTGAGGTACAAGGGACCCCAAGGTCCTACAAGCCCACTGATGGCGTTTCTCACACCCCCAAGAGGCAGGGCAGGGACCCAATCCTTTTCATCTGCAACCAACCTGCAGCACAGGGCACAGGATCTGGGGAAGGGACGAGACAGATGGGGGGTGGGCCACTACCTTGCTGTGCTCCTTGGAGTCCTCAGCTTTCACGGCAATCTTGACGCCACGCACGCTGATCTCCAGGACGCAGCTGGAGGGCGGGTTAAAGTGCACAGTGAGGCGGCGCGTGGTGGCGATCTGGGGAGGAGAACAGAGGCACAAAGCTCAGGAGCAGTTACGGCAGCTCCACCCTGTCCCCTTGCCTTCCCCACTGAGGCTCTGCCCCGCTGCCAGAAGGAGGAGGAGCTCCGGTTTCCAGGGATGGGGCAGGACGCTACCTTCTGCATGGCCGCACACAGCACGTCGTTGCCCTTGTGATAGGGAACCTGCACCGAGCCGAGGAACTTCACCCGAAATTGGTCCACCCAGTCACTGCTCTTGGCCAGAGCTGGAAGAGAGAGAGCACACGGCAGGGATCATCTCCAGTGGTCAGGAACATGGGCTGAGATTCACATTCCACATTCCCACCCCTGCACATTTCCCTGTCCAGGGAAGGCTTCCTGCAGCACCAGATACTGGCTCCCAGAATCACAGAACGTTAGGGGCTGGAAAGGACCTCAGATCATCCAGTCCAACCCCACTGCTAGAGCAGGATGACCTAGAGTAGGTCACACAAGAGTGCATCCAGGTGGGTTCTGAATGTCTTCAGAAAAGGAGACTCCACAACCTCCCTGGGCAGCCTGTTCCAGTGTTCTGTGACCCTCACAGCAAAAAAGGTTTTCCTTATGTTCACTTGGAACCTCCTATGCTCCAGCTGCCCCTTGTCCAATCATTGGACATCACTGAGCAGAGCCTGGCTCCATCCTCCTGACACTCACCCTTCATATCTTCATAAACATTCATGAGGTCACCTCTCGGTCTCCCCTTCTCCAAGCTAAAGAGACCCAGTTCCCTCAGCCTTTCCTCATAAGGAAGATGTTCCACTCACACCAGAAGCTGCCTATCCCTCCCCTGCTGCATGCCCAGATTGGTCCTCCCTCTCCCCCTCTGCCCAGTGGAAACAAGGTGGACACAGGATGGGGGACATCAAGAGGCTGCACACACCAGCTTGGTACCTGTTAAATGGTCAGGGTCCTTGGTGACTTCGATAGCATAGTAGGCAGGGAAGATGCCTCGGTCACCTGTCCGCATGTTGTAGGCCTCATACCAATAATCTTCTGCCTGCACCTCCACCAGCAAAGGATCATCCACCTCCAACTCCAGCTCATCCGCATGGCGAGGCACAAACCTGGGCAAGGGAGGCACTAGCACCTGGGCCAGCTGGCATGGATGGTGGCCTCACTGGCACGCTGCTGGGGCAGGGGACAAGGCAGAACCTGCTGCTGGCCTAGGCAGGCACCGCCCTGGCAGATGTAAGTTGCTATGGGGACCTGAGATGTTGAACAAAGCATCTGAGCAGATTTAGGCTCAAAGGGCATGAGCACCCTGGCACCTCAGGCAAGGCTATCCCTATGGCATCACCTATGCTGTTCTCCAGAGGTCCCAGATGCCCTCAGAGGCCTTGCCCCTGCAGCAGCATTGGCAGAACATGAGCTATGAGCAGCTATTTGGTTCCCAGGGCTTCCCAAAAGCTGGAAACACTGGGGTTTGGGTTGGCCCCACTGTGGTGGAAGGGCAGCACCAGCTTTCTGCTGTGAGAGGCTCGGGACACCTGCAAACTCACCTAAAGACAGCACGGTGGGTCTGCTCCTGCTCCTCCCCATTGATCATGCAGGAGAATAACCCAAAGGACTCAGCACCTGGGGACAAGGACAGAAAGGAACACCTCAGCGCTGAGGAGTCAGCACCATAACCAAGGGATGCGATGCACATGAAGCCAAACAGGTTGCTGATGCTCCTAGGGGGTGACTTGGCTGAGACAAAGCCACACAGTGCCACGCAAGAGGCAGGCACATCAGGATCCCCCACACTGGGGCCCAGTGGTCCCTGCGGGGACTGTCATGTCCCTATGCTGCCCAGCACAGCTGTGACAGCTGATATCACCATCACTGTGGGACCAGCCCTGCCACAGGAAGCCCTACCTGCTGAGGCATTCCACCAGCCTCAGCACTCCTCTGGGCTCAGGGAGGAAGGGGACACTCCAGGAGGGATGCTGCTCCCCTTGCAAGACCACCCAGCCTTCCCAACACTGCCACATCTTGGGGTAGCCAAAAAACCATCTTGAAACACTTCTGGCCACCCCCACCTTCAGGCTGCTGAGCTTTGCCAAGTCCCACGCACACCTCCCCAGCCACCAGAGACAAAGCCACAGGCTGCAGCAAGCAGAGCTGGGGCTGGTGCCTGCTGGCAGCTCTCCACCTCACTGAGGGGCCCTGAGTTTGCCCTCAGCCTTCTACCAGGGATGGGCAGGGCTGCCCAGGCAGGCAGGCAGCAGCCCACCTCCCCCCCAGCACCCAGCACTCACTGGAGGAGCGTGCCCGGCCGCTCATGAAGACATTGAGGAACTTCTTGGAGAAGTGAATGTCTGCCTCAGGGGTGGAGTCCTCGGACAGGCAGACGGAGTCACGCTTCAGTGCATCCTCCTCGTACTCCTCACCGATGGCCGACTCGTAGGGTGAGGAGACGCAGTTGTCGTAGACGGTGGCTGAGTCGCTCTCATCGCTGTAGCCCGAGTAGCACTGCTTGAGGCTGACCAGCTCCAGCTGCATGTTCTCATCCACCACCAGCGTGTACTTGACCGAGTCGTAGGAGAGGGCGCTGGTGTCTGAACTCACTGAGGCTCTCTGAAGGTTGTGCCCCGGCCGGGAGCCACCACTAGGGCCACCACAGGCAGCCCTGGGCAGGTTTGTCTTGTCAGGGGAGGACATGTAGTCCAGCACCTCGTCCTCCTCGCTGATGGAGGGGTTGGTTTTCCCTGCCAGGGCCGAATAGCCAGAGGTGTCAATGTCAGAGCTGATGGACATGCGATTCTCGCTGGACTGAGACAGGAACGGCTTCTCAGTCTCCAGGGGGTCCGAGTTCTTCTGCACGGGTGTCAGGTAGATCTCCTCCGTGGCCTCCAGCCTCACATCTGTCTGGTAGCGGATGCGGTCCCGGTGGGCCTCTGGGCCCCGTGCCGTCACCACCACCACGCTGGCACCGTGCGGCGGGGGCCGGCTGGCAGCCTGGTGCTTCTCAGGCGGCCGAGACGAGGTGACGCAGGCAGGTGCCATCTGCGTGGCTGCTGTGCGCCGACACGGGCTCTCCGTGGATGTGCCCCGGTCTTTGGTGGAGGTTGTGCTGTTTTGGTGATTGACCTCATCACTCAGGCAAACGTGGTCGTGGGGAGGGGTCTGCTCACCTGGAGGAGAAAGAGAGCAACACTGAACAGTCTGCAGAGGGGGATCCTCCCAGCTGCAGAAGGTAGCTGGGGATGCCACCAGACTCAAGCTGGGCATGATCTGAATCCATTTAGATGTCTTCCCCAACCTCCTGCTCTGGTACGACTTGCCCCAGGGCCTAGGTGGGGGATTTTACTCCCAAGAGCCTCGAAAGGGTGCAAGGAGCTGCCCCTGGCTGACAGCCTGAGAACTCACCCGTTTTCAGGGGGGACGATGACCGGGACACCCGCTCCTGCCAACTGTGCTTTTTCCCCAGAGAGTTGTTATTCAGAGTGTCCTGAGGAGAACAACAAAGCCGCCTTGTAGCTCAAGCAGTAAACAGCGCGTGGCACAACGGCAGCACCCATCCCTCCCTGGGGCCACAGCACCCTGCTCAGTTCTCCCCTTGCCTGGGCACACAGAGCTCGAGGGAGGCGACCTCCCCACCAGCCCCACACCTTGTCACGCTGCTGCTGCACGAGCTGGCACGGTGGTGAAGCAGGCAAGGAGCCAGCCAGGAGAAAGACAGACAGACAGCCTGACCTGGATGTATTCATCCACTGTCAGGAGACCTGAGTACACGAGCCCACAGCTGAATGGTCCCAAGCCAAAAATTCCAGAGTGGAGCCTGCTTTGGCTGGGCATCCCATCCCACCTTCAAACGACCCAATGCTGTTCAATGGAAAAGTCACAGAATCACAGAAACATTCAGGTTGGAAAAGATCCTCAGGATCACCAAGTCCAACCGATAACTCCACTCTACAAGGTTCAACCCTAAACCATATCCCCAAGCCACATCAAACCACCTTTAAATACATCCAGGGTTGGGGACTCAACCACCTCCCTGGGCAGCACATTCCAATACCTGACCACTCTTGCTGGGAAAAAGTTTTTCCTAATATCCAGTTTAAACCTACCCAGTCACAGCCTGAGGCCATTCCCTCTTGTTCTATCACTAATTACCTGTGAGAAGAGACCAGCACCAGCCTCTCTACAATGTCCTTTCAGGTAGTTGTAGACAGCAATGAGCTCTCCCCTCAGCCTCCTCTTTTCCAAACTAACCATCCCCAGCTCCCTCAGTCGCTCATCAGGTTTATTCTCCAGGCCCTTCCCCAGCTTCCTTGCCCTCCTCTGCACCGGCTCCAGCACCTCAACATCTCTCCTGTACTGAGGTGCCCAAAACTGGACACAATACTCGAGGTGTGGCCTCCAGGCCACCAGGTTACTTCTAATGAGGATCCTCTTGCAGACAACTTCCACCTGCCTGCCTTGGCAGGACACAACATCCCACCCGCTGCAGCCTCAGCCCTGACCCCCGTCCTAAGTTCTCCATGGCCACCCACCAGCAGCCTTTCCCTGCAGGGCACTGTGTGTTTCTCCGCCAGCTGCAGCAGTGACATTTTCCACACCATTAGTTTTTGCTCAAGTACTAAGCCCTGCTGGGACTCCCTGGATTTTCTCATGGCCTTATCACCAGCCTGCAGCTGTTACCAGGAGCTGTCCTGTCCTTGCTTTGCTTCTCCACCAACACTGAGCAAGCCTTTGCCCTAGAGGTCCACAGAGTTGAAGGCTGCTGAACCACAACTCTCAGCTCCCTGCCTCCACACGGGGAAGGGAGAGACCCCCACCACAGGGCTTTGGCAGCCTCCCAGCATGGCCCCTGAGAACTCCTCCTTCACCAAGACAAATAACAGCACATCCCTGCTCGCCTTTCCCAGGGACACAAGGGGCTGGGACACGGGCCAGGCAAGCTGCCGCAGTGACAGCCTCTGCGTGCAAAGTGCCACGGGGCCAGCACATGAGCCAGCCTGGGACAGGAGGCAGTGATGCAGCCAGCAAAGCCCACCCATCCTGCAGGGCCAGGGCACTTTAGGGTCTGCAATGCCCAGCCAAGGCAGAGAGGCATTCACAAGGTCTTAGAGGATGAACTCAGCCAGTTCCAGCAGCTGTTTCTTCCTCTCCTGGGAAGTTAAGGATGTTCCTCTCACTGTCTCCAGGCCACCTGCCTGGGATGATGATCACAGGGAGATCAGCAGCAACCAAGATATCACCCAGCCAGCTCCTGGCCCCACAGGAAGAAGCTCAAGCAGAGTGGGACAGTGCCTTGGCCCTGAGCATCCTGCCCAGCACAAGGAGTCTACAGGAGCAGGAAGGCAGCTGGGCATTCAAGACAGCACACATGAACACAGTCCCTCCTCTAACCTACCATAGGAGGCAGGAGCTGGACAGGCTGGGAGAGTCCAGGAGGATCTCCCAGGCAGATCACCAATGGATATCCTGCACCCTGCCCTCTTCTTGGGGCACCACACATGGGCAGGGTAAGACTGCCTTTGGCCATAGGTAAACATCCAGACCAGGTACTCCAAGCACCTCACAGCCAGCCTACCTCCAGCACTTCTGCCTCTCACTAGATGCTACCAACAGCCATGCCCCAGCCCTGTGCACCCATCCCTAGTGGCTCTGGGCTCCTGCTGACAGTTGTAGTGAAGCCCCCATCTCCCATTCTCCATGTCATTGTTTTGGGCCACAACTGTGGCTACCAGTGCAGCCTCACAGCCCTGACCATGCCCTTGTGAAGGAACCATCATCTCCTCTTCTGCAGCCCACAGTCTGTGCACACATCTCTCCTCCCCAAATCCCCCTCAACAGGCTTGCTGCCACCTCTAGACACTGGTTGGAACCAGCTGCCCAAGATGGGGACCATGCTGTCCTCTGTCCCCCTAGCTAGATGCAGCTGCCACGTGCCACTTGCTCCTCTGGGTGCACGCACAGGGTGGGACAACACTGTCACTGTCCCCTTGTCTATTATGCTCGCTGGGGCTCCCCCCACCTCCCCAGCCCTGCTGCCTTTGTCCCTGGTGCCAGCTGCCCTGCGGGTACCCATCCTGGCTTGGTGCCTTCCTCCTCCTCCTCCCAGCCCATGGCCTCAGGCAGAGAGCTGGCATCAGCTGCCAGCACTGGGCTGGTGACACCCAGCTCCGACTACTCCCCATCTGTCACACACAGGGACACCTGCCTCTCGCTTCATGCTCCTCAGTTGAACGTCACCAGGACGAAAATCCTCCTACTTGGCAGAAGGCACAGCTCCATACAGGAGGCTGGCAAAAATAGCCCTGTGCATCGTGCATCTCATAGGGGTGTGTGAAGTTGGCAGGAGAGAAGGGGCTACGGCCACCGCTCAGAGGGTCAGCATGTGGGGCACCAAGACGTCACCTGCCCCAGGGCTGACCACCAGCCCACAGCTGCACAGGGTGGCCAGTCCTGGGGAAAACCATCCAAAGCCTTGTACACATTCTGAGCACAAGCAAGACAACAGAACCCCCTTGGCCTCCCGGCCACCATGTTGGGCGTTGCCATTCTGTCTCTCAAATTTTGCACAGGGTGCTGACGTTAATGCTTCTTTTGCCGAGTGCTGCGGCTCTGAAGCAGGGGCCACCAAGTTCCCACTGCCAGGCATGGGGCACTTTGTGTCACTATCCTGCCCCAGGGCTGGCACTGCTCCAGCCAGCTGCTGGCCAGTGGTGCCAGCCCTGGGCTCGCCAGCCCCATGGCATGATGCCCTGTCCCACAGAGGCTCAATGGGGCATTGGGTACACCATGCCTCCTTCGCCCTCCATCCCCACAGACTCCCTTTCCTGCTCCCACCCTGCTCTTGCCCCTCAGCTCTCTGCTAGGCCCCACGGGCTCTGCTAGGGGCATAGCTCGGTCTGGCTACACTAATGCCCCTCTCCGGCCTGTCCTCTCCCCAGCTCAGCAGCAGGGATGGAAGATGAACACCCCCCTGCCCCTAATGCCCCGAAGCCACCCTGGCTAAGCTGAGGACACAGCTTGCGGGGGCTCGGCGGTGCGAGGGGGTGGCTTGGCAGGGACTGATCGCATCCTTGAGCCCCTTTCCACTGTCCCCCGGGCCCGCAGTCCGCTCCTGCGGCTCCCGCATCCGGGGCCGAGCCTGCGCTGCTCCCGGCTAAGGCGTGCGGGGGGCGGCAGGCACAGACGCTCGGCGAGGCGGGCGGTCACCCCGCCGGTCATCGCGAGGCCTCCTCGACACCCACCCTCACTCCATCCATCCCTCCGAGACAAAGGCTCCGGGCGGAGAGCGCATCCGTCCCCGTCATCCCCCGCCCCCCTCGCCCCCACCCCCTTCAGCCCCGGCCTCACCTGGCTGCGAGGCACCTGCGGGAAGAGGTTGAGAGTTGTGGGTCGCTTCGGCCTGTAGACATCAGTGGTCACGGCCGGAGGCTCTTTCTGCAGCGGCTCCGGAGCCGTCTGCTCCTCGGCTGGCGCATCCCCCGCCGCGTCGATGAGGTCGAGCTGGAGCATCTCGGCCTGCAGCCGGCTGGTCTCCCCGCCGCCCGCCGCCCGGGCCCCGCCGCCCTGCCGGCTCACATGGCCCTGCGGGATTAGCGACAGCGATCAGGCCACCCGGAGGGACGGAGTGGGGGGAGGGAGGCAGGGCGGGCCGACAGCCACCGCGCCTCCCACCGGGGCCGGGGAAAGGAGGGGAACGGCGCCGGTGCACCCGGCGGCCTCTGCCTTTTAAAGGGGCAGCGGTGTTATTCCCAAGGCCGGGGAGTCCCGCATCCCCTCCCCGCCTCCAGCCGCTGGCCTTGCGCCGCGACACTCCTACCACGTGCGACTATCGCCGTCACCGCCAGGTACGCAAACCAGCGCTCCCGGCGTAACAGACGCGTTCCCTACAGTGAGAACGATCTCCCCAGGGCCGTGATAGAGCCCCCATCGCTGGGGGTTTGCAAGATGTGAGCGGACAGGGTGCTAGATAATCTCATCCAGGATCCTGTTCCCACAAAAGGTTAGTCCAGGTCTCTTCCAAGCTCGGCCGCCCTGTGACAGACTCGATTATATCAATGGTTGGACTCAATGATCTTAAAGGTCTTTCCAGCCTAAACAATTCTGTGATTCTTCCTCCCCAGGCAGACTGTGTCCTTTCTTGGTTCCTAACCAGGCAACCAGGTCTCATACAAGCACACAGTTATTTTGGTTGGAGGTTTGGTCTAACCTCCTGCCTGGAGCAGGTCACTTGGAGCCTTGCCCATCACACCTGAATCCCCTCATGGAATCCACCACTGCATGGAGTACTGGCACCAGTGCTGCACTACTACCACTTTTTCTCTCTGTGGAGTTGAAATTTTCACTGCACACTTCTGAGAGAAGTCAGGCTGCTCCCTCCCTGTCATGCCCATTAGGCAGCTGGGACAGCATTTACATCCTTCTCAGCCTCCTCATCTTGGACAAGCCTTTTCTCCTACACCCTATGCAAATCAGGACCTGATGGGTCCATACTGAAGGATGCCTGACAAGCAGCAGCTCTCCAGTCACTCACTGGTTGTGGCTGTTCTCTGGCCATGGGCAGTTCTGCTCTTCCCCCCTTGCACCCTTCACTCTTGGAGCAGAGTGGCCACCAGGGCCCTCAAGAGCTGTGAGGTTTAGATGTCCCATGGCACCACCTGGCTGGGCCCCAGAGCTGAGCCACCACACTCCATGTGATGTCCCCCACAGCTGCAGGTGTTTAAAGGTCAGCCCTTTCCTTCCCAAGCTGCCTTCCTCACAGCAGCAGCAGCTTGCACATGCATGGTTGCTGCAGCCAGCAACAAAGGCTGTGGCTGGCATTAGCTGGTTGAACTCCCTCTGTTATCAGCTGCTCGTGGTGGCTGGGAAGCGCGTCAGCAGGCAGAGGAGGAGGAGGGAGGGCTTTTGCAGCTGAAGATCGTGTCTCCAGCTGCACAGAGGATGCTTCTTGAGCTGTGAGAGAAGAAACAGCCCCAGCAGCTCTGGCAGCCCCTCCAAGAACTCTTGTTGGTACCAGCTCCTAAACTGTGGGACTAAAGCCAGCACAGGCAGGGCTCTGTCTGTGGCAGGCAAGGTAAAAACCCTCTTACAGGGCCCAGTGTCTCTGCTGATTCCCCAGTGAGTACTGGGGAGGAGCACTGCCACCAAAACTTGTCCTCTTGAGGCTTTCAACATTTAACTCTCTCACTTTTCATGTTTGCCTTTGTACAAGTTCTGTGTGTCTGTGGCACCAGTTGCCTGTGGCAAATCACAAGGAAACTAAGGCACAGGAAAAGAAGAGGGGGAAGCCAAACAGATTATACTTAGCCCAGGTAGGTGTATTTGAGGCAGCTGGTGGTGTTCAACCTAGTCTGCTAACAATGCTGCCTCAGTAGTCCTGTAACTGTGGCAATCAGAAACCTCACAGAGGAGGAAGAGTCCCAGTAGGATGCAGAAAAGCAAAACATAAGAAAAGAATACCCTAGGAGGGATGCACCATTCCAGGTTCAATAGGCAGGAGGAAACTATAACCACTGCAGGTGTTTATTAATGGCCTGTAGCACAACAAAGTGATTTTGAAACCACACAGCAACAGATCACCTTACCACCTGAGTGGGACCTGCAGTGATCTGCAGAGTAAGGGCAGGGACTAGATGCTGGGATGCCTTTCTGACTGGAAGGACACTGCACCCCCAGAACAGGCTGCCTTGGGAGCCCTCTGGGAACAAGTTAAAGTCACCTAAGGCCAGCTTGAGAATGTGCTCATGCCTCAGCACAGATGTGCCAGTGAGGTGACTTCCAAAGTCGTGTCAGCCTGTGGGGAAGTTTAGAGCATGCTGGTGAGCAATACCACTGTGACAGATGCACATCTGGACCCCAATGCAGAATCACAGAATCAACCAGGTTGGAAGAGACCTCCAAGATCATCAAGTCTAACCAATCACCTAACCCTAACTAATCAACGAGACCATGGCAGATGCAGAGAAGCTCACCCCCATTACAGAGCTGTTTCCTGGACCAGCTGTGATGTTGGTGTGCTCCTGCTGACAGTACCCCTAATCCACACACTACTGTCCCAACGGCAAAATGTCCTGGTGTCCAGCAACTGGTCTCTGATGGTCCCAGTGCTGTGGCCCATGGGCCCCAGGAGGGGCAGAGCAGCAAGGTGCTGTGGGAGCACCTGTGGGAGCACTGGTCTAGCCAGGAGAACAGCCTGCATGGGGGCTGCTGCTGACCCCCAGGGAGGAGTGGATGCTGCTTGAGTGACCCTGGTCCCTACCTTCTATGGTCAAGCAGGCAAAAGGCTCTTCCCTACTCCCTGCCCTGCAGCCTTTCCTGCCAGGGAATGACAAAAATCTTCAGCTGGGGAAAGCATTTTATGAGCATGGGGAAGCAAGGGGATGACTGTGTCCCCTTTCCTTACCATCCAGCTGGGACTGCTTTGCTCCCAGCTTCAAAGTGCCAGGAGAAGCCTCTCTGCCCCCAGCCTTGTGCAGCTGCAGTTGGTGATGGATCACAGAGGCAGCTTCACAGGACAGGCTTGGAAAAGCCACTGTGAGGAAGCAGCCACCTTGCTGCTGCATCCTTTGCTCCCAGCCTGTGCAACCAGCTCCTCGCTGGTCTCTGGACCAGCAGGTTGGCTGGCTCCTAGCAGCTGCTCCCTACTTTGCAGTGGGTCCTGCTGGCATTCTGGGGGACAGCTGCTGCCAGTGGTACGTTGGATCAATGATGCTGAGCAGCAAGAGGAAGCCCAGCATTTCCAGCAGTCTTATGCTGCAGAAACAAAGGGGTTTGGTTGTTTTTGGTTTTCAGTTTTGTTTTTTCCACCTATCTGTATCTTCATGTCCAGTTTAGGCCTTTTCATAGAGACCACAAAGGCTCTTCTCCTTTGGGCACTCGTTCTTGTGCCCTCAGTTATTTCCAAGAAGGGTATTTCTTATTTTTCTGCAGTAACCATTTTCTGCAACTCCTGGAATACATATGAGGCGCCAAGCCTGTATTAGCTGCAGCCTGGCTGTTTGCTGGGATCCATCTTGCTGAAATCATGGATTGTCACCTAAGCCACCAAACCGAGGCCAAACCCCAAGCAAAGGGCTGGTTTTTACCTCTTGCAAACATCCTAACTGCTGCCACTTGTGAGGCAGGAGTGGCATCCCTCACTCTGGTGGCCCACACTCCTCCCCAGCTGGCCTCCTGCTCTGCTGTTCAACAGACCTAAAGGCAGCTCTGTTCCTCTGCTAAGCCCTGTCCTCAGCACACCCCTCACTTTGTTCTCAGTTTTCATTCACCCAGGACTTCTCATTGAAATGAAGTTGTTGTTTTTTTTTTCAGCCATGCCTCATTATTAGCACATGGCCTCCCATCCATGAGGTGCTGTCCTCGACAGTGGATAGTTCCCTCTTGCACAGGCATCAGTCTACGCCTCCTTGCAGCTTTTGTGTGTCTAAGCCACTATTTCTGGAAAGCTGCTAAAATAGCCCACGATGAAGTCATCTTTGTTTTTCCAGGACCAAAAAAAAGAAAAAAAAAAAAAAAGCCCCAAGCCCCACCTCCCTTTGGGTGTTGACCTCCACACTGGCCACTCATTCCTGCCATGGGGTTTTGCCACTGAGCAGCTCTACCTCGTCAAGGTCAGCAGATGTCCCCATCCAGCAGCTGCCTTCCCAGTCCTCCAGCAGGATTTGTCTCCTTGCTCTTTCCTGGTGCTTTCCTGCTCCCTGCTGGGTTACTGTGCCTGCTCATCTCTTGGGAAACTCACCATGAGGTTGAGAAGCTTGGAGAGGCTGCATGCCCCCAGCTCCACAGCTCACCCCACGCCCCAGAGCCTGTATTTCTCCCTTCCCCAGTGCTCTCTACTCCAGTGTGATCCAGCAGCTCACTCTCACCCCACACCCCTCACTCCATCACTGAGCTTTCACCAGCTGCATGGTGCTGTGGTTGCCCACCCTGTGTCCCTTGCACCATGGGTGCTCTGCAGCACCAGCACTGGGAGCTTGCCACAAGCAGGGTGTCAGTGTGGCCCTGGTCTCACACGGGACTGCCTTGCCAAGCCAGCCCACCCACCAGGCGATGCTGGCTGATAGCAGCCACAGGTCAGGACTGACTTACTGCCCCCCACCGCCCATGCCGACCCGGGCAAGCCGCTCCCTCTGGGCCTGGCTGTTTCCATCAGGATCATCCTGCAGCCTCATCGCCTGGAGCTCGCTCTGGATGGCAATTGGGTTGGAAAGCTCCCTGGCTTCTCGCCTTTGACGCTGGGGATGGAAGAGCCCCTCTCACCACCGCTGCTGTCACCACTCTCAGCTCTGCTCCTCGGGCCATCCTCTGCGCCCCACATAAGCCATTCAGACGTATTTTTAGCAGGCATCTTTTCTGAGTGTGGTAGGCTTCTTCCTTTGCTGCATTTATGAATAGCTCACTGCTTTCCCAGGGGCAGCTTCGCTTCCCCCTTCCACCCCAGCAGATGCAGGGTGCACCCAGGCCTTGGTACAAAGTGGCTCTGAGATGTCCCTTGGGGAAGCCTGGGGCTCACTGCTGGAGCCCAGGCAAACCCTGTCGAGGGTCAGGTCTCTGCAGCACAGCAGAAGGAGACAGAAACCTTTCAGTAAACCATTTAAAATGGGTGAAAACAGCCTATTTTTCATCCCCCTCCAGGAAGGGCTGCGGTAATTGAGCACCCCCTCCAATCCCTTACCCTCCCTGCCAAACCTCAGCCAAGGGCTGGCCATCCATAAAGGAGAAAGAAAAATCTGTCCAAGAGCCTGGTACTGCTATCAGCAGCAGAGAACTGGGGCAACTAATGGGAAGCATCCAACAACATAACCGCAGTCCCTGCCTGCCTCACCTACTGCAGGCAGGAGGATCTCCCCGATGCCCTGTCCTTGCTTCAGCTGTGCCCTCATGGACACGCAGCACCGAGTGCCTTTGGTTCTGCCTCCAGCACTATCCCTTCTTCCTTCCAGCATATGAAGCCCAGGCTCTCCCCTTCCTTCCCCTGCTGTAACATCCTGGAGCAGGAGAAGGCTGCTGCCAGAGCAAAGATGTGGAGCAGCAGCCCCATCTCTGGGAGCAGCCAAATTTCTGCTGGGAAGGTCTCAAATTAGACCACAGAGCACAACAGGACACCTTCACCTCCCAGGGATGAGGTCTGCTTGTACCCTTCTGCCTGCAACAAGGGATTCCAAACACCACAAATGCACTTTCTAATTTTAAATCTGCGACAAATTCTTTCTGCCCTTCCCCTCCTGGCTGGGTCTTTATCAGTCTTGCAAAGGAAATACTTCTCCTGAGGGACAAAATGATTCTCAAAGCATTTTGTTGCTCTTCCAGCATTTGCATCCCTCCAGCACGAAACACACTAGCAAAGTGCAACCCCCCTGCATATTTCCACATCCATTCTGATTCTCCATGATTCTGCTCCTGTGGCCTTCTCAGTCAGTTCAAATAGTGGTGTGAACCCCATTGGGGTCTCCATAGTGTGCTCCAAAGTGTTTAAGGTGAATGGAAGACACACCTGCAGCATCTGCACAGGGTTCACAGCTCCCCAGTTTTTTTATTTCACCTGCTGCCTGCTAGGGTCAGAGCCACCTCCTCCATCCCTGGTTCACCAACCTCCTGGTCACCTGAGGACAGCTCTTGCTAAAGGCAGCTAGCAAGCCTGAAGGAAGTCCTCAGGTGAGCAGAGAAGCGGTCTCACCATGCTGGCCTAGCTGCACTTCCAGGTCCAGAGATGCATGTGGGGGGCAGCAGACACAGCCTATGCAGGAGCTTTAGTGCCAACTCACCCTGAGGGTACACATTGGGTGCCTGAGGCTTTCTGGCTGTCCTGCTCCAACATGGGGAATGTCCCTAGTCACACCCAAACCCTTAGGCTCATTTCTGACAAGCAAAGTCTTGGCACCTTGAGGAAGCACCCCTGGTCTGGAGACCTGGTGGTCCTGCATGGGAGCTGATGGTCCCAGGAGCATACCCTGCCTGTCCCCATCCCCATTGTCCTTACCCGGGTGGCCAGGCTCTCCTTGCAGTGCAGGCTGATTCCACACTCATCGGTGATCTCAGAGAGGTCTTCATCCTCAAACTCCTCAAGGCTGATGTCGTGGGTGAGCCTGGAGGGAGTGGAGATGGCACAGTCACCCACTGTGGGTAACGGGACACAGGGCAGCATGCTGCCTGCAGGCAGGGAGCAGCAGCATCTGCCCAGGAGAGGCTTTGCCAGTCTTTACTGCAAAGAAAGTCTGGGAAGGAAGCTTCTTTGGAAGAGGATAGGCCTGTCCCTGTCCCCACTGGGTTTGGCATGGCATGGAGTTGTGGAGAGGCAGGAAGAGTGTGCCCCAAACCTGCCTCTGCCTGACCAAGGGCAGAAGGGATGTGCAGGCTGGGAAATCATGGGACAGCCAGCATAGCCATCCTTGTCCCAGGAAGTTCAGCTCCCAGCATCCCAGGGAAGCCCTGGGACTGGGCACAAAAGCCCTGGGTTACAGGGAGAAGAAGGGCTGGTGGTCCTGGTAGGACACAGGTAGAGGATGGACCTGCTGGGAGATGCGATCACATCAAGACCCACAGACTTTGCAAGCACTGTAAACCTGCCAGCTAGGAGCTGCATGAGCAGTCTCTAAGCTGCACCTTGGGAAAGCTGAGGGATGTCTCAGCTCAGGTGTCTGCAGTAAGAGAGAGGGCAGCAATTTCCCTATGCACCAAAATCACTCCCTGAGGTGACTGAGGGCATCTCCGTGACCATCAGTGCTGCTGAGCCCACCTGAGTGGCCTTGGGTTGAGCTCTCAGACCCACAGGCTCATTGCAGCCCTTCAAAAAGTTTACAGAGCTATCCTTTCAGCAGCTGGAAACGTGCTGATGAGAGGGCTCCTTGCTTGTGTCCCCAGGGGGATGGTGAGGTGCTCCTGGCTTCTCTGCATCAAAACATTTCTCGGTGTTGGTACCGCAGCGCTCCTCTTGCTTATTCATTTCCACAGGGGTAAATAAAAGAGCCCAGCTCAAAACTCCTCTGCCAACCATCTCTGCCCTCCAGATCTTCTCTGGAGAGGCCACAGGCACTGCTTTGTGTGCCACCATTTCCATTCACTCCCAGCTCCTCAGGCTCAGAGATGCCTGGGTGAAAGAACCGTATCAAGCCTGTCACTTCTCTTGGCTTGGCCCTCACCAGCAGGGATAGGAGGAGGAGGGTATTCTATGGCCTGCAGAGCCCACACTCTCACTTTAAGCATCACTCTCACACGCTGGGGCTCCTTTCCCACAGTGGCACCAAGCCAGTGCCATGGGCAGGTAGCACCTCCCTTGTCCCGATCCCTGGAGTGGAGAAGGAACAGGAGAAGCAACATCTACTCCGCTTCTGAGGACCCCAGCAGTGGTGAGCTCCTGAGTTAAAGGTGTCTGGGGATGATTGTGGCCATGGGAACAGCCCCCGCAAGATGTATTGGGGTGGGGGGTCAGGACACTGTCCTCAGGACAGGGTGGAGTGTCCTGCTCCACCTCTCCTCCCCTATCTCCTGCTGCTGTCTGCAGAAAGAAGAGAACATAGAGCAGAAGGCTCATGACGAACCTTGAGAGCACAAATCGATTTCTTCTCTGGTTACACAGGTCACCAGGGTGGGACATCATCAACCACTAACGCTCAGGGCTTCTGCCCGCCATGGCGTGGGAGCACAGCAGGGGCTGTGGGGTCCCAGCAAAAGGCACAACGTTGCCAAGGGAATGGTAGGGGCTCCCCTGCTCTGCAGGAGCAGCTGGGGTGGGTGGCAGCGTGCCCTGGTCAAGGATGGGGACACCCAGCCCGGGGTTGTGCTCTCAGGGATGGGGAGATGCTGTGCCCCAGCCCTGCCTGCAGCTGCCAGTGCCTGGCAGAATGCAGCTCCTTGTGCTGCCTGCAAAACTTTGAGCTCAACTTGGTGCCCGGTTTGCTCCTGTCCTGTGGCCACCTCTTGCAGAGAAGAGTGATGTGCCCAGGGGTGAGGGGTTGCCCCTTATCCCCCTCCCCCCCACCCACTAAAAGCAGGAGAGCCCCCCGCCCCTCCCCAAGGCCCGGACGGTCCCCTACCATTTCTCCCACTGATCTTCCAGCCAGCTCTCCTCCTCGGTGCTTGACTCCATTTTCAAGGGCAGCTGCATTGAGGAGGACCCCCCCCCTTCCCTGGAGGACACGCTCTCAACCCAAAAAAGTCCCCAGGGCCCAGGGCGAGGAGGAGTGACGGAGATGACAGCCGAGCCCCGGGTGCCCACTGCCCCTCTGCCTGCCCCGTCGCAGTCTGTGGCTGCCGGCGCTGCTCTGTCTCCTCACTGCGCAACCTGGGGAAGCTCATTAAAAATAGATGGAATCAGCTGTCCTGGAGGGGAGGGAAAAAAAAAATCACCTCCCCAGCTGAGCCAGTGCCAAGTCCCTGCTCTCTGCCGGGGATGCTGACTGCCTCTGCCAGCCAGCCAACCCGGCTCCTGGTCCTGCTCCAGCGCCCGCTCCCCAGCACCCGCAGTGGGCACAGGGCGTTTGCCGACGTGGCCTCCTCCTCCTCCTCCTGCTGCTGCTCTTCAACATCGCTTGTGTGAGCCAGAGCTGAGGGGCTTTCTCTGCCCCACCACAGCGGCGGGATCCCTGTCTGCAGGAGACGAGAGCATCCATCCCGCTTCAGGTAGCGTGGGGCTGCTCACCAGCAGGGGCCGGAATGCTTCCAGCACAGCGGGATCAGCATCACGGCATTCCCGGGCAGAGGCAAGCGAGAGGAGTGCCCTCGCCAAGAGTCAAGCCCAGTGGTACAGAGCAGTGCCCCTACCTAACCCTCAGCCCCATTCCCACGTCAGGCAGGGCCATCCCTGAGCTTTCCCAACATCCATCCCCTGTTGAGGGTCAGAGAAAAACCTGGTGAGCAGCTCTGCCAGCTCCCTGCTGCTGAAGGAAAGAAGGGTCTTTCCCAGGAAAGGCTGCCAGGTGTTGCTGACAAACTGTTGTCACAGTGGCCTCAATCAATCCTCCATCACCCCCAATGCCTCTGAGACCCACCTGCCACCCATGGGCATGCCTCGGTCTGAGCCTCTGTGGAGCTGTTCACCCCTTGCCTCATTGGGATGGAGCCAAAGAATCTGGGAAGCCTGGGAATGAGGTGCCCAACACGATTTACATATGGGGACAGGGCATTCCCCTCCCCACCACCACCTGCACATACACTGCTCTGGCATCCAGTGGGGTCACACCCCACTGCTGTCTATTACAGCAATGCCCTCCTGCCTCCTGCCCACCCTCCACGAGCTCCCCGTGGTCCCCCAGCCCAGCAGCTGTGAGTGATGGGTGCATCTCCCACTGCTTGACACACAGCTTCACCCCTGGCAAAGCTTCACCCACTCCAGAGGGTGATGTTTGCAGGAGTCCAGCTCACCAAGGCGGCCTGGAGCGTTCTGCTGACCTAACCTGTGGCTGGCTCTCACCCCACCGGTGCCGTGCCAGCAGCAAATGTCACTCATGAGACTGTGTTCATTGTCCCTCAGATCCCTGATAAGGGTATCCAGGGCTGCATCTTCCCTATCAGCTGTGCCTGGAGGCTCCTTGTCTGCTCAGAACCTCCTCACTTAACGCTGTGAATAGAGAAATCTCTCTCCCCGTATTACTCCTGCTCTTTTCTCCTCTCGCATGGATGCTCCAGGACTTCCTGGGAGATACAAGGAAGGCTCTCTGTTATCCTCCCACCCCCATCCCCCTGTGCTGGAAACACCCCTGCTTTTCTCTCTTGCTTCTCAAAGGCACTAAAAATAGCAGCAAAATGAAATGTCTCTGACTCTGCTCAGCTACATCATTGGTAGTAAAAGTCTGAGTAGTACCCACACAGGTATTTTGGCCAACTTCTCTCACCTGCATGCCACTGCAGGTGGGCACCATGGTCTCTCAGATATGTGGGAGGTTGCCCCTGGCTGTGAGGGTGACTGAGCCCTACATTTGCAGAGGGTGCAGGATCTCTCCTGAAAGGCATGCCGAGAGGCACTCAAAGGTTGGCAGCCCTGCTGAATGCATGATAAACTCAGCACACCTGGGAACCATGAGCTAGGAGGGGCATGAGTGGGTGCACCTGAGTGGAGGCAGCTGTTAGCTGCCCACGGCAGGAGTGGCTTGATCAGAATCCTAACAACAGCCCTCTGGTCCAGCCTAGCTGCTGTACCTCCCTCCAACCCATCCCTTGCCAGGGGAAAAAGGGGCCTTAAGGCATCCTAAGGGGGTTGTGGGATTTCCCACATGGGCATTGGTGAGGACAACACTACACAATCACAGACTGTTAGGGGCTGGAAGGGACCTAAAGAGATCATCTGGTCCAACCCCCCTGCCAGAGCAGGATCACCTGTACCAGATCACACAGGAACTCATCCAGGCAGGTCCTGAATATCTCCAGAGAGGGAGACTCCACAATCCTCCTGGGCAGCCTGTTGCAGTGTTCTGTCACCCTTGCAGTGAAAAAATTCTTTCTCCTGTTTCCATGGAACTTCCTATGCCTTGAATTCCACCCATTGCCCCTTGTCCTGTCATTGGGCATCACCAAAAAGAGCCTGGCTCCATCTTCTGGGCACTCACCCTTCACATATTTATAAACATGAATGAGGTTACCCCTTAGTCTCCTCTTCTCCAAGCTAAAGAGCCCCAGCTTCCTCAGGCTCTCCTCATAAGGGAGATGTTCCACTCCCTTAATCATTTTTGTGCCTCTGTGCTTGACTCTCTCAAGCAGTTCCCTGAGGTCCTTCCTGAACTGGGGAGCCCAGAACTGGTCACAATATTCCAGATGTGGCCTCACCAGGGCAGAGTAGAGAGGAAGGAGAACCTTCCTCGACCTACCAACCACAGCCCTTCTAATACAGCCCAGGGTACCACTGGCCTTCTTGGACTGGGGAGTCCAACAAGCCCAGCTGGCTCCAGTGCTCTGCTCTCAGGCAGCACTGTGTGGAAGTCCTCTAACCAGTATCAGTGGTGGAAATAGTAACATTTGGCTGGCCCTGGGTGTTTTTCTTCCATTGCAAGAGCCACAGACAGTCTTTTATTAGGGCCAGGGAGAAGGTGCCTATCTCTCTCCATCCGAAGCAGACAGCCCTTTTGTCTTCCATCACAAGAGGACAGGTAGCCCCACTCCAACCCCCAGCTCCTTGCCTCCAAACTCTGACAGCTCTGGATGAGCACAGCAGACACATAAAACAATCCATAGAGCAAGAATTGATTTTTGCCTCAGCCTGAAGGTGCTTCTTTGAACTTCCTGGGGAGATGGAGGGGGTCTCCTTCACCCAGAGACCTTCTCCCCTCCCAGGGCTCTGGCATGGGAAGAGGCTGTTATTTTCTAAAGGGCTCCTCAAGAAGCAGAGTAGTTCTCCATCTCTTCTGCCTCCTGCAAGTAACTCCCTAAGGTTTTCCCTCTCTAGGAGCTTTCCTGCCCCAGCAGCTAGGTGGATGCTTTTTGATTTAATTAGGGAAACCAAGAGGAGATAGAGAAGATCAGTCTCTGATCCCCTCCACCAGGTGCCAGCCACACTCCTGGGGGTAGCAGGGCAGGCTATACAGCAAGTGACATGGGGCTCTGCACCCAGCTGCACTCTGTTGTGCCAGCCTTCCCCATCCCCCTTATGCTGGACAGATGGACCCCAGCCCCAAAGAGGTCCCAGAGAGCCCCTCACAGGAAAGCTTGGCCCAAAGCATTGGCAAAGCTTCTTGGCAGGGTGAGGAGCTGCAACACAGGGTCCTAGAGAAAGATGCTAAGGAGCCCAGTGGGGTGCAGCCCCCCACCATGAAGCTCTGGTAGGCTTAAGGACAACAGGGAGGCTGGATGAGAAGAACTTTTTTACTGCTGTCTCCTGAAATGCTGCTGTTTTGTCTTGGTCAGCAGCCACCTCTGGAGGTCCTCCTACCTAAAGAGAGCTCACTTCACCATCCTTCTCCTCCCATCTCTTCTCAGGCAACACCAAACCATCAGCAGCAATGAAGTCCTGCCATACCACCATCCCTGGCCTCTTCAGAGACCCAGACTCTATCCCATTGGCTTGCTGGCCAGGATAAAGTCCTCTCTCAATTCAAGCCAACCCAACCCATCATCTAATGCTTGTGCTGGGGCGAACTGATCACCTAATTCAAGGAGCTAGAGGAGCAGGTGAGTGTCCCAGAGGAGAGAAAAGCTGAAACACCTTGTCCTGCAGGCAGTGAGCTGGGGCAGAGGACAGGGCTCTCCCAGGACCTCACTGTCAGCTGTGGGCTGAGCCCTCACCCTGGTCTGTGCTCCCCATTGCCACCTCCAGCTTGGCCATGGGGGATGGCCCCTTGCTGAGCCCCCATGGCAGGGACACAGCAGTGGGGACAGGCACAACCCAGGCTGTGCCCCATCACCCAGCTCACAAACATTCCTCACACACTCACAACATTGCACCTGGTCTGCCAGACCCTGCCCTGAGCTCAGGGACACCACCAGCATCTCCTTCCACTTGAAGGCTCACGCCTCGAGCTCAGTGCCTGGGAAGATCTCCCACCCCTGCCTTGACTCTCCAGCTTTCTGCCTGGCTGCACAGCCTCCCCACCCCCAGAGGTCAGTTCATGCCTGGGGGCAGGCTGCCAGTTCGCTGGGCTCTGTTTCCAAAGGTCTGAGGCACAGCAAGGAGCAGCACCTGATTCTTCCTCCTGGAACACTGCTGTTTGCTGGGGAGCAGGGAGTGCCCAGAGGACAACTGCTGCACCAAGGGCAGTGCCAGGTGATGAGCTGGACCCTCTCCTGGGCCTGAAGATGCTTGGCAGCTCAGCCTCTGACCCTCAGCTTGCTGGCCATGGTGGACATATACAGAAGCAGCCTTTAATCACTCAGTTTGCAGGGTTTGCCCAGCCATGTTGCAGCAGCTCCCAGCAGCTCTGGCAGGCAGTGCTGCAATAGGAGGTGGCTGCTAAAGCCCTGTAGCTGCCTGGCAAAGAGGCTGCAGGGGCAGAGGAGCCCCTCAAGGGCATTTTGCCTGACCACCACCTTAGTGCAATCACATCTGCCCATTTCCTCGTAGGGACAGGCTGACACCCGCCCAGCTTCAGGGCCTGACAGAGGTAGGCACAAGCTTAGCTGTGGCCCCGAGCGTGCACCCAGCCACTCCTTTCCCCTCTCCAAAATCTCACCACACAAAGCAGCTGGTACCGATCCCTGCTCCTCAGCCAGCTCCCCCGCAGCACCCCTGGGTGCCAGAGGCAGGCAGACAGCAATGGCTGACGATGGCACAGCTTGCCAGAGGCAGCCAGCCTCCCCCGGATGGCAGATGAATGACACCAGACCCACGGGCAGCGGCAGAGCTTTCTTGCCAGAGCATCCCTGTCTCAGAGCTGCCCTCGGGAGGCGCTGGAAGCTCCAGATCCCCCAGACATCCCCGGCCTGGCCCTGCCCGTGCCAGCAGAAGTGCCCGTAAGCAGCCTGGCTGGGTGGCGGAGGTGAGACAGCCCCCTGCGTCCCCGATCGATGAGAGCACTGGGGACTGCCGGCAGCATCAATCCTGGCACCCTCCCATCGGCTCACCTGGGGCTCCTGTTTCACAGGGCTGGGAAGGGAACAAGAACACCCGGGAGTTCTAGGAAAGGGCTAGAAAAAGGCTCTCCGGGGGATGGGGAAAGAGGCGAAGCTTTTTTTTTGGTGAGGAAGAGGTGTTTGAAGAGGAGGTAAGACAAGTAAGGAGGCCGGCAGTGGGGCTTGGAGGGGGGCAGGAGGCCAAGCAGGAGGCTGGTGGAAGCTGCGCTGCTATATGGGGTGAGGGCAAATATGGTGGGGGAGAAGCAACATATGGGGTGGGCGGGCTGAGCAGCGAAGGCGGCGGGGGGGGACGCGGTGGGGTTCAGCGGTGCCTGAGGGGGGTGCAGAAGGGATGGGATAGGGTGGGTTGGGGAGCCGAAGAGATGCTGGGGGAGGAAGAGGCAGAAGCTCTGGAGGGGCCGGGGCCCGGCGGGGCGGCTGCAGCAGACGGGGCCAGGGCGGGGGGGGGGGGAAGGAGGGAGAGCAGGGGCAGCACCACGGGGGTCTCAGGGGGAAGGTGGCAGCCAGTACCTGAAATTGGGAGGAGAGGCGAGGTGCAGCCCCAGGAAGGGGGAGGAGGCGGGCGGGGATGCGGCTCCTTTCTCTCGCTCCGCCATTCTGTGGCTCTCTCCATGCAGGCGGAGGGCGGGCGGGAGGGAGGCAGGGAAGGAGGGATGAAGGGAGGGGGATGCTGGTGGGGAGGGACGTACCTGCCACGGGAACGGGGCGGGAAGCGGGGGGCGCGGCTCCTTCCCGCAGCCCCCGGCGGCACCTGCAGGACAGATGTGGCCGCAGCTGGAAGCGACAACCTGCACCCCTTTCCCAGCCTGCGCCCTGGAAACGCCGGCCCCGGCGGGGTAGATGTGTACACAGCTGGACCGCTCCCCCCCCCCTCCCAGATGTGCCCGCAGCTGGAGCTGGAGGTGTCCTGCCCGCGACTCGGCCCCCCAGGCCCAAGGGAGCAGGCGACATGCCAGGGCGAGGGGCTGAGCACAGCCGGGCTCTTGCAAGGGTCTCCTCGGCAGAGGGTACTTGCCTGGGGGCAGCAGGAGCAGCAGCCAAAACCCGGCTGCTCTTTCCCACCCATGACAGGTTGGCTGCACCTGGCTGGCAACAGGTCTGGCAGCTCCAGCCCAAGCCTTGGCCCCAGGGGAGCTTGCCAGGGCTGCAAGCACCACAGGCAGAATCTGAAAAACAGCTTACACAGAGGTTCTGCAGGAACAAGGGGGTGGAAATTGCATCTTGAGGGTGTAGGTGTCTCTTGGGAGCAGGCAGACACATTCTTGCCTCCAGCTGTGTCCCAGGGAGCATCATACCTTGGGTGAGTGTCACTCACTGCCAGCCTTCCCCACCAGCCCCAGGAACAGGTTTCTGCCCCCTGCCTCTCTCCTCTCCCTGCTTTGCAAGACATTTCAGAAGCCCATGGAGGTTGTGCTGCACACAGAAGTGGACATCAGTAATTTTAGGTCTCAAGGCCACTTTGATACCAGAACTGGAGAACATTTTGTTTTCTTTGCCTGCCCTCTGTGGTCCCTGTTACTGCCTGTGAGAGTCCTGGATGTGGTAGGTGGTACTGCTTGAGCAGTTCCAACTTTAAGATACAGCAGGTCCCAGCAGTGTTTCTCAAACCATAGAGCTGGCTGTCATTGAGGCAATGGTATTAGCTCTTGGCCAAGACCCAGGATGTCAGCTGCTCCTCCAGAGAAGAGCAAGCAGAGCCCTTCAAGGCACACAGCCCTGCTCTCTTTTGGGAGTCTTGGTTTCCTGCCAGACAGACTCGAAAGAGATGTTATGCCTGGGCCAGGACAGAAACAAGCACACACATGCACAGGTCACCACACACAGGTACCCCAGGGCAGCCTCCTGAAGGGGCCTAGGTGTCCTCTCCCCACTACAGGTGCACAGATTGAGCTGTCTTACATGCAGGACATGAGAGACTCACCAGCATCCATGTGGGGACTGGGGGAGCTCTGACACAGCTCCATCTCAAAGCATAAGCCCCAGCTACCAGAGCCTGATTCCTGTGCAGCAGGGCTGTGGTTTAGCCTCTGACCTAAGGCAGGTGAGGCTGCCCTCTCCTGAAGCCCCACCAGCACATCTGTCTCACTTTCTGATGGGATGCCTTGCACTGAGTCTGGTCAAGCCTGGCTCAGGCCAGCCTTTGGCCTTCCTGGCTGTACTACTGCATGTCACTTCTGTCTCCTTACATGCATGGTACTGTCCATGGCCTCTGGAGAGGGCATGTACATCTCCTGCAAGACAGAGGCCATGCTTCTCTTCTAGCCAGTGCCTGCTCACAAGGCAGCTGCTGTCTTTTTTACTTGTCCACTGACCATCAGGTTCACTTCAGAGCAATTGTGCTCAGCCTTATGTTAAACCTGAAGAAAGGTTACGTGTCAAGAGAGGTTTTACTGCTCCTCTGCCCCAGCTGAACCACCTGATCTCCCATTAGGTGCATCTGTGATACCAGACCTGCACTCTGCTTTCTTTTCATCAGCCATCCTGCTCATTTCTTCTCTGCCCTAATGGCCTTCTCTTCACATCCAGAGGTGTTTTCTAACAGAAGAGACATGGGGGAAGGAATCTCCCCACCCACCAGCTCACAGAGCAGGCAGTCATCATCTGCAAGAAATCCAAGGTTAGCCAGTTTCTATCCTCAGCCATATCACTGTCATTCCTTTGACAGGGAGAGCAGATGTTCTGGCCAGCACAGGGGAGCCTCAGAGCCGACCTCTCCAGCTTTCATTTACATTATTACACTCGGGGGAGAGAAAGCTGGCCTGAGCTTGCTGTCACCCTGGCTCTCCATCTTCCAAGGCACTGGCTGCTGTTCTCAAAAGGTTTTTGTCACGTATGAGCCACTTCAAGCTCTGAAGTGTTACTGCTTCAAGCTCATGAGGTCCTTGATGTAGACAAGAGAGCAACCCAGCAATAGCATGAACCTCAGTTAACCAATGCACCAGACATGTTGCTGTCCTTGTAGACCAGACATGCCCTTTTATCCCCAGCACCCCAATTTGCTTCTTCGAGAGCTGCCTTTTACATCTCAGACTTGCTGAGCAGATTAGGCTCCAAATCCCAAATGCTTATATAGACAAAATTATGTCAAAATTGTGTCTTGGATTTCTTGGATTATTTGTAACAAACACTTAGCTCCTCTGTGGACTGGTGGTGTCTGAATATGCTCCACTGAGGCTCAGGCTCTAGCAATTTCTGTTCTAGGTCAGCCCCACTTGCCAAACCTGGACAAGAAACGTCATGGCTGCTTGTGATTCCTAAAGTCCTGCTGGTTACTGCACCAATAATGTGCCTCATGTGATTTTCCACATGTGGGGAAAAAAAAAAAAAGGGTCCAGCAACTGGGTCTACACAAAAGCACCAAGGATGGCACAACACACTAGTTACTAGTACTAGTTACTAGACTGTTAAGAGATTGTGTAATTAGTATCAGATCATGGCTTAGCTGAAGAACTGCAAGAGAAAAGGCTCACTCACTAACAGGAGAACCATGCTGAACACTGTCACAGCTCTGTAGCACTTCCCTGCCCCAGTGCCCACCCTTTCAGTCTAAAGGAGCCTGAAAGCCCTGCTCCCACACAGCATCAAAGCCCAACTGCTCTCTCTTCCCAGGAAAAGCTCACCCTGTATCTCCTTGGAGGATGCCTGTATCAGGTCAGGTGTTGCCACCCAGCCCTGAGACAAAATTCTAACAGTCACCACCCCAGGAAATGGAAATGGTTAGACACTGGAACAGGGTAGAAGCCCCATCCCTGGAGGTTTTTAAGGCCAGGCTGGGTGTGGCTCTGGGCAACCTGATGTAGCATGAGGCATCCTGCCCATGGCAGGGGGTTGGAATTAGATGATCCTTGAGGTCCCTTCCAACCTTAACAATTCTATGATCCTGTGAAACCGACACCCATTCCATGGTGCTGCTTCTGTTGCAGTCTCCACAAAACAAAGGTGGTGTCTTCACTTATGGTTACTGACGCATGTTTTTTTCCCCCCATGAACTGGCCAAACCCTTTTGAACACAAACTGTTAAGCACCCACAGCTAAGGAAGAGCTTACCATAAAAACTAAGGAAGACACAGCCTTCAATCTGCCATCTGTAGTTTAATCCATCACATGGAACAGTGAACGATGATCCCTTACTCGTTGCCACACAGTTTTACCCACCTTGAGGTGATGCGAGTGGGAAAAGACACGAATGGATGAATCCCAGACTACTTAAAAGGTTTCTTGCAGAAGTTTAGCCCTTATGTTTGGCTGGCAAAGGGCTGGAGCACCTCTCCTATGGAGACAGACTGAGAGTTGGGGTTGTTCAGTCTGGAGAGAAGGCTCCAACGTGACCTTATTGTGGCCTTCCAGGATCTGAAGGGGGCCTACAAGAAAACTGGGGAGGGACTTTTTATGATGTGGGGTAGTGATAGGACTGGGGGGAATGGGGCAAAACTAGAAATGGGTAGATTCAGATTGGATGTTAGAAGTAGTTCTTCACCGTGAGGGTGGTGAGACACTGGAACAGGATGCCTGGGAAGGTGGTAGAAGCCTCATCCCTGGATGGGGCCAGGTTGGATGTGGCTCTGGGCAACCTGATCTAGTGCGAGGCGTCCCGGCCCATGGCAAGGGGGTTGTAAGTAGATGATCCTTGAGGTCCCTTCCAACCCTGACAATTCTACGATTCTCTTTGTTCTACTACCCAGATTGCAGCTAGTCCAGGTGCCACCATCCACATCAGATGCTGACAAAACCTGCCAATGTGATTTCTTCCTCACACACAAAGCCTTCTGAGAGACCACTTAGGAGATTTTTTTCCTCCCCTCCCTTTGGTTCCTTCCTCTCCGTGGATCCAGCCCCAACAATGCCACTTACCAAACAAAATAATTTGGATGACAGCAACAAGAGGGTTAAAGACATTTATAAAAGAAAAAAAGAAAAAAAAAAAAAGTAGTATTTACAGACCATTGTCTAGCATGAAACTTTCCAAACGACATAAGTCACAATTTCTGTAACCTAAGTGTACAAAGTGCATGTCTTTCCCCTTTCTTCTCTCTGCAGCAGAAGATGTGGGAGGGGTGTGTCTCTTACTGATACTTTCCACCCTCAAGACAGTGGGACTGAAGGCGACAAAACCTGTGGAGTACTGGGTTAGCCACCAGGCAGGCTCTACAAACACCAGTTTAGAAGTAAGGGCAAGAAAAGTGACTCTTGTTCCCTTGGTCAGTCTGCCCAGTGGATTCCCTTGGGAAAAAGAATCTAGGGTCAATGCCCCAGGGAGACAAGTGGGAAGGGAAGGTTATTCAGCTATTCAATAAATTAACTCACAGACTCAGTTCAACCACTTCAGGCTTCCCAAATATGTTTGAGTCAAGTTTCTACTTGCAGCTCCACTGCTCTGGATTCAAACACAGGCTCCAAAACTGAGTCTGATTAAACCAGTCAGAGAGGGAGACAACTCTTTGTGCTCCCCAAGCTGTTAGCTGCATAAGCTCACACACAGCCACAGTCTGTGCCAGGCAGGAATGAAAGGTTTTGGACAGCAAACGAAAACAGTGCCAACAGCAGCCCATCGCACAGGATTAGCTACTCTGAATCTAATCCCTCTTCAAAATGGGCAAAAAAGAGGCTTTTCTACCCCCCCTTGCCCTCTTAGGTAGGAAGGCAAGCAGAGGCTCTCTGCCAGCACTGAATCGAAATGACATGTAACAGGAACAGGCCAAGAAGGGCATGGTTAAGAGCCAGGGAAAGCTACACAATCATCCTGCTGGACTACAAAGCACCAGCGGGAATGCAAATGGCAGGAAGGAGCAGTGTGCAGGGTGTGCAGTATAGGGGTAGGCTGTGTGGAAACTCAAAACACAGATGCCAGTATGGGACAGAGCAAACATCCAAACAGAACAGACAACAGAATGGGCCCGAGGAAGCCTCACTTCAAGAAGCTGATGAGTAATGCAACCCCTGTCAGTATGAGGCACTCCACAGGCTACACACCAGACACCGCTCACTCCATTTGAGAGAGCTCTCACTTGAGGAAGGAAATGCTGTAGAGTGGAGGGCCCAGGTGTAGTTCTCTTACTATGTGGACCAGCAAGCTTCTAGGAGGCTGCTTAACTCATATAAAGGCATGGTCTTATTCTCTGAAGAATTACTCCTCTTGGAGTCCCTCCTTCCCAATGTCAAGCTGCCCTGAAGCTGCCCTTTCCAGGCGACTGCACTATGGCTCACCTTGCAGCAGTGATTCTTCTGCAGGGAAACTTTAAAGTGCCCTTCAAGTGTCCAGACAGTTTGTAGCTCTTTGTTCTTGTGCTGTAGTTCTCCTTTATTTTGTTTCCACCCCTCATAAGGACCTCCTTACTCAGAAAGCATTTACTTCCTGTCAGTCTAATCTAAGGAAAGAAATACTGAGACTATCCTGTTCTCTTGTAGGATGGGTACTCTATGTTTGACGTTGAAGCAGCTTCCTTCTCAATCAGTACACCTCACTGCCTAGCACTAGTAGTGAGAAAGAACCTTTGCTATTTCCGAGATGTGCAGATGCTGCTCCCTACATCAATGCGTCAAGTCAACGTGCACTGAGCCACTGTCAGAAAAGAAAGGTACACCTGGGAGTGAACAAGTTGTAGAAGGCTCTTGCCCCCTTAAATGTGGGCAGATTTGGGGCATGGCTGAGAAGAAACATCTTTGGCTCTCTGGAGACCAGAAAGCCAAACTTCCCCAGCACAAGTGATGCAGTGCCGCCTTGTGGCAGCTGCTGGAATTACACACTTATGAGACCCCAGATTTTCTGTTGCGGATCACAGTTCCAGTCCCTCTGTGGCAGCAGTCCCTCCTCCTTTGGTCACCTCCTCAGCACTCTCACTCTTCACTTGCAAGGTGCTTGTCACTGGCTGTGGGAGAAAGCAAAAGAGAGAATTTGCCTTGACCACCCCCCCTCACACTGAAAAGCTGGCAGAATATGTGAACAGCTCCTTCCCTCCTGAGATCTGGAGCGCTTCAGGCTTGCTCCCCTCCCTGAGCCTACACCCTCATCACATTAGCCAGTCTGGCCTCTGTGGAAGGAGAAGCAGCCTCACTGAAGCAAACGCATGAAAAACCATGCTCTGGGATTGCTCTGTCAACCAGGTACTGCTCTCTGCTGGAGAACCAAGTTAACAGCTTGCCAACCAAAAGCAAAGCGACCAGAGGGCAGACCACTGTCTAGTTACAGCTATGGAATTACAGCTCGGAGCCACCTCCACGAGCAAGTCCATTTTGTTCATTAAAATATGGGGAGAGAGTCAGACTGAGCTTTGCCAGCTGCCAGACCAAGGCTGCTTAAGGCAGAGCACAGCAGGGAATACTCACAGTCATAGACTCTTGGCAGGCAGCTCTGCAGCAGGGAGCTCTGTCACCTTGGCACGTTTGTACAGCTCCTCTGTGCACAGCTCCTCTGCTCCCTCGTGCTTGCGCTTCGGAGACGCCTGCTCTGCTTGTGACAGCCTCAGCACTGCAGGGGAAGAGGAGTTACTGCAACCTTCGTCCTGCCTTTAGATCTCAGAAGTACACCCTCAGCTTAACCTGCTACAGAGCTGGGAGAAGGAAGAACATGCAGTGCACAAGCACAGGGAGACGTTGGCACAGCCTCCTTGAAAACTTCAGAGAAAACTTTGTTAAAGTGGAGTAATTAAGTCTCCCAGAAAAACCACAAAAGTATCCTCTGGCAGAGGACAGCTTAATGACACCTGATTAGCCCTACAGTGATCTGCACTTCTCCCTGAAGTGGCTGCCTATGATCCCATACAGGCAATAAAAACTCACTTTAATGAACTCCTATTCTTCAGCCCTTTTAGGAATGAAAGCTCACTGGAGACTTCTGAAGAAAGCCTAAAGGAAGGAGAATGGGATCTCTGTTTTTCTAGCTACACATCTTCCTCTTACTAGAAAAGGGAAAAAAAAAACAAACCTCTAAGTTGACATGAAATTATGTCAGAAGCACACAAACTGCCCCAGCTTACCTGTACTGGTGCTACAGCCCTGCCCTGAAGCTGAGTCTGCAACTGGGCCACTGAGATCTTCCACACATGAAGGGACTGATGCCAGTAAGCCTAGAGAAAGACAAGAAGATCATAGTTAAGAAACAAAAAGCACCAGGGTGGGAGCAACCTTCCACATGGCTGTGATCACCTTAGTGATCATTAACCAGCAGACCCATATCCCAAAGGATGAGTCCACAGCTGGACACAGACACTGTGATCCAGTAGTGTATTTATTTAGGATGCCCTGGCTGGGTTTTTTTCCCCAAAGGGAAGAATGGACCATTGGTGGCATATGGATGGGGTTATGCCACCACCACCTCTCACAACCAACCAAACTTAGCTTGGAGAAGAGGAGGCTCAGGGGAGACCTTATCACTGTCTACAACTACCTGAGGGGAGATTGTAGCTAGGTGGGGATTGGCCTCTTCTCCCAGGCAACCAGCAACAGAACAAGAGGACACAGTCTCAAGCTGTGCAGGGGGAAGTTTAGGCTTGATCTTAGAAAGAAGTTCTTCACAGAAAGAGAGATTGCCCATTGGGATGGGCTGGCCAGGGAGGGGATGGGGTCAGTGTCCCTGGAGGTGTTTAAGACAAGACTGGATGAGGCACTTAGTGCCATGCTCTAGTTGATTAGATAGGATTGGGTGATTGGTTGGACTTGATGATGTTGGAGGTCTCTTCTAATCTGCTTGATTCTGTGAGTCTAAACTTGACTCTTAGCTGTCCAAGAGCTTAATGGAAACCAACTGAGCAGCTTTAGCAGGGACCACCATAGAGAGGTGCTACCTATATGAAATCGTGGCCCCTTCCCCTGCCACTTTATCCCCTATTGAAGACAGCACCTTCTGCACCCGTGGGCACTTACAGAGGCCCCGGTAGCGTGACAGCTGCTGGTAGATCTGCTTCATGCGTTCGATGTTCAGGCGGCTGGTCTCCGCGTGGTTCACCATGGGCTTGGGGTAGTCCACCCCAATGATGCACCTGGCTGCCTTCTGCACAGACTCTGGGGCGTTCCATGGTTCGTAGATGTATCGTGAGGGGAAACCTTTCAGTTTGGGCAGATACCTCCTGCAGCACAAGCAGAGAAAAAGAGGCACAAACACCACTTCGAATCACAGAATCACTTTGGTTAGAAAAGATCTCTAAGGTCATCGAGTCCAACCACCAACCTAACACCACCATGGACATTAAACCACATCCCCAAGGATAACGTCTACACGATTCTCGAACACCTCCAGTGACAGTGACTCCACCATCTCCTGGGCAGCTTGTTCCAATGCCTGACCGCTCTGTGGGAAAGAAATTTCTCCTAACATCCAGCCTGAACCTCCCCTGGCAGAGTTTCAGGCCATTGTCTCTTGTCTTATCACGTGATACTAGAGAGAAGAGACCAACCCCCACCTCACTACAACCTCCTTTCAGGTAGTTATAGAGAGCAGTAAGGGCATCCCTCAGCCTCCTCTTCTGCAGACTGAGCAACCCCAGTTCTCTCAGCTGTTCCTCGTAAGACCTGTTCTCTAGACTCTTCACCAGCTTTGTTGCCCTTCTCTGGACACACTCCAGCACCTCAATGTCCTTCTTGTAGTGATAGGCCCCAAACAGAACCAAGTATTTCAGGTGTAGCCTCACCAATGCTGAGTACAGGGGCACCATCACTTCCCTATTCTGGCTGGCCACACTATTCCTGATACAGGCCAGGATGCTGTTGGCCTTCCTGGCCACTCGAGCACACTGCTGGCTCACATTCAGACAGCTGTCAACCAGCACCCCCAGGTCCTTTTCCACCAGGCAACTTTCCAGCCACTTTATCCCAAGGCTGCAGCGTTGCATGGGGTTGTTATGACCCAAACGCAATACCCAGCGCTTAGCTTAAAGTGCAGCAGTGCAGCATTCACAATGCACAGAAAGCATCCTGCTATTGAATGACTTAGGCTCACAGGTCAAGCAGGACATAAGCTTCAGTCTTACATCACAAAGGACTGTAATGATAGGACAAAGGGTAACGGTTTGAAATTAGACAAGAGTAGATTTAGATTGGACGTAAGAAAGAAGTTCTTTACTGTGAGGGTACTGGCACACTGAAACAGGTTGCCCAAGGAGGCAGTTGAGGCCCCATCCCTGGAGATACTCAATGTCAGGCTTGACAGAGCTGGCTCAGGGGCAACCTGATCTAATGATGTCCCTGTTTACTGCAGGGGGGTTGGCCTAGATGACCTTTGGGGGTCCCTTCCAGCCCAGCCGTTCTATGATTCCATGATTCTACTTACTTAACATAGTCACCGCTGGGGTCTGTGCGGCGCCCGAAGCCCACGGGGCAGTAACAGTGGAAGAACTGCTGGAAGAAGGCGCTGCACGAGAGCCACATCCAGCTGCCTGCATTGACACTGAAATCTGCATCCAGCAGCAGCTCATCAAATACCTGCAGCAATTGGAGAAGAAGGCAGTGAGAGCTTCCCCAGGTGGGACTTTGAGCCAGGAGGACCCAAGGTGCTATTTCAAATGACAGGCACTTAGTTGCAAGAAGAGCTCCTAGGAGCTAGAGCAGCAGCAAAGAAGCAATCCGCTAGCTGAAACCAGCTGGCTGGTCAATAGATCTCACTTCCTGATGCTTTCACATAGGGAGGCACAGGCTGCTCATACTGATAAGTGCTGGCTTATCTCTCACGCAGCTACACACTAAATCACTGCCTAGTGCTGCAGCAAGCCTTGGGTATTGATCCTAACCTGGGAGGCATAATGAGTGCAAAGCACCAACCATGGCTAGCAGGCAGATGCTGCAGAGAAGAACATACACCAAAGCAAGAAGGATGAACTCCTGTGAAGGTCCCAGAGCACACTGAGAGGCAGACAGGGCTCAGCAGCAGCTCGCTCACACTCGTGCACAGACCCTGTGCTCTCGACACCTGACCCTGTGACGCGCTTTCAGCTACGCTCTGCTTTGTCACAGCTCGGTCACAAGATGTCCCTGCCCCACTTTTTGCATAGGGCAGTGTGTACACTGGATAGCTTCAAGCTGTTTGTCCCTTCAGGTGGTCCAAGAGGAGGGGCTTTTACCTCTTTCCTTGAGATTCTAGACTCAGATTTCACAGTCATGGAGCGTTCCCTGACCGGCACGGTGATGGATTATACAACGAGGAAAAAGCACCAGTTACGAAGTGACATTGAACTTGCAAAGAAAACAGATGGACTGAGAAAACTTCTACCAAAAAAAAAAAAAAAAAAATTAAAAAGCCCCCAAAACCCCACTCCTTATTTACCAGTGGGTTCCACTAGCCTTTAGTTATGGTTACTGGAAACTCCTGATATTGTCAGAGCCTTACACCAGGAGCCCGCTAGCAAATCCTCTCTTCCATGCAACTTTTACATGAGAAGCAAAAGCCATACCTGTGTGCCCATCCTTGCAGTGAGTGCCAGGGAGACTTTTTCTTATGGCCTCCTGCAAGCCTCTGGAAATGCCAGACTCACCCTGACTCCTGACTCCCAGCTGATCCAGAGGTCGCCCCTGGTCAGGAAGCAGGCCACCGCATGCCTGGCCAGATGGTGGATCCACCCTTCCTGTCTCAGTTGGGTCATGATTGCATCTATCCAAGGGAATCCTGTCTTGCCCTCTGCCCACTTGGCCAAGGCTTCAGGGTTCCTGTCCCAGGGGATTTGGATGCAGATGGGGTTCCCCTCCATACGGTCAAACTTCGGGTTGTTTGTGGCTGCTGTGTAGAAAAACTCCCGCCACAGAAGCTGTCCATAGAGAGAGAGGGGGGGGGTGCTGTTCCGCTTCACCTGTGGAGGAGGGCAGAAGCATATTCACAAGCAAGAGGGGACTGGCTTCATTAAGCCAAGCTGTAGGCCACCCACCCCACGCATTTATACACAATCCCCAAGCCGGTTACCGACAGCTAGGAGACTGATTCCAGATCATCCTTTACCAGAACCCTAGGTGGTGGTGAAGTTAGTGTTCTGTCACTACACAGACAAGAGACTTGAACAACCTGAAACTAAGAGCTAAAAGCTCTACATGGCTCACGACACAAGAGTCCAGGCTGATCAGCAGGCTTAAGGTCTGCTCCCCTCCCTACCTACAGGAGAATCACTTCTCCTAACCCAAAAGCCCCTCCTACAGGACAGCAACAAGCTTATCTCAATGGTCAGTAACTTTCACAGCTCTTCTGGCACACTGCCTGGGAACCAGCACCAGGCTCTCTGTGCTCAAACCCAGCCTGCTCCCCAGCTGACCCTTTTGTCTTACCTTCTTATACAGCTCCCAGAGGCGGTAGTAAAACAAGCGGCAGGACAAGCAGCCGAACCGCAGGTAGGGACTGAGTCCTGTAGGGCTGGCCAGCAACGAATTGGCATTCATCCTTGGTCTTTCATAATTTGCAACCCATGCCTAGACACAGTCAGGAGAGATGAGCTGAACACCCCTCCAAACTTGCTGGACACTGCTAACGGTATAGCTCTGTGCAGGTGGTGAGGCCTCTCAGGTCTGTTTCTTCTATTCACTTACAGCCACCACTGGGAGGGATCTCAAGTGGACAATTCCAACCCTCACACCCCAAATCAGGAAATACAAAATCTTTGTTTGAGGATTTAGATCACTCAGTCATTTGGGTCAAGAGAAGGATCAAATTTGCTTTGCATGCAGGAGCTGATTCCCCTGAGAGCTCCCATGCTAATGTCATTGTTTATGCCCAGGTATTTCACACACTGAACAAAGAATTTGGGGAAATCCTGATCTTTTGGTGGCGTATTACACTGACAGTTTACTCCCCCTTCAGCACAGGAATTTATGCTTCGATTTCTACAACTGCACTGAGCCACCCAGCATTAAAAAAAATACAAACTGTTTAAAGTTGTTATGCCTCTGCAGCTGGGTTACTTTCCATGTCTTTGAAGCTGTTTGCCTTGTGCACTATAATGAAGAACAAATGCCTCATAGAAAAAAATGTGGGCATTTCAGCAAGGGCCTCAAGGAATGCCAGCCAGTGAGATAACATTAACATGCTGATATTGCAGTGGAAGGCACTTTTTTGTGAGCATGAACTCACACCAATACCTCAGCTAAAGAAAAAACAAGATGGTGTGTGCAGCGTGCAGCAAGGACTGAGCAACTTACAGAAGAGCTTCCAAATTTTCACTCCTCTGAAAGAAAATGAGGGGCAGAAACAAGGAAGAGAATCCTCTGTGCTTCAAACAGCTACATAATTAATACAGAGCTCTATTTCTTTATGTCTGAGGAAGTCTGAGAGCTCCTGGCTCCAACACAACCTAAGATCACAGGAGTACTTCAACAATACCAAATGACCCTTCCAGAAAGTGAAAGCTGTGACCATGGCTAGGAAGAGCAGGGAAACAGAACAATGGCCAATGCTCGATTTTTAGTTTGGAACTACAGCCTGCAGGAATTGCCACTTAATTTTGGCACTTACCTTTCTTTCCAAGTGTTTATCCAGCCGTGCCAAGGCTTCTGTCTCTCCACCTTGCCACACTGCAGGGGCAAGACCATCTGTAGGGAAGCCTAATGGAAAGAACTTTGTAAGATACGAAACCATGCCTAGACAAAAGGTGTAGATGGGATTAAACATTAATAACAGCAAGACACTACTTACTGTAGCTGCCTAACATGGCTTATTTGCTGCTCCAGCCCTTCTACAGCAGGCAAATCATGTGGAACATGAGGAGAGCATGCTCCACACTGCACTACAAAGGCCTCTTCCGCAATGCTTCAGGCAGCTTTCTGGGGACTTTCCCCGTTGCTCACCTGCCAGCACTCTCTGTGCTGTCAGCACTACCCACAGGGCTCTGCTCCAAGGACCAGAGCAGCTGGCAAAGGAACATATGCTCCACAGCTCTACCTTATAAAATACCTTGCCATGGACACCAACAGCTTGCTAAAAAGCCTGGCTGCTCCTGGTGAGGCTCCTATTCTACTAAAAGCTGGAGCTGGGGAAAATACTGGATTAGTTCTGAAGCACTGGTGCAAACGGGGAAGCAATGATGTCATTTCCCTGCACCGCTCTAGGCTGGCAGAGGAGCCTCCCCTGGCAAAAGACAGAGCAGTGTAAGTTTGGAGGCAGTCCCACATTAGGCTAGACATTAAAGGAAGCAGACCCACCTAGGACTGCAACCCTTAGGATACTCCTGTTCTGAAACCCCTCACTTTTACAAGACTGTTGAAACTGTGCCTTAAGGCACAAGTAATACTTCTGTAAAGTTGGTATGGAGCCTCCAGACACACATAGACAGTATTCTGCATTAATCCTGCCTTCCCTTGCACTTAGATTAATTTCCCTGATGTAGACCTTGCATTCCTCATGCCTCAACTCTCTAATTACCCTCCCTCTCAAGGAAAAATAGCAGGATGAGTTAAGGAAGTTTCTGTAGTACCTTTTGCCTTGATAATCTCCCCAAATTGGTGCTGCTTTACAACAAAATGAAATGAGCTAAGCCTGGTACACAATCAGTTTACCTCTTCAGGTCTCTTACACAACATGCCAGAGAAAGCAGTAGGAGGAAAGCAGCTGGCAAGAACATGAGACACTGATGCAGTAGTTACATGCTCAGTACAGCAAAGAACACAGGGACAAATGCAGAGTGTTCTAGAGCAATGCTAAAGGGGATGCTGTGTATCAACAGCAGTGCAAGGGACAGCAGTCTGCTTTCACTAGGTCTAGCACTGGCTGAAATCATGAGGCTCCTTCTATGGCTAGAGGCAGCCAGATCACATGAGAACAATGGAGCTGTCTCTGGCACATGCCAGCCATCAGAAACAGTTTCACTAGATCCATTTCAGCGGGCAGTTAACCCTTGCCTTCACTCTTGACACATACCCAGCTCTTCCAGGGATGGGACACCATACACGTCATCATGGTTCTCCTGGATGTCCACTTTACACGTCTCCATCTGTTGGCTTATTACAGTGCTCACTGGCTTCTTTGGGAGCTCCATACGGCTAATGATGGCCTGGAAGCGCTTGTAGGTGAGGGGTGGCTTGTGGCCGTTCAGCTCAATTATTCTGGAGACAAAATAAGCAAGGTGAAACAGCACGGCCTGACTACCACAGGAGAAAAGCATCTGACAGCCAAATTGCATCCTGCTATCTCTGCTCAGGATAACCTTTCACTTTGGATACAGAAATTGTTATTGATCTAGCTTCCACTGCATGTATCCCTCAAAGGGCTATTAAAAAACACAAACAAAAAAAAAATCTCAAAACACACCAGAAAACAAAACTAAGTCATCTCCACAGGAAAAAACAAGAAACAGCTCCAGATGAATCAGGCTTAGCATCTCATATCTCTCCCAGAGGTCCTCACCAGATCCCTGTATGAAATCTCAATCTTCCTTCTGCCTCCGCAAGATAGCAAATCCCAGATCTGCACCTGGTCCCCTGACACCCTGAGATACCCTAACCTGATTCCGACCTTATTTCCTCCCCTGACACAAAACATCCCTGTCTGATCTGTGAAGCAGGGGTCACTAGCTCGCATGAGACAAATCCCCATTTGCATCATTCCTCTCTCTCCTGTGATTAGAGGAATCCCCATCCTCCTCCATGCCATAAAGTCTCAAGGAGGCCTGCCTCGTGCTATTCACCTGGGTCAGATCATACTACAGACAAGGCAGCCATGGTTCCCCATTTCCCTACACTACTAAGCATCCAGCCTGCCAGGGCCACTTGGTCTTATTTTTCCAGGTCCCGAGGGCTTAGAGAAGACCCCTGGGCACGGTAAACTTTCCCAGGGAGAAAGGCATGGAGAATAAGGAGTTAACAGCATAGCAGACAGCACCCGGATCGCCGGCATTACATAAAGCCAGGGCAGCCAAGCCCACAGCTCACAGGGGAGCGCAGCCCAGCGGCCTTCCCCACCCCTCAGTCAACAGCTTATGCAAGGGGCCGGGCTTACAGCCCAGCGTTCCAGCGGCCGCCATGTGCCTTCCCTTCCCCCGGAGCCGCACGTGTAGTGAGGCGGAGCGACACGACCGCGGCCCTCCGGGACCCGGCCCGGCCTCACATGTGCTCCGCGAGGCCCGGGGCACGGCGCGGCGGCTCCGGACGGCTGCAAACCGGCACCGCGGCTGCTGAGGTTCGGATGGTGAAGCCGCCTGCAATTGCCGCTGGTCGTGTACCCCTTGGGGAAAAAGGGCACTAATGGGAGAGCAGGGAGGGCGGTGGGGCCGGACACAGAGTGAAGGGCACCGCACGTTTTCTGTGCCTGGCTAGAAGTGTGGGCACGGAGCTCTCTGCCACCCCTCCACGCTGGTGCCCTGAGGGGACCCAGAGCCTCACGGGCAGCACCGCCTGCATCGAGCATCTCCTCCGGTTTCAGGCACGCACTGTCGGCCGGCCGTCTCTGTGCACCACCCCAGAGCGGGCAGAGAGCACCACCTCTTATGAATACCACCACAATCTTCTTCTGCGTTCTGCTCTGCGCACTGGGGCCCCCAAACAAGCCTGGCCAGAGATGCTCAGAAAACCAGCAGTGCCACTGGAACTGAAGCCAGGCATTTCCTGCTAACAGCAGTCTAGAGAAGCACACTGTTTCCAGAACCGTCCTGAGCTCGGCAAAGAAAACGTGACAAGGCTGCACTGTGCTCACCCCGAGGTGCTGCCATTTTTTTTCAGTCCTCTTCCACAGTGCTGCTGAGGCTGCAGCTTTGTCTGAGACCCACACCATTAAACCACAGCCCAGATCTTCTGTAAACAGACAGGACCTGGAGCAAATCGATGTGACTTGCAAGCGGATGCCAGGGACTGCATTTGACATCCTCAAGAACATGACTACAAGTCATGAAGTTACCTAGTGCAGCTCCTACACAGACAGTTATGGCATCTGGGACACAAATCTTTAATAAGAGACAGGACTAGGACAAGCTGCACATTTCACAGCACCTGATAACTGGCATTATGCAATAATAAAATGTGATCCTTTCACAATATCACCACAAAAAGGAGTATCAAGTATCGGGCATTGTACAACACTGGATATTATACCATACAAACTGGGTACTGTTCAGCCTTCTGTACAAAGATGTGTATAGAATGCCCCTCAAGCAGAAGTCCTTTCCTTCCTCCTAATGTCCTTCCAACCCAGGCAGCAGAATCTCACAGCACTTTCCCCCTGTGACAGAGAAAGGATTTAACACTCCCATTTCATCCCCTCTCCCAGCACAACCTAAGACTTCTAATTTTCCTGAAGCAGAGCAAAGAAGTAGAATCCCTATCAAACAACATCTGACCTTTTACTGGTGCTGGTGAGCACACAGGAAAATGATTGTGCTGCCAGACCAGCAATCTACTGCCCAGCACCAGCTGACAGAAGTACCTCGATGGCAGAAGTTCTGAGGGTCTTTTTGCATGTTAGTCATACGGTCAGTCACATTTTACCTCAAGAAAGCAGGCAACCAAAACATGAAGGCAGCTCTGGAGCTGCTAAGATTGTAAGGTATCCTACAGTCAGAGTGCCTGCAGGCTTCAGATGCACACCCTCACAGGTGTCAGCTTCTGACTCACATCTCCACAGCAGTGCCCCAGCGGGATTGCTACTGGGCTAGGGGAAAGCTGCTTGCCTCAAAAACTTGACATCTCAGCTTGCTTGCAAATGACGGCCTGGTTCTGGCAAGGGACTGAATGTGCTCCCCCCTGCTTCCTTGTGTGAGGAAGAGCTGGCTGCCAGCACTCTGCAAGCAGGCTGCTCAGCAACGCACCCCACCACCAATTCACACACACCAGTGAGTTACTTGCCAGCTTATGCAATTGCTCGGATCTGAATCCTCCCTCAAGAGAGCTCGTGTTGGGCTACGTGTACATTAGACAAGGGACATTTCTACAGATTCAAAGAGGAGGTGGAGAGACAACCAAGAGATGTTCCTTCCACACAACACACTCTGGACAAGCAATTCAACTTCTGCAGAATTGCACACATGAGCAGATGAAAGATAAAAGTGACTTGATGGCAGATAAGAGGTGAAGAAGTGACTTGATGACAAGCTAAGTATCAGCACAGGGAAAACAAAAACAAACCCCACCACTTGATACCAGAGCACCACATAAAACAGGTAAGGGTAATAAGATCTGGCAGGCAGAAGTTTGACTTAACCTTCTTAGAAGGAAATAAACCACTTTTCTGGCACAGTGTAATGGTGAACTGCAGAACCACCAAGGTATGCCACACTTCCCCAGTGCTTGGTTCCTTTAAGTTAGTATGTGCTCCCACTGAAACACATTTAATTATCATTTCAGCCTTAGGCTAGAATATTTGAGGTAAAGCTGCTCCTGATGCATGCTACAAACATACAAGCTCAACACATTCCATCCCGACTTAAACCACTCCTCCTGCATAATCCAGACCTGTCTTGGATTATGGAAACCACAACACTGACCATCAGCAAACAGACCACAGGATTTAGATCCTAAGGAGGAGAAAACAGGCAGAGCCAGAGAAGAGACAAAACAGCTTGTCAGCTGGAAGTTGTCAGACAACATAATTGTCAAGAAAAGGCTTTGAGCAGGCTAAACTGATACCCAAGAGATTACCTTTCCTACAATCTGAACACTGCTAATCTTAACTAGGAGCTCTTTGATTTTTCTCAGGAGTATTTTTCAGCACTGAGGTTGATTTTATAAAGCCCTATCCTTGTTTTGTGAGAGGGGAAGCGAAAGATGCTTTGATAATCACACAGCTATGCTGGCAGTGCCAACAAGGAGCATATTGTAATCTTCCTCCTGGGTAAAACTGGTCACATTCACAAATTAAATGAACAGGCTCTTTGCAAACGTTTAAAGGGAGTTGGTGGAGGTGGTACTGAGAATACACTGCAGGGGACAAGAGAAGGACTGCTGGAATAATTTATGTAGAAGTGAAAGATCAATCTAAATTGTTTAAAACCAAGCCTGACAATCTTGTCAGAAACTTGATTAAAGAAAGATGAGAAGCAGGATGCTACCACCAGGTTACTAATTATGTAGGAAAAACCACAGAGTGAGCAGAGGGACAACACATACCATGAGTTAAAAGACTGGCTAACAGGACTGGAGGGAAATACACTGAGAGAGGATTCCAGGAGAAACACAGCATTAGAACTGTATTACCACCTGCTGAGAAATCTCAGAGATGCCAAGAACCAGGAAATGTCAGAGTAACTGCAGCCTTCATCTGCCTCCACACAGACTGGGTAGCTGTCACACCCTGCTGCTTGCCAAAACCCAATTTTCTAGCTGCCATAAATGACTGCTCCATGGAATAATTAATCAAGAACCCACAAGGAAAGGCAATTCATGATTTGGTCTTAGGCAGTGCTGAGTTATAGCTGAAAATGTTAGCTATCACTTGCCTGCCCTGTGACTTCAGCACATATCAGTTTAATATCCTTCCAGGACTAGAAATACCATAATGGCTTTTATTTCAACAAAGTAAGGCATAAAAATAAGGAAGCATGCTAAGCAAAAAGAACAAACTGAGACACAAGACCCTGACAGACAACGCAGAGATGATGTGAAGATTACGTTGAGGAGGAAAAAAAAATTCAAACATTGCACATAAATCATCAACAAATACTTCAGAAGGATCACAAGAGTCAAAACAATTAAGGAAGAGTAAAGATAACAGAAGGAAAAATCCTTCAGAAAAATGGAGGCCAAATAAAGACAGAAAAACCCCAAGCTTTGGTAGGTTCAATTGCAAACCACAAAAGCAGCCTCCTTGCACCTCCCAACCCAAATCAAGCATTGAGACATCTTAAATAAAAAAATATATATACATAAAAAAAAAGTGTTGGGTAGTAAAAAGTATGAAATCAAATGAAATGAAATCAAATGAAATGAAATCAAATGAAATGAAATCAAATGAAATGAAATCAAATGAAATGAAATCAAATGAAATGAAATCAAATGAAATGAAATCAAATGAAATGAAATCAAATGAAATGAAATCAAATGAAATGAAATCAAATGAAATGAAATCAAATGAAATGAAATCAAATGAAATGAAATCAAATGAATGAAATAAATGAAATGAAATCAAATGAAATGAAATCAAATGAAATAAAATGAAATGAAATAAATGAAATGAAATCAAATGAATAATGAAATGAAATAAATGAAATGAAATAAATGAAATGAAATAAAATGAAATGAAATAAATGAAATGAAATGAAATAATGAAATGAAATCAAATAAAATGAAATCAAATAAAATGAAATCAAATAAAATGAAATCAAATAAAATGAAATCAAATAAAATGAAATCAAATAAAATGAAATCAAATAAAATGAAATGAAATAAAATGAAATGAAATGAAATGAAATGAAATAAAATGAAATGAAATAAAATGAAATGAAATGAAATAAAATGAAATGAAATAAAATGAAATGAAATAAAATGAAATGAAATAAAATGAAATAAAATAAAATAAAATAAAATAAAATAAAATAAAATAAAATAAAATAAAATCCCTTCACAGACGGTCCAGGATATTTATAGGCCCAAGAGGTGATCAAGTCACTAAAAAAACACAACCAGACTGTAATAACACAGCAAACCCTCCCCTGCATTTATCTTTACAAATGTATTCACTATGGAGGTATCTGGACAGGGCACAACTCTGAATCTTTTTAAAGAAATCTATCCTTGGATATCACAGACTGGAAGGTCAGGAAGAAATGCTATAAACAAAGCTATGTTTGAGCAGCTTGGCAGGACCAGCAAGCATTCACCCAGGAGTTCTAAAGGACATCAAGGAACACCCAAACTAATAGCTGCTGCACGTAATGCTTGCCTTAAAACCATCTGCATAATAGGAGGGGAAAAAGGCAAATAGTACCCCAGATGTAAAAAGCCTTTCAAGAGCATCAGAGGGATGACACAATAGAGTCTGATACAAGCATTATGCAGATGGACAGCAAACAGTAATGGAATCAGTGGATGCCTGAGTATATGCAGTATGCTGCAGGGTTCATTTGGCCTCGCTCAAGAGAAGTTGTGCCTCAAAAATCTATTAGTGACATTTGAGCCTGGGGCAGGGGAGATTCATTTGATACACTCTACCTGGATTTCAGAAACCATCTGACTAGACCCCTCACTGAAAATTTTTAAAGAAACCATGATAAACTGGGATAAAGGAAAAGGACCCTGCAGACAGAAAAATCTTTAGAGATACAGGACTGAGCAGGAATCAATTTTTCCAGCAGGAGGAAAGATCCTACACAGAGCTGAGCTAGGGCTTGTGCTGCTAAAAATTATTCATAAAATATCTGAGAAGAGGGGAAAAAAAGAACATGATGATTAAGTTCACTGACGCAATAAGCTATCTGGGATTGCTAAAGATGAAAGGCAACTTTACAATTTCCCTACATACCACAAGGCCAGCTGACAAAAATATCAAATGAAATGCAGTGTTGGTCATGTTGTTTCTTCATATGCATGGCTATGCAGTCTTCTACTTATATAGTAGCAGCCTCTTGAATAGCTATGACCATTCTGGAAGGAAGCCCTGAGACACCAGTTTAGCATTCAGCAGTGCTGAGAAAAAGCAAAAAAAAATGCTAGTGACTGTTAGGAGAAGACAGGAAACAGTATAGCACTACAAACATCCATGCTGCTCCTACATTTTGAACACTAGCTACAGTTTTCACCACTGCTATCTCTGGAAATACCCAGAAGTATAAAGAAGGTTGACAAAACTTAAAAGGAGAAATGGAACAGAATCCACCTGAAAACTGATGTAAAGTAGGATTCTTCACCTTGGAGAAGAAAAAGATGACACAATGAAGGACATGAGGAGCACCAAAATTGAAGTGGTGAGGATGTTAGAATCATTCACAGTTTCTTCTAATGTAAAAATTAGAAAACAGCATCTGGTCACCAGACAAGTTCAAGAAGAATCCCCTTCACTCCAAAGACAAACATTTCCACATAGCATGTGCTAACTGCAAAGCCCCCTGTCATAGGAAATTATGGATGCCAAAGATTTATAGGAGGAAATCTACATTCAGCATTGCTGACACAAGTCAACCCAATTAAAAAAAAAAAAAAAGAAAAAAAAAGCAGCAAGCAACTTTTAAGAATAGCACTGAAACATGGATGAAAGTCAAGCAAGCATACCTTAAGAGTCTTAGCTGAAAAACTGTCTCCACTGTTTAAGGAGATCCTGTATGTACTTGGAGATTATACATAAATGAATATATAAAACTCAACATATAAGCAAGGCTCCCCCATAGCAAACACACAACAAAGACAAAGCATTGAGTTCAGTTAGCCCCAGTCTACCTGTTCTACTTCTTCCAGCAGCTGTCCTGGCATATCCACCAGTTAAAAGCCCTTCCTTCATAACCTGTTCGAGATAACCACTCAACCACCTTTATTACAACGAGGCAAAGAAAGCAGTCCATGCAGTGAGGACATGCTCAAGGAGAGCAATCAATAGGACACAGCAGAGCAACTTGAATGACTGTTGAGTAGAGAGTCTAATAGGCTTGAGGCTGCCCCTCTCTTTCTGTACATTCACGTCACTGCCGGCACTTTGACTGATCGTAAACGTGACCATGCAGAGTAATCCTCTTGACACCTTCTAGGCTCAGATGGGATCACAGCAACCAGCATGTAGTGAACAGCGTCATGGGGCAGACTGAAGTCCTCCCAGACATGACAATAATCCCAGCCTAGCACCTCTGCCCTTGCTCTCCCCGTACCTGTCCAGGTCATAGAGGGTGTGGGAGTTCTCTATCACCACCTCCACGCCAGCCTCCTTGGCCAGTTTGACGATAGCTGCGTCTCTCTCCTTACCAAAGGGCTCCGAGTCGTATTCAAAGGTGAGACGAGTGACTCCCCATTCCTGCAAGAAACACAACAAACACAGCTGTCAAACAGAAGGCTTTCTAACCCGCACCATTATGAACCAAGGGTTCGGAGTTCCTGGCAGCGCTAAGCCCTGAAAGCTTAAGAGAGGATTCCTGTGAGGAACAGCAGGTTGGAGCTGAGATAACTAAATGATCACCAATGGTATCAGCTCTAGCAAACACATCTTTATGCAAATGTCAGGTTTCAAACACAGGAGAGGAGATTTGAGTTCTTCTCTATTAATGTCCTTAGGTTACAGCTCAGTCCCCAAGGCTACCATTATTACCTTCTTTTGTTGCACATGCTGTCCAAATGTAAGCCTGCCATCCTGTTCCAGCTTTTCAGAGAACTCCTCAAATACAAATTCTGCTCAAAACTCTGTATTTTTGCATCAAGGCTATCATTAAGTAAAACTAACACACTCTCCATTTTTCCCAATGTCTCTTTAAAGCCATCACATAATAGAGGACCAACGTCCAACCCAAGCAGTGAAAAAAACAGGCTAATAAGAAATGCAGCACAGAGGATGGCAACAGAGTGAACCCTTCTGGTTAGGATACTAGAGTGTGATTAGAGTGTAAATTAAAGTCCTGCTTTTGAGGAGTTATTTTACCCTACTACAGCCATGCACCTATTCTGTATCTTCACACCTTTAATAGACCCTTCACAGATTACATGGAATAGGCCTTATAAAACAGCATTCAGCCTTTTCCAGGCTTTTCCAGAGCACAGTTTGCTGTCAGACTATGGCCTAGTTTTCCTCAGAAAACGAATCTTATGAGAAGAGGTTTAATGGTTTCCACAGCGACCCTCCTGAGACATCCATCAAGCAGAGCAGCAGCCCACAGATTTGTTTAGCAAACGCTTTAGTCAAACACTGCCAGAAATCTCTGAAGACGCTTAAAAACTCCCTCACACAACTAAGATAGGAACCACACTCTCCAAGTAAGACAGTCTGAGTCACCTCTAGATACAGAGGACTGTCTTTTCCACCTCAGAATCAGAAATGAAGCACAAAGAACTGATGAAATTAGTTTGCTAAAGGCCATTAAAAATAGTGGGGGAGGGGAATTTAGAAGCAGAAAACTCCTGCACAAGTCCCTTTCTTTTCTAAACTTTCAGATTTGACCCTAAAATTAATATTGGAAAGGACAAAGAACTGAAAAAGTTATGCACCACTGAACGTGCATCTCTGTGTGGTCCTCCACTCCTTTTTCAAACTAAGAGCATGACAGCATCCACAACTCAGAGCAGGGGTCAAACAGATATGTTCCAGGCCCTGTCCTGCTCCTATGTGCTTTAGTAGCTTCGTTTCAAACTTTTATTTCTCTTATAAGGCAGTGTCAGTTGGAAGGCTTGGAAAAGGTGCAGAAAAGTGTCTTGAAATGAAAGAATAGAATGAAAACCACAGAGATTTTAATAACAGTATTAAAATTCTAAATCAGGTTATTTCCTACAGTTTTGAGAAGCCAACCACTCCGCGTGCTACAGCAGCACAGGGGAAGCAGAGCACAGCCAACCAGAAAACAGTTAAGTTATCACAACTAACTTGTTTCTTAGTATCTAGCCTAATGCAAATTAAAACTGTGGGGGAAAACCCCACCCCAAAGGGACTGTGAACAAATGACACACTTTTCTTTGATTGAAGAGGTAAAATTACAGATGTTTGTTGAGAGGAAGGGAGACAAAACCTTCAGCTAAAGGTTTACACAGAGCTAACAAGCACACTTCTCACGGTGCTCATGCATAATAGTGTCTTTGCTCAGCTACTGACAGCAAGAGCAGATATTATATTAGGTCTGAGCATGGCATTACCACATCTGATATAACTCTGCCCTCCACAACAGCTGAGAGCAATGCATATGCTGCTGCTAATGCACTGCTCAGTGCAGCACCTCTGGAGAATCCCAAGTTCCCATGAAAGCCATGCATTTACCATGTGATAGCATAAATCCCCATACATATTCTTCTCAGCTCTGCTACAGCACATCTAAGATATTCATCAACTCACCTGGCCAGGCAAAAAAACAGGTCTGGCTGATTCCATAACTAGCTCTTCAAACCTCAGACTCTGCCAACTACTTTTTGTTCTTTGACCAAAGTGAGCATTTCTCTCCTACAAAGTTTTAATTAGCCTGGGAACACCTTGAACTAAAATAAGAAGGGCATGAACTAGCCACAACTTATTTGCAGATCAAAAGACAAAAATAACCCAGACTCTGAAAAGGCTAAAAGCAGCACATAGTTTGTGTCACGTGTGAAGATATAGAAGCCAAAATAACCATCAGTGCCCTGTCTGACACACATAGTTCAATTCCCCTCCCCAGTGCTCCTTCAGAAAATACACACCAGAACCATTTACAGCAGGAGGGTATAGAGTCAAGTTTACCTCTCCTCAGCAGCTGGTCTATAGTACGCTTTAGGGACACTAGTACTGTTGACCTTATGTAAGGTACCATCCACATGACAAACCCAACTCATAAGGCTACTGTGACCTGTGTTTTCCTTCCTTTAGCTTTGTCACTGCAGCAAGCACACTACTGAACAGCTTCAAAGACAACAGGAGATAAAATCTTAGAGCAGGACAGAGAAGAATGATACTGCTTGAGGAACCCTGATATTCAAGGAGATGCTCTTACCAGCTCTCTCTCTCACAGCCTGCAGTACTGACATATCACTTTGGAAACATATCCCACTAATCCATCATTGACCACCACGGTCCTGCATGTCCCACCATCCTAAATAGTACATCAGCAGGAAGCTTGGACCCAAGCTATATTCTGCTGCTTGGCAGGCTGAGCTGCTCCCTGAGCAGACAAAAGGAACGGCAGCTAACACAAAAGCTTCTGAATTTTGAAATTTTAACACAATGCCCTATTGGCCATGCAGATAGAGATTCATATGCTTTTTCAGATGCATAAGGTATATGGACATAGCAGTCTTTACTTTCCAAGTAAAAGCTGCAGGAAGAATATGGCCAGTAGGGAAGAAGCTCTCAAACACAGAGGAGTCAGTGTATTACAGTGCAGCCCTGTGAGATGTGACTTAGAGAAACAAAGGCAAAGACTAACATCCAAAAAGAGAAACTCAATCACCTTGGTGTTAGGTTACACCCTACTACTGAATTTCTTTCCAAGTTTGAGTTCTGGTTCCCAAACTGTTCCCTATGGATAGCAGGTTCTTAGTTGTAATTAAAGAGGAGAGTTTGTTATTGTGAAGAATTAAAGAGAGGTCAAGGAGACCTCTGACTGGCAAACCAGTAGTGAGTGAGAACAAGGAGAGCAGCAGGATATCAGTTTTTCTACACTATGCTCCAGAAAATTATTCTCTTACTTTAAAGAGTCTTGGGAAGACATCTGTTGGCTGCCCTCGCACAACAAACAAGCGAGAGTTGAGTTTCCTTAAACTGTTGTCCAGATCTTCCAGAGACTGGAGCAAGAATCTGCAGAGAAGAAACAACAGCAGTTAGTGTCAGTCAGTCTGGCTGCAGCTAAAAGACAAACAGGGAGAATTTACATGGAACTTCAGCAAACCTGCATCACCAAATCAAACTGAAAGTCAGGACAAGAAACAGAAAACAAGAATTCATATTCATGCCTGATCTGTCTACTAACTGCTGAGACTGCAGCACCAGGCAGCTTCCAGCTATTCATGTGCATGTCTGCTTGTCCAGATGCAAGGTTTCCAGGGTTTTCCTCTTCCTGTGGCCTCCTTCCCACACTCTCAGATCTGGTAGGATTTCCCTGCCCACTGTTTTCTCCAGATTACTACTTGGAGAAAAGCAGAAACCTTCTAATTCCCTACAGTATATTTTTTCATGGCTTCTGAGGCAGGAAAGATTTTGCATGTGAAGTAGAGAGACGCTACTCCAAGGAAAGTAATGAATTACTACAAGAACCATGCAAGTTTTACAGTTCTGGCTACAAATAGGCAATGTCGCAGCAAAGAAACGTACGCTCCTAGCTCATCAGTAGCACAAGACTGAGCACCCAGTTCTCCCAAGGCAAGAATTATCTGTACTTAGGAGAGCTGCAAACAGAACTGCAATTTATCTTCCACCCTGAAGACACAAGGATGAGAGCATTTGCTTATTCTCTCCCACCCCAGGACTATAAGAAAGCACTGAAGTGCTTTTTGTATACAACTGTCTTACTGATCATCCACTACGCTACAGAACATACAATCTTTGCTTTCCCACACATGCATGTCACCCCATCCACACTGCAACCCCAGCTCCTCTTCCCTAGCTCTGCAGAAGACACCAGCCTTAAAACTTTAATCTCTGTGGCAGCACATGGCACTGCTGGCAACCTTACAACCCTTTGTGAGTGAACCTGCCAAGCTCGGCGTTGCTCTCACTCCTGTGTGCTCACTCTGCAGCATGACCTGCAAGACACGAGGATCTACATCAGCTCCCTTAAGACCACACACAGACAGAATCACAGAATCACAGAATCAACCAGGTTGGAAAAGACCTCAGAGATCATCAAGTCCAACCTATTACCTAATACCTAACACCGCCTGGCAACTAATCCATGGCTCCAAGTGCCACATCCAATCTTTTTTTGAACATCTCCAGGGATGGTGCCTCTACCACCTCCCTGGGCAGTACATTCCACTGGCCAGTTACTCTTTCTGTGAAGAACTTTCTCCTCACCTCGAGTCTAAACTTCCCCTGGTGCAGCTCGAGATTGTGTCCTCTTGTTCTGGTGCTGGTTGCCTGGGAGAAGAGGCCAAACCCCACCTGTCCACAACCTCCTTTCAGGTAGTTGTAGAGAGTAATAAGGTCTCCCTTGAGCCTCCTCTTCTCCAGGCTAAACAACCCCTAGGTCGCTCAGCCTCTCCTCATAGGGCTTGTGCTCGAGACCTCTCCCCAGCCTCGTTGCCCTTCTCTGGACACATTCAAGTATCTCAATGTCCTTCTTAAATTGAGGAGCCCAGAACTGGACACAGTACTCAAGGTGTGGTCTAACCAGTGTTGAGTATAGGGGCAGAATGACTTCCCTGCTCCTGCTGGCCACACTATTTCTGATGCAGGCCAGGATGCCATTGCCCTTCTTGGCCACCTGGGCACACTGCTGGCTCTCGTTCAGCCAGCTGTCAACCAGTACCCCCAGGTCCCTTTCAGCCTGCTGCTCTCCAGCCACTCCAACCCCAGCCTGTAGCGCTGCATGGGGTGTTGTGGCCAAAGCGCAGAACCTGGCACTTGGACTTGCTGAATGCCATCATGTTGATGACAGCTGAGCTACTATTGCCCTGAAAAGTGGTGGTAACTCCTCTCTCCTCAGCTGCTCTGCCCACAGGCTTTGAAAAAGCTCCCTCTGTGCTTCCTGAGGGAGAAAGAGACTCTAGGTTCATGAAAAGAAAGGCCCAATGTCACCCTACACAAGACACAGAACCAGATCTGAGTAATCCAGGCAGACTCACTCCCCTGCCCCCAGCCCACTTTCCATCCATTAAACAGGAATATCAGCTTTGCGAAGAGTTACAAAAAATAAACAAAGGTTAGTCCTATGTGGGTCACATATGCTGTGCAATTAATTGACAACAGGATTTTCAGCGTGATACATTTCTGAGAGCCAGGGAAAACACAAACTTTTGCTTTGGGAGCACAGAATCCTGAATAAAAGTAATTCTGAATAAAATTAATTCAGTGGGGTAAAAAAAAGGCAAAACAAAGCCAAGATTCCTAATGGGAACTAATGGAACTCTGGTAAATAGTAGAAACTTGCTAATACACTTGTTTCCTACCAGCCAGCAGTGCTAATCTCTGACATCTGCAGCAGGCACACACCTCCAAGAAAGTATTCTTCTTTAAAATTTCCACTTGCTTATATATTCCGTGACTACAAAATAAATAAAATCACCACCCACTTCTTGCCACAATATTGGTGGAAACAAACAAGGATTAAATGGATCAGGAATTAATCTTTTGGGGGCACTGCTTTGGTTATTCCAAATGAGGACAGTTAGCAACAACAGCTGCACGTGAAAAGCATTTCAGTCTGCTGCTGCCTGTAGAAAGACTGGTCTATGGAAGGATCACTTCTGGCTCTGAAGATACTGAGCTGCAAGGGAATTCACACACTTCTCTGCAATTTGAACAGTTGTGATCATTTCTTCACATTCACAATTTTTAAGCCATCCTCTGATGTGGGTTCTAGAAACGCTTAGGAATCACCCACACTATCCCTAAGATGAAGCTGAGGCACGCAGCAGAGGCAATCCTTTACAACTACAGGTCCTTAACACAGAGCCACGTGACATTTCAAAGAACACTTAAGGGATTTTTAGACAGTGGCTGTCTGATCCACTCCCCGTGACGGGGTGGTGTGAGGGCAGAGGAGCAGCCACTCTGCTCGTATGCAGGGGAGTCTCACAGAGGGGAATCCCTACCTGGATTGGGTTTCCAAACGTTGAGGGAGCTGAGACGTGACACAATAAGGTTATGTAATGTTAGTAGCTACTGGTACATAAGGTCTCGCTCTCTGTATAAACATGACTCATGTCATACATTTTTCCATTTGCAGATAGTGGAAAAGCCCAAACAGCTTCATCTCTACATTCCCAGCGGCAGCCAAGGTGTAACAATTTGAGGGATGGGAGGAAGGCAGGCTGTGCACATGCCTACGCACACTCAGCAGCCAAAGGGCAGAGGGAAGGCGTGTTGCAGTCCTGCAGCTCCGAGAATTCTTTGTGCTTGTCTGTAAATACAGGGGAGAGCTAAACGTCCAGCGGCTGCTGCTCTCACACGTCCGCCCTGCTTATGAGGAGAAAGTCTAATGACGTTACATAAAGTTGAAGACACCTTCCCACACAGTCGGGCAACACCGCTGTGAAAACCGCGGCGAGGCCAACCGGAGAAGGCAACCTCCCCAGCAAGGAGCGGGCGGGAGGAGCAGCAATACGCGGACCGGGCCGGACGCGGCAGCGCCTGCTGCTGTGCTGCTCCGCTGCCGCCGCGGCCTGGCCGCGCCTAAAGGCGCTCCGGCTGCTGCTAGAGCCCTCCCCGCTGCCGGGCCCGCCGCTCCTACCCACATCCGGCGCCTCCCGACCCCCCGAAGACCCACCGGCGGCTTGAGCAGCCCGGCCTCTCCTCAGCCCAACTCACCGCCAGCGGTTGATGCCCACGGCAGAGGAAGCGGCGAACCAGGGATCCAGGATGTAGATGCAACGGAGGGACGCGGCGTCCCGCAGCGCTTCCTGCAGCGCCGGGTTGTCGTGGAGGCGCAAGCCACGGCGGAACCAATGCACCGAGCGGCAAAGATCCGGGCCCGGAGCACCGGGGCCCGCGGCAGCCGCCGCCATCACCTCCGCCAACTGCTGCCGCGGCCCCCGCGCCCGCCCCACCCCGCCACGGTGACTGGCGTACGAGGCTGCTGCCGATCATCACGGCGCAACCAATCATCGCGGCGGGGCGGGAGTAGGCGAGAGTGGGGCGGAGGTCTGAGTGCCCTCTACCGCCCCCTAGCGGCCGCAGCCGAAGCTGGCCGCGGAGGGGTGTCCCCGGTGTCGTGTTCCCCCCACCGCCGCCCCGCCATGGCGAGAGCACGCTGCTACGGTGACTTCCACCCCTCATTGGATCCAGAATGCGATCTTTGACTGACTTCAGCAGGTTACAAGTCAGTATATGCAACATTAAAAACTTCCGTTCCCAAAAAAAAAAAAAAAAAAAAAAAAAAAAAAAAAAATTCAAAGGACCCCAAATGGCAGCCTGCACCCAGAATTATGGAATGGGCTGGGTTGGAAGGAACCTTTAAAGCTCATCTAAAGCAGTGAGCAAGGACATCTTCAACTACATGAGGCTGCTCAGGGTCCAGCCCTACCTGATCTGGAATGGTTTCAGTGATGGGGCTTCTACCACCTCTCCAGGAAGCCTGGGCCTGATTCACCACTCTCAACATAAAAAAAATTGTTTTCTTCCATCTAGCCTAAATCTCCCTTTTTAGTTTAAAACCATCACCCCTTGTCCTGTCACAACAGGCTCTGCTAAGAATTCTCTCCCCATCTTTCTAAAGGCCCACTTTCAGTACTGAAAGGTCACAATGTCTCCCTGGAGCCTTCTCCTTTCCAGGCTGAACAACCTCAACTCTCTCACCTTTTCTCATAAGCAGAGGTGTTCCAGCCCTCTGACCATCCTTGTGGCTTTCCCTGGGCCTGCTCCAATAGGTCCATGTCTTTCCAGTGCAGAAGACTCCAGAGCTGCACAGCCTCTAGTTGGGGTTTACCAGAGCGCATGGAAGCAGAGCAGCAGGATAATCTCCCTTGACCTGCTGGCTATGCTGCTTTCAGTGCTGTCTAGGATATAATTAGCCTTCTGGGCTGTGAGCACACATTGCCAACTCATGTCCAGCTTTTCATTCACCAGTACCACCAAATTCTTCTCCAAAGGGCTACTCCAAATAACTTCATCCCCCAGCCTTTATTCATACCAGGGAATGCGCCAACCCAAGTGCAGGACCTTGCATTTGGCCTTGTTGAACCTCATGAGATTCATGAGAAGGTATCTGCAGTCATGAAAGCTGAGGCAAGAGCACCCCACCTTTTAGACAGGAACACATTCTGAGCAGAAATGTAGCGTCCTTCTGTAGGGCTGACCAGAAATCACCCACCAGGCACGGTACATTATGTAGCGTCCATGGGGCAGGGTATGAAGCAGTCACATCAGCTGCCCAGGACTGCTCTCCAAATACAAAGGGACCAGGAGTTTAGAAAGTTGGTGCAGCATCACAGTTGACTGTAGGATGTTGCTGCTGAACCTCGGGATCAGAAACTGCAGCAGAGTAACCTCAGGTGGCACTTGGATATGATCCAAGTGTGGGGGGAAGGAAGGGGCAGAGATTTCTGAAGAGAACTGTTCAGCAGCAAATTTCACATAAAGGGACTGATGCAGCTGACAAAAATTAGGATTTTTTGGGGGGTTAAGGATTCACTGAGCTGGCCATGGGCGTGTGTTTAAAAGGAACAAGCCAGAAGGAAAACTGCAAACATCAGAGCAGATACAACATAAGTATGGAATAAGGGCTCCAGAACAAGTCTAATTAGCAACAAACCCATTTTTAAACACAAAACTATCCCCTACAGAGGGTGAAGAGGACAAGTGTTGCAAACCCCATGAACTGGGATCTCCACCCTTCAGAAGCAAGTGCTTCAGAGTAACTTTTCCCCTCCTACCTGTCACTTGACAAAGGCAGTGTCAAAGCTCACTCCCCCTGAAGAAAGGTCCCTTGAGAGCACGCTCTCTCTCTAGGCACACAGTGCAGAAGGAATGAGAGGTTTCATCTTTGATTCTTAGGATTATTTCCTGAACTGAGAAATCAGGTGGAGAAAAACATAGGAAAGACCTCAGCAGGATAAATCTGACTCACTGGAAATAAGATTTGGAGGCACTGCTGCTGCTTAGACTTGTAGAGAAACAGAAGGGAGGGACTTGCCCTTTCTTTACCCCCAACAGGGTAGCAGGAAGCACAGCTGTTGCCAGCCCTTTTACAGCAGAGCAGTTTACTGGAGCCTCTTCCCTAGGTGGGGAGGGTTCAGCATTTTGTAACTTCAGACAACTTTCATTCAGTTCACCCTAGATCCCTAACTACACAAACCTCTCCTCCCAGCCTTTTGTCCTCAAGGAGCACACACCCTCAAAGACAAACTGCCCAGATTAAGTCAACAGCGACATCCATTTAAAAAAAACGTTCACAAAAAACCCAATTGCTCTCTACAGCACATGCGGTCCCCAGCTCCAATACAGTGAGATCCCACGGATAAAACACGATCCAGCCAGGTCTTTGGCTCTGGTTCCTGACACAGTTCCCCATACACTTTGCAGGTGAATTTTTTCCTGCTCCTTGCTCTTTCACCAGGAGGAAAGGAGCACCAAAGGTTAATCCCCTGGGTGCAGAAACGGAGGTGCAGCAGCTGCCTACACACCAGTCTCATTTCTTTCGCTGCTTTTGATGTTAGCATCCTCTTGCACCTTTCTCATCTCCAGCCCTTTCACCCATGTGTAGGCGAAGGAGCCTCCCAGAACCATCAAGTTACTCGTCCACCACAAGAAGCTCTTTGCCTCCTCAAAGTAGATAACAGCCAGCACTGTTTGGGCACAGGCCTTGGCTGTCCCAGACACGTTGTGAGTGAGTGGGCTAGTGAACTTTATCTGAAGTCCAGTCACATACCCAATGGCAAAACCAAACACTCCCCCTAAGGTCATCATACCCCAAAACCCGAGGTTCCCCAGCTTGTCAAAGTGGTAGAGGGTGTGGAACTCTCCCAGCAGCAGCATCAGTGGAAAGAACAGGACACAAGCATTGACGTTGTTGTAGAAAGTCAGGCGCCAGATGCTACCATCCACCACAGGCAGCACCTTTTTGGTGTAGATGGCATTGAGCGAGACACACAGGCTTGCTAAGATCCCGAAGAATATACCTGTCCATGACAAAGTGCCCTCTGCTCCTTCCTGGTCAACACCCAGCCAGAAGCCACCTGCAACCAAAGAAATCAGGCATCATATGAACAACTGCAGAAGGACTCAAAACATAACAGTCAGCAATTCATCATCTACCTTAAAATGAGCAACCACAACCACAAGTAGAGACAGGCTTAAGGGCTTCCCCTTCCTATTGAGTGAACCCACAAAGTGTCATGACTAGTGTCCTGGGAAGATTTATTTTGGGAGAGCAGGTAATTGACTGTGCTATCTTTCAGTCTCAGACTATTCCCACACTGAGCAGGCAGCACGAGTTTAGAAACTGTTATTCCAAGGGGCCATGAACTAAAGTTAAAGCTGCTCTGTGTATACATCATTTTCAGGAGATGATGATTTTTTAACTTTTTTTTTTTTTTTAATTGAAAAGGCAGCAAACTGACACACAGGTAGAAAGAAATATTCCTCAAGGTTAAAAAAAAAAAAGCCTTGAAGGTTTTGCTGCACCGTTAACAGGAAGGGAAAGACAGGTCATAGAAGAAGATGGAAAGATAGCAAACATCGATGCAATATTAAGATGCTTGATCAAAAAAAAAAAAAAACAAACAATCACAAGACAAAGTTAGTGGAGTATCTTCAATATGTTAAAACTTTAACAACCTCCAAAACAGGCTTTTTGTCTCCAAGGCAGAGAGAACTCTCCCCATCCAACTCATAAGCAAAACAAAAGGGGAAATGAGATGAGCTGTTAAAGGAATACTACACTGCCTCTGCATTAGCTGCTTTGTGTTGGAGGTTGTCTGGAAAGCTGCCTGCAAAGCAGCTAAAGCGCTTTAAACTAAAGGAGATCAAGCCAGGGGGACAATCTTAGAGAAACACTGTAAGGCTAGCAGATAACCATAGTTCTGGGCAATACCAGAACACAAGACTAGCTGAAGGCAATTGCTTGCATCACTTGGGTGTCATGACTTCTGTGGAGAGGAGATTCCCTTGTCTCATTTTAACCTAATAGAACACATGTCCACCTCAAACCGGACTGAAGTCAGCACTTCACCATTCTTGGCAGATAAATGGCCCTCCAGTGGAAAGCAGCATTAACGACGGTTTTGGAAGGAAAGACCTGTAAGCAATTCCCGTTAAGCCAGTCAATGCCCTGCCCTACATCCTAACCACATAACCAGATCTTCTGGTGGTGTTTTACACTTGGCTAACCCTTCATCATAGGAATTCAGTGTCTGAATTGGGTGGCTCCATTGTACGGCCCCAACGGTGCTGACAAATACCTTTATTGTTACCAAAGATAATGATCAGCAAACAAAGGAGAATAAGAAGAAAGCCACCTGCTGTTTTATGACCTTTCTTGGGGAAAAAACCCAACAACACACACACACAAAAAAGGTAAGTTAAGTCAAACTTCTTTAAAGAGGAAGGTTTAGTGCTCAAAGGGAGGAGGGAGCCATGGCCAAGTAAGAGCAACTTCCCTTCTTAACGAGTTACCTACATGCTCCAGCCATGTGAAGCTGGTTGCAAGAGGCAGAGCAAGGCATGAACCCTGAGCGACCCCCATCTTACCGGGAAGCTGCCATGCAAGTGAGAATGGCTGCACAAGGGGATGCCACCCTAGCTCCCTCTCTCTTGTTTGCCTGGCTGTGGGGTGGGTGCAGTCCCCTCCCACTCCCCCTCACCTATGATGACTCCACAGGCCAGCAGGGCATAGAGGGAGGTGGTCTGCTTGAGGAGCACGTAGGAGAGCAGCACGTTGAAGACGGTGGTGAGGGAACGCCCCACGTTGTAGAAGGCCACGCCAACGTGCTTGAGGCAGAGGTTGTTGGAGGTGACCATGCCGATGAAGACAATGGAGAGGGGCAAGACGCTGCGGGACACCTTAAGGTCGAGGCGCAGGGTGGGCAGGCTGGGACAGGGGGACCCGCAGCCGGCCCCCAGGCTGAGGCCCAGGCAGAGGGCGGCTGTCAGGGCACACTGGAAGAAGGTGACAAACAGGGGGGCGTCGAGGCGCAACGAAGGGCTGTCCAGCAGGTACTTGTTGAGGAAAACCATGGCGATGGAGACGAACCAGTACAGACAGACCACCAGGGCGATGCGCAGGGCCCGCAGCAGGAAGGGCGCCTGCTGGTCCCCGCCGCCCTCCGCCGGCAGCAGCGGGTCGCCGTATCCGCTGCCCAGCGCCATCCGCAGGATCCCCGTCCGCGTCAGCTGCGCCCTGGTCATGGCGGGCGGCGGGGCCGTCAGCTGACGGCCATCGGCCCCCGCCCGGCCCGCTCCGGCCTCCCTCCTCCCGCCGCCAGCCCCGCTCACCAGCCGCCGGCCCCGCTCGCTCACCCGCCGCCGCCTCCGGTCCCGCGCTTCCCGGAGCACCGCGGCCCCGCCCGCCGCCCTTTATTCACGCCCCGCGGGCGCCGCTCGGCGCCTCCCCGGCCGCCCGGCCGCGCCGCCATGTCGGGGGAGGGCCGGGCCCGACCCCACCGCCCCGCCCCGGGCAGGGGGAGCGGCGGGAGCAGCGGGGCCGGTTGGCGAGTAGGGCGTGTTGGGATGGACGGAACAAGCGAAGGATTTGGGCGGGGGCCGTTGTGCTGCCACACGGCAGGAGTTCGTGGTGGCTAATGACAGCCCGGACTGGTGACCGGCGGCACTGGGCAGCAGGGCCGCGGTGTGAGGGAGGTAACTGGGAGCAGCCCCAGCGTTGGGAGCAGCACCCGCAGCTCCGGCTCAGCTCGGTGTCCCGAGTGGGATCTGAGACATGTGCAATGCGTGATTTCCTTATCCGGATTTTGTCCACAGTCGGTCACAAAGCACGGGTCTGAGCTTCGCTGTCTAAGTCTTGGTTACGGGATAAAGTTCATCTTTTTGTGAAGGCTAATAAAACCTTCCCGATAACGACCTCAATGAGGTAGACAGTTGCAAGCAGCCCATAAGCACAGTACAGGGAGGTGGCAGCTGCCTTATTTCTCTTCCTGCAGTGTTAACTTTGAACTCTAATCAGGAGGATGCCAACGCCATTAGCTGCTCCCTTCCTGATATGCAGCCTGTGCCCAACTCCACACGCATGCCCTTGTGACATGGCAAGCAGTGCAGGAACTAACTGCTTCCAAAGTAGCCTGGGTGTTGGTATATAGCTGCACACACTCTCCTGCCAAAGCACTTTCAGTTATTCCACATCCCACATCATCCTTCTGGACATAAAAGACCCATCTGCCCGTGCTCACATGCCAAAAGCTTCCACCTTTTCTTAATGATGCTTTATAACAAAAGAACCTTTTCAACACCAAATTCTATCATATCGTGAATTCAAGCTGCTGGGCAGGATGAAATAGTTTTAAAATCAATGCCAGATTCCGTGTGGTGGAGGAGGCAGCGGTGAGCTCAGTGCCAAACGTTGGTCAGCACCATTCCCTGGTTCCTTATTTCAGCTGAAACTGCTGCAGAATGTTTGGGCTGCGATGTCTTGGGGCCCAGCAATTGGAAGAGGGCACAACTAAAGGGTGAGTGGGGTGGGATGGGGTTGGTGGCAAGGGCAGTGCTGTTAGTTGCCCTCATAGCAGTTGTGAAGGACAGAAGCATAGCAGGAGTTGTGAGGGGGGAAATGATGTATTTCATCAGACCAGTTGTCGCAGCTGGAAAACGTTTCAGGAGTTACGTGCTTTTCTTGACTCTCTGAAATCACACTTGATCCACCAGCCCCAGCTGCATCATCTGGGCTAGTAAAAGAGGTCACTTTCCTTACAGCCCTTCCATTGTAACCAGCTCTTGGCCACTGGTGGGAATCATGTTCTCTCTGGACAGAGAAAGCTGGTGCCTGGGTGTTTTCCCTGGGCTGCCCAAGTGTCCCACAGGGTGACAGAGAGCTCTGGGTATGTCCTGAGCACCAGCTTGCTAGAGGCCTTGCAAGCTCAAGTGAATTTTGCTTCCTCATCTTACCAAGGTCCCCACTCTGCCTGCACAGGCAGCCAGGAGAGAGGCAGTGATGCATGGTGTTTGCCTAAGCACACACAGGGCATGAGAGTTGGTGGATGCAGGACACCCATGAAAACAGCAGAGACCATGACTCTGCAGAGGGGCTGGCATCAGGGCAGGGAAAGCTGATATTGATATGCTGGAAATGACCAAACACTGTCCCCTCTACCTTAGCCATGCATTCATCCTGCTGCTATAAGTGCAGCTAGCACTGATGCATTGCAAACTTCCTGTCCTGCATCCCTTCCAATCCACATCCTTCCAGCACCTGTCCCAGCACTTCTGCCATAAACAGCATTGCTCAGGTAAGAAAAAGAAAGCAAACAGCCTGGGTGTGGGACACTGGGTTGGTTCTAGAGGTCCCTGTGGCTGGTAACACATACCTGTGGCTTCAGCATCACACATTTGTCTCAAGTTTCAAGGAAATGTTCAAGACCAGCTGGATGAGGCTTTGAGCAACCTGATAGTGGGAGGTGTCCCTACCCAGGGCAGGGGGTTTGGAACGGGATGATCTTTAAGCTCCCTTCCAACTCACGCCATTCTATGATTCTGAATGACCTCCTACCACTAGTGCTACAAATACAACATCACCTTTGGCAGAGTCAGAGCCAGATATAGATCTTCCCCTGCTGCCCCTCCACTTGCTAGTGTTGTTCAGAATGTCTTCTCTAAACTAAACACAGGAATTGGAGATGGCAAAACCCCCAACCCTTCGATTCTGTGTTGTCCACTCATTCAGCACATGGAAGATTGCTTTGTCCTGCCCAAGTTTGAAATATCCCAATCAATAAAATGTTCATTGTTCCTCCTGGGGGATTATTCTCCAGCCTTATCACACATGTATGGCACGTCTGCATGGGAGAGTTGACCAGAATAGCTCTCTCAGCTCTGTCAATATAACTCCCTGGTGTTGACAGTGTATTCCAAAATAAAAGTGATTTATTCTGGAATAATCAAGTAGTTCTGTGATAGTTGTGCTGGTCAAGCTCCCTAGGCAGAGCTTGTCTACAGCATGGCAATAGTTCTGACAAGTGCTTTGAATAAAGGCTTGCCTAGATGCAGAGTTACCAACCAGCAGAGTTACTCTGCTATAGCTGTGCCTGCCTCCCTTCCTGACTGGGATGTTCTGATTGGGAAGGAAGGTGATTTAAAGTTGTGGAAATTTCAGAGTAAAGGTGGCAATGAACAAGCTATAATGCTAATTGAAGCTGTTGTGACAATGTAGTCTGGCCTCCTGCACAGCACCAGCCTTAGGCTTCCCTGAAAGAATTCCTGCTTGAATTAAAGCTTGCTTTTTTTTTTTGGTTGGGGGGAAGTCAGTCTTACTTAAAAATACTTCCATGGATACTGAATTCAGCAGTACACCAGCAGTATTATTCTGATGGCTGGTTACTTCACACTGAATATAAGATTACAGAGAAGATTTCACCTCAACGTGAGGAGAAACTTCTTTACACTGAGGGTGACACAGCACTGGAACAGGCTGCCCAGAAATGTTGTGGAGTCTCCTTCTCTGGGGGCTTTCAAAACCCACCTGGATGCAGGATTACCCTAAGTGATCCTGCTTTTAACAGGGGGGTTGGACCCAACGGCCTCTTGAGGTCCCTTCCAGCCGCTAATGTACTGTGATACTGTGAAATAGTGCACACTCCTTTTCATGCTTGGAGTTGCCTGGTTCAAGATGTCAAGCCTCTGGATCTTGTTATAGCTTTGCTGATGTTTTTTTACAAGCAAACACCTGCAAGCCAGTGAAGTTACCTTTTAACCTATTTTTTTTTTAAAAAGATAAACCCATTTGACTTCCTTACAGAGCACATTTATTGTGCTACAGCAGCAGCAATTCATTCCCTTGAGCAGACAATACCAAGCCATTTCCTTGCCCTGCTGCCTGGTTGTACATTAACATGATAGCACAGATCATGAAGAACCAGCACAGCATTGTTTCTGGTTTAGGAAATGTTCACGTTCCCTGAGTCCTTTCAAAATAAACAACTATCACAATTGGAGGTCTGAGTAGCTTCAGTGGGTTCCTTGGTGATGGGAAATCTGGCTGCCCTGGTTGTGTCCATGTTGCCATGTCCTGTGAGGTGCCTGCACGGCTGTGGGTGGCTGGCACTCCTGAACTGCAGGCTGGCACACACACAAACACACACACACAAACACACACACACACACAGAGTGCTGCCTGCAGGCTGACACACACACACACACACACACACACACACACACACACACAGAGTGCTGCCTGCAGGCTGGCACACACACACACACACACAGTGCTCCCTGCAGGCTGGCACACACACACACACACACACACACACACACAGAGTGCTGCCTGCAGGCTGACACACACACACACACACACACAGTGCTGCCTGCAGGCTGGCACACACACACACACACACAGAGTGCTGCCTGCAGGCTGGCACACACACACACACACACACAGAGTGCTGCCTGCAGGCTGACACACACACACACACACAGAGTGCTGCCTGCAGGCTGGCACACACACACACACACCACACACACACACACACACACAGTGCTGCCTGCAGGCTGACACACACACACACACACACACACACACACACACACAGAGTGCTGCCTGCAGGCTGACACACACACACACACACACACACACACACACACACACACACACAGAGTGCTGCCTGCAGGCTGGCACACACACACACACACACAGTGCTGCCTGCAGGCTGGCACACACACACACACACACACACACACAGAGTGCTGCCTGCAGGCTGACACACACACACACACACACAGTGCTGCCTGCAGGCTGGCACACACACACACACACACACAGAGTGCTGCCTGCAGGCTGACACACACACACACACACACACAGAGTGCTGCCTGCAGGCTGGCACACACACACACACACACACGCACACACTCCTGCCTGCAGGCTCACACACACACACATACACACACACACACAGACACAGAGTGCTGCCTGCAGGCTGGCACACTCACACTCACACACACACACACACACACAGTGTGCTGCCTGCAGGCTGGCACACACACTCACACACACACACACACAGTGTGCTGCCTGCAGGCTGGCACACACACACTCACACACACACTCCTGCCTGCAGGCTCACACACACACACTCACACACACACTCACACACACATTCCTGCCTGCAGGCTGGCACACACACACTCCCACACACACTCCTGCCTGCAGGCTGGCACACACACACACACACACACACACACAAGCACACACTCCTGCCTGCAGGCTCACACTCACACACACACACACACACAGCACACACTCCTGCCTGCAGGCTCACACTCACACACACACACACACACACACAGAGTGCTGCCTGCAGGCTGATACACACACACTCACACACACACACACACACACACACACACACACACACACTCACACACACACAGTGGCTCTGCTGCCTGCAGGCTGGCACACTCACACACACACTCCTGCCTGCAGGCTGGCACACACACATACACACACACACCCCCTCACCCCTGCCTGCAGGCTGGTGCACACACACTCACACACACACACTCTCTCACACACTCACATGCATGCACTCCTGCACTTCACTTATTCCTTTCCTGTGTGAACAGAAAACCTTTTAAAAGACGACAGGCAGTGCTCCTCTGAGTGGAAAGCTGTCCCCTCCCCCCTTAAATTATGTGACCTACTTGAAAGCAAGCAATCAGCTGATAACCAGCGGCTCTGCTGATAAAACAGCAATAGGCTTTGGGGTGTAGATCAAAGTCTGTGGCGAGATTGTGGCATAAATTGCATTTTCTAGCCACACAAGAGACCTGGGTGTATTGACCAGTGTGTTACTGTGAGAATAAGCCATGTAGAGTGGCAAATAAAGCAGCAGAAAGCACCACTGGTTTGGGGTATTTCTGAGCCTTCAGAAGACCCCTTTAGGGTCAGGAATAGGGCTGAGTCCACTACCCAGAATGGGAAATGGAAAGAAACCAGCTCAGAAGTGAGGTCATTGCAGTGTATTTAAGCCTTTACTGTTCCTTGTGTGCACGTGAGTCTGGTTTCCAGTTAATACAAAGAACCCTGATGCAGATCACAGGATGTTAGGGGTTGGAAGGGACCTCAGAGATTATCAAGTCCAACACCCCTGCCAGAGCAGGACCATAGAATCTATCACAGGTCACACAGGAACACATCCAGATGGGTCTTGAAAGTCTCCAGAGAAGGAGACTCCACCACCTCCCTGGGCAGCCTGTTCCAGTGCTCTGTGACCCTCACAGTGAAGAAGTTCCTCCTCATGTTGAGGTGGAACCTCCTGTGCTGCAGTTTATATCCATTACCCCTTGTCCTGTCCCAGGGTGCAACTGAACAGAGCCTGTCCCCTCCCTCTTGACACCCAGCCCTCAGATATTTATAAACATTGATGAAATCCCCTCTCAGTCTTCTCTTCTCCAGACTGAACATCCCCAGGGCTCTCAGCCTCTCCTCAGGGCAGTGCTCCAGTCCCTTAGTCATTCTGGTAGCTCTCCATTGGGCTCTCTCGAGTAGATCCTTGTCCCTCTTGACCTGGGGAGCCCAGAACTGGACAGGTTCCAGGTGTGGCCTCACCAGGGCAGAGTAGAGAGGGATGAGGACCTCCCTCAACCTGCTTGGACTCACTCCTCTTAATGCACCCCAGGATCCCTTTGGCTCTCTTTGCCACAAGGGCACATTGCTGACCCATGGATACTTCTTATCCACCAGGACTCCCAGGTCCTTCTCCAGGGGGCTGCTCTCTAGCAGATCACCTCCTAACCTGTACTGCTGCAGTTTATTCTTCCTTCCCAGATGCAGGACTCTGCACTTATCCTTGTTGAACCTCATTAGGTTTGCCCCTGCCCAGCTCTCAGTCTGTCCAGGTCTTGCTGAATGGCCACACAACCCTCAGGTGTATCAGCCAAGCCTCCCAGTTTGGTATTGTCAGCAAACTTGCTGAGCAGACTACCTGGAATGGGAAATGGAAAGAAACCAGCTCAGAAGTGAGGTCATTGCAGTGTATTTAAGGATTTACTGTTCCTGGTGTGCACGTGGATCTGATTTCCAGTTATATAAAATTATTATTGTTATAAAATAAAAAAGAGAGTGAAGAGCACAAAAAACCCAAACCAAAACAAACAAAAAATAAACCCCCAAACCAACCAACCCCTCCCAAACAATCTAACAAAAACAAAACAAAACAAAACAAACAAACAAAAAAAGAAAAAACAACCAAACCAAACCAAACCAAACAAACAAGAAGAGCAAACATCTGATAGGTACCATAACACACAGGGACACTAACAAGACTTTATCAGCTCCATTTTCTTCATGTTGATTTTCCTTTCTTTTTATTTATTTTTTTTTTTACTGTCAGTTGGTATGATTCTAAAATAAAATTTAATTACCTTTAATTTGACAATGCTTCTGAATGGGTCCCCATCATAAGAAGGACACAGAAGCTGTTGGAACAAATCCAGAGGAAGGCCACAGAGATGATCCAAGGGCAGGAGCACCTCTGCTAGGAGGATAGGCTGAGGGAGCTGGGGTTGTTCAGCCTGGAGAAGAGAAGACTCTGGGGGTACCTTGCAGCTTCCTTCCAATACCTGAAGGGATCCCACAGGAAGGCTGGAGAGGGATTTTTCATCAGGGTGTCTAGAGACAGGACAAGAGGGGATGGTTTGAAGCTAAGGGAAAGTAGGTTTAGACTGGAGATTAGGAAGAAGTTCTTCAGTATGAGGGTGGTGGGACTCTGGAATAGGCTGTCCAGGGATGTTATGGATGCCTCCTCCCTCAGGATGTTTAAGGCCAGGCTGGATGAGGCCTTGGGCAGCTGAGTCTAGTTGAGAGGCATCTCTGCCCATGGGAGGGAGGTTGGAGTAGATGATCTCTGAGATCCCTTCCAACTGAAGCTATTCTGTGCTTCTATGTAAGTGTATCTGTACATATGCACATGTGTGTATGCTCAGCCTACATATGATCAGTGTGAGCCCACAACAGCACCCAGGCAGAGAAGGGTTCACCCAGGAGGGTTCACCTCTGACAGAGTGTTGCTTTACTGGAGGTACTGGTGATTCTTCTGGTTAGCTGTGCACCTTGGTAAGACTGTCCTGAGCCTTCGAATCTGAACAGTGGGTTATTGCCTAGTAACGACAGGTCTGAGCTGCCACACCATTATTTCATATTTGCTGGTAATTAATGCAGGAGAAGGAGGCCAATGCAAAATCCAAGCCTAATTTATCAGGTCAGAACAGCCAGATCAGGTCTCTCTTTGCTAGGTTGTAAACATGAGTCAGGGTGAGAAAACAGAGACATTTCTTAGTATTGTCTGCAGACAGAACCCCGTCCTAGCACCAGTGTTTCCTGTTACTACACAGCACCTTTCCAGACCCTCCCCAGCTGGCAGGGGAAATTGGCTGTGGCAGGGTAGAGCTGCTGTAACTGTGCATTGTGCAGGATAACAGATGTCTCTGCAGTCACATTGAGGGAAAGCCTGCAGCACCTGGGGAGTCCAGTGCAGAGGTGGCCTGGTGTCACTGCATAACAGGAATGGATTTGGTCCTGGTGGATTTATTAGCTGTGGTCCTGTGCCAGCCTTGTTGGCCCAGGCAGCTACTGCCTGATGCCTGTCCCACACACTGCCCTCCAGCAGCTCGGTGGCACCAGCTGGAGGGTGCTCGAATCCAGCTGCACCCATCTCGGACACCTTCCTGGATCCCAGAATGCTGGGGACTCATGCAGAGTCTGCTGGAGCTCAGCCCAGAAGGGGCTAGCTCCCAGCTGGATCCATACCAGTTCTAAAACTGGATCAAAAAAAGCACTGCCTTGGCTCTTCAGCCTCCACGTGTCTGGTGCCAGGGCCCTGGGGTAGTCATGCTGACTCAGCTCTTTATGGAGGCAGTGGGTCCAACAGGTCCTCTGCATGGGCTCTGTGCCACACCAAAGTATCCCTGGACTTTGCAGACTTGAGCTGTCTCTGGAAGCAGATCAGGTGCCCCATCAGCTAATAAACTCAGCCACATCTCAGACTGTCTGGGGGCATGCCTGATCCCCAGCCTGGATAATCTGACTGTACCTAAGTGGAAGAATAATGCAGAAAAAACAGTTAATGAGGGTTTCTTCTGGCTGCCTTGCTCTTGTTCTTTACTGGTTTCCACAGGACTCCTGCCTTGCCTGGGAAAATGGGCAGAGAGCAGAGTTGAAGGCACCAGAAATCTCCTTTCACCCCCAAGTTGTGGCATCACTATTTGGCACATCTCTGAGCCTGGATCCTTCCTCTGCCCTGCTCCCCTGGCCTGAAAGTCCAGGTCTGCCCGAAAGAGTCCCAACTGGGACCCACCTGAACAGCTGCAGCAGAGGCACTGTGGAAACGATGTGTGATAAAGCGTGGTTGTGGCAGAAGTGACACTAGAGGGCAGGGCTGGCACACGGTTGGAGCCTTCCCGGGCAGGGCTGGGACAAGCCTGAGGCTGGAAGGCTGGGGCACAGGTGGGTGAGTCTAGGGCCAGTCTGTGGCAGGACCGGGATGGAGGGGAACCTTGGCCTTGCTGTCCTGCTCCACTTGCCTGCCTTTAGCCATGGGAGGCAGAAGTGGGTGTACACCACACAGTGCAAACTCTGAGCTCTGCAGCTGCTTTTTGGGGTGTGTGGGGATACTATGGCACGGGGTGCATCTTTAGCTGCCCATGCTGGGCTTTGCTGCTAAGCACTTGGTCTCTGTCACCATCCAAGAACAGTATAAAATCAGAGCCTCACTGTCAGCTTAGAAATCACAGCAACACACAAATCAGCACGGATTATATGCACAAGCATGTTTCCTGTGCTCCCACCATGATCCACTTCATCCCTGTAGTGTGGCAGCCTCTGCTCCCCATGCTGGCTGGGACCTGTCCTCTTGCACAGCAGAAATGACTCAATAAGGCAGGGAAGAAAACTGGCAGCCCATGGCAGTTATCAGTGAGCTAAGTGTGAAGAAGCTGCTGCTTTGTCTCTCTGGCTCTGCAGAGAAGTGAATAACTTTGGGGGAAGGCATCCCTGTGCCCATCCCTGGGTGGCCCCTGCTTCTGGGGTGGCTCTGCTTGCCATGGAATGGGAACACCCAGGCTGCAGCGGTGCTGAGCTCTATGCTTGGGGCTGGAAATAGCCCTGCTGCCATGGCCAGGTCAGGTGAGGGAGCAGCAGTCCAGCTCCCCAGGAGCAGGGCTGTGATTTATGAGGCGAGCCCTTGGAAACTCTCCGAACCCAGTGCTTAAGTGCTTCTGAATGGCAGCATTAATTACTATTAAAAACACACATTTATATCTCTCTCAGCTGCTTTAAATCCTGTGAAATTAGATTCCCTACCCATCCCTTCCAGCCTCGGTGGCAGCTCAGGGTGTTTTATATGCCTATAAAGCCCTGCAGTACCTGCTGTCTACATGGGCTCTTATTTACGAGGCCTTTAACAGGCTTCCTGGCTGCACCATCTGAGTCCCCACATCATTTTGTTTCCGTGTCCCTCAGAGGGAGAGGTCCCCTCTGCTGTCCTGCTGGCTATTTGTGCCCACGGGGAGCGGCTGATGAAGAGACTCAGCTACCTGAGGTGGGAGGGAGACCATGCCAGGGGTCCTGATCACTCAGGAAAGGGGTTCCCATTTCCACCGCTGGGCTCAGCCTCTCTGGTGCTATGTAGAAAAGGGAGTCAGTGAGGCAAGAGCCTCGTGACAGGGTTGCAAATGCCCTTGTTTGCTTGTCCTTTAGAGCAGAGTCACACCAGGCATCACCAAAAAGTCACCCAGCACCTCCCAGGGCTGGGAGGTGAGCAGCCTTAAATTTTCTGAGCACAGGGACAGTAGTCTGTATGTGTGTATAGTGTAGGTCCTACATAAAAAGCAAATATTATTTCCATAGCTTATCCTTTCTTTTTTTTGGGGGGATGGGGGGTAGAGGCAACGTGTGTAGATGTATCTTAAAATAGCCAGCTTTCCCCTGATGGTCTGCAGCCAGTCTGCAACTCCTCAGTGCATTTAAAAATACACTCTGCCTTTGGAATGAGACACAAACCCCATTTGAATCATAGTCAGGGTTGGAAGGGACCACAAGGATCACCTAGTTCCAACCCCCCTGCCATGGGTTGGTTTGGGAGCTGTCTTGCCCTGATGTCATAGAGGACAGGGTGGGGTGGAGGTGGATGCTCAGTTTTTCTCCAGGGCTCTCCCATATTAAATCCACATTGCTAGCTCTGCACACCCCATCCCCTCCACCCCCTGCTCCCAGCACTTCTGGGCCCTCAGACCTGCTGGATGGCTGTTCTGGGGAACTGGCCAAATTTGTGTGCCTGTGTTAGCCTGCTGAGCAGGAATTGATAGATATCTCTGCCTCCTGACTCCCAGGCTAAGCATGTTAATTCATGGATTGGATCTGTCACTCCTGATAAAGGGGATCTTACTTCCCTAATGCTGCCTTCAAATTGAGTTTTTAAGGCTAGGTCATGTGGAGAAACCAAAGGGTGACTCTGCTTTTGCTTTGCTTTGGCTTAATTCTCTGTGGTTGGCCTGAAGCTGGCTTTTCAGGCAAGAGATGGATGTAGGGAGGCAGGGATATCCCAGTGCCTTGATGGCTAACAGGCAGAGTATCTGCTGCAAATGAGGCTCCAAAGCTGCCTGCCTGGCTCCCCCAGCTGCTTGGTTTGCTGTGACGTGTTTTTGGAGAGGCTCAGCTGGGGCATCTCTGTCGGCATCCTCAATCTCTCCTTCTCTCCCCCCCCACTGTCTCTTGTGAGTGCAAGAGCAGCTGGCTCCCCTGGGACAAGGCTGCCACCATAGCAGGACTCCTCCATCCAGCACCCACTACCCCTGTCACAGTGTCATGTTGGGCCATCCTGCCCTTTCTGCCTCTCCAGACAAAACACAGGTGTTTTTTGGAGGAAGATCCAATTATCCCTACCAGAAGAGCCATTTCCTACAGCCTGGCAGGGCCCAGGGCATACATTGACTGCATTGGTGGGCTATAAAGGGTCCCAGGTGCTGTGTGTCCTCTCTCCTGACGAAGAGTCCAAAACCTCTATAGGATGCACCCTGGTCTCTCTGAAGAGCAAGGAGTTATAATCTGCCCCTTGAGGGGATAACAAGAGGCAAGGAGGCTAACTCACTTGGCCTCAGAGAAAAGCAGAAGGGCTGCATTCCCTCCTCCTCTCTGGTGATGTGACCAAAACAAATTCCTTCTCCCAAAACACTTCAAACAATGTCCAGGAAGAGAAGATTACGTTTGGAGCCATCTTTGGGCAGCTGGAGGTGCAGCCTCCCCACCATGCATGCTGCTGTCCCAGCAGCCCAGAATGGCATGTCCCAGGGGCTTATGGTATGGCTCAGCTCTTGAACGTCTGGCTGGTGTGAGGCACTGGGCAGCAGAGATGGAAGCTGCCTAATGGGAACTGATGGCTTTGGTTTTAAGCCAACAGTGTGCAGGCACTGCTGCCAGGGTCTGGGGTGGCATGGCAAGGCAAGGGTAGCAGAGCAGGGGCAGTGTCTCCAGCCAGGAAGATACACTTCCCAAAGGCTAAGAGGAAGAGCTGCAATGGGATAGTGACAAGACACCTATGCTGAGGCTGAGGCAAAGCTCTGATCAGGCAACGAGACCAGATATCCTCATCCTTCTCCATCCAGCTCCATTCCAGGTCTCTTACAACACTGCTGAGCTGCCCGCTTGGGCATAGAGTGAAGGTGGGCCTTAGACCTTGCTGAGGAGGGTGTCAGAGCCCAGGCTTGCCCAGGAGCACAAAGAAGTAGTAGTAGGCTTCCAGCCTTAACTCCTGCCCACACCTGAAGCCAACAGCACAGCCATTGTTGCTCTCCAGGGAAAAGTGACATTTCCCTCTCTCTGCATGTTTCAGATGGTGTCTGCGGAGCATTAATCTCTTCAGGGGATGTGCCTGAGCACAGGAAAAGCTTTGGTGAGAATCCTTCTCTAGCAGCAGCAAGGACTGTTTTCTGGAGCATATCCAATGGCTTAGAGCTGTACATACCTGAGCAGCTTTGTTCCTCCTCCAGGGAGCTGACTAACAAAGTCAAGAGTTGGCCAAACAGCCAGGATTAACCATATCATTGCTCTAACCCTTCCGAGGCTACGGTGGGTAAAGGCACACTCATGAGCCCTCTTTAGCTTGGCACTATCAAGCCCTGCCTGTTTCCTTGTTCCCCAAGAACTGAATTTGCTGAAGCCATCTCTATATGCCCTTTAATGCCTGAGTGTCACTTTAATAACACAAAATAAATCAGCCCAGTGAATACCTTCCACAGGTGATGAAAGAAGCTGGTAATGCCTCACAGAGGTGGGAACCTTCTCCTCAGGGCTAACTCTGAAAGCCAATAAATCATCATCCAATCTACACCACATTTGTTGCCCAATTTCTAGCAACCACAGCAGTCAAAATTTCCCTGCACAACAACCACAGCTGTTCACAAATCCTACAGCACATCGGAAACGAAAAATGATGGAGCTGGGAACAATAGACTGAATTTCAACTTCCAGTTAAAGAAACACAGAGGAGGTTGCTGTGATTTGATTCACATTTAATTCAGTCCAAGCTTCCTCCTTTCAAGGTTTTGTTTTTTTTTTTTTTTCTTCCCCCTAGCTGCTGCAGACCCTCCCATCCGCTGCAGTGCAAGCTGCAGAGTAAACCTTGATGCTGAAATTAGGTCAAGCTTGCCAGGGAATACACAAGGCCTTGGCTATTATTACATGAATATAGTTAATGTAAGGACCACATTGCAAATGCAAGACTGGATGCTAGCACCCAGCTCTGTTGCTCCTGAAGGAGCCATGAATGTTGGAGGGCCGATGGGAGCTGGATCTCAGAGGAGCAAACATGCCTCCTCAAACTAATAAGATGAAACCCTCAGCCTTCCTATGCCCTGGGATCTTGGTACCAAGGATGCATTACCCTGAGCGGAGAAGAAAAACAATTGGTCAGAGGAAGCCAGGGCAGAGTGGAAGCTGATGGCAAAGCCTTCTCCATTCTTCTCGTCCCCTGTCATTCCGACTGGCTGCGCAGGACTGTTATGACCATAATTATATTTGTACATTTTAACCTCTGGTTCCTGTTGGCATGATGCTGTGCACTCTCGTGCCCAGAATGTTAACAAGGGGATTGAAGGACCCATGGGAGCCCATCAGCCATGAAAGAGCAGGAGGAAATGTGGCGAGGAGCCCTGATTTCCCTAACCACACAAAAGGTGAGGGCTGCCACAGCCAGGAGCTGCTGCTGGGTGTCTGGCTGAGAGCCTGCGACAGCCAAGGAGAAGTGAGTAAGAGACTGAGAAGCAGTCTCAGGCTGGGCATGAGGCTGGGAAGGTGGCTTGCTGCTCCTGCTGTGGTGCAACCAAGGCAATCCTGTTCATCTTGCTGTGGTCACCAACAAGGCAGATTCCCAACAGCGAGAAGGGTACTGGCAGTGCTCCAACACACAGAGCAGGTTGCACCCTGCAAATTATCCATGGATTAAGGCAGGGAAGGGCCTGTTTATGCCTCACAGAGGAGCTGTTGGCTGCTGTAACATCACTCAAGAGCTGCAGGGCTCCTCAGAACAGTCTGTAATCTGGTGATGGCAGAGGTGCATCTTAGGGCACCATGTCCCCACCGCCCTGTTCTGTGTGGGTTAGCACAGGGTCCATGTATCCAGCACCAAGTGTTCTTTCTTTTTTTAAAAAGGTGATATGCATGCCCTTTCTGGTAAAGATTCCCTCTCCTCTGCAGGCATCCTTTCCTTGATTCCACTTATTCCTCACAAGGTAAAAAGACCCTTCCCAGCAGCTCACTAGACAAAAGCACTCACATCACTTCTGCCCTGAGCCCACCTTAGCAGGCAGGCTGAAGAAAAGCAAGTACCAAAGGCTGGAGGGGAATCATCTCATAGGCATAGCCAGTCCTGCAATAACAGGTCCTGTTGTAGCTAGTTCTGCTGGAGGTAGCTGCAGGCCAAGAGGCAGAAGAGCAATGCCTGTCAGTGTGTGTCTTACCCCCAGCTCATCCCCTGCCTGTGCTTCCCAGTGCACTGGGAACGGCATCACCCCAATCCCTCCAGCAGGCCAGCCAGGCCCCTCCTTGTTACACACCCTGAGACGAGCTCCACCTTCTCCAGCAAATGCTTGTTTTGTGCTAACAGAGCTGCTGTGACTCTAATTGCTTGATAAATGTAATTGAAGGCTGTGACTTACCCTGGTGTTACTACCTGGAGCTGCTGAGGGGAGTTAATAGTAGCTGAAGTGCAGCCTCCTGCCCTTGCATTGGCACACAGGACTCCTGGGCACTTGGTGTCATGCTCTGGGTGACTCTCATGCTGCTAGCCTCCAGTCTAGGGAAACAGAATCATAGAATGGTTTGGGTTGGAAAAGACTTTGAAGATGCCCTGCTGTGCAGCCCTGCTGCATCCAGCTAGCTCACACAGTCCTTTAACCTGCACCTTTTTTGGTCATGCAGAATCTTTCCTTAGCTTGTACCCTTGAAGGAGGCCCTTTAATGAGCTTCTGCTCTATTACTTGTCTTTTTCACTTTGCCTCTAGCCAGTTACACTGTGTGAGGCCAAACTCTCCTGCACCACTTGCCAACAGTACTGTGTTGTTGCAGGCAATTAGACAAACAAGCTACTCAAAGGATTCTCTAGGTAGGCTCACATCTCAAAGCCTATCGGTAAGCCAGAAGACGAGAGCATCGCAGGCTTATTGCACCAGGCATCAGCGAGTGGAGGTGTGTGATTGCAGAGCCCCTGGGTTTGGGAAAGTGCTTGTTCTCCAGCATCCCAAGTGTCTACCAGCAGGATTAGGAGCATTACTCTGCAGCAAGATCGTTTGAGCGTGTGGTTTGTTAGTCATCAAGCTGAGCAGCAGCCTCAAAATAAGGCAGGGAAATCCAGAGCTCTGCAGAGAAGGGCTGAGGCTGGAGGAGGAGAGTGATCCCCTGCCAGTGTGGAACCAGGCACTGTGGGGTGGTTGGTTGGCTCTCAGGGTAGTACCACCACCTCTCAGGGAGTATTCTGATCGAAAACCAGTGACAGTCACAGGGCCAGAGCTTTGGCAGCTAGCATTGTCCCCCTTTTTAATTGTGAGCTCTTTTGTTTGAGGCAAAGAATGCCCACAGATGAATCAGCTAAAATTCAGCTCATCCCACACTGAAGGTATCCAGGGTGCATAGGCCATCTGGAACGAATCTTTTAATCTGTTTTATTGAACAACTGTTACAGATTCGGAGCCCCTGTGGTTTTCCACAGTCTCAAAATGCTCCTTCAGCCAAGATCTGTTCAGCACCAAGGCACTTCTGCTACCTGCCACCCCCTCTGCCCCCTATCCCAAAGTCAGTGCTTATAATTTGCTGAGTGAGCAGAGAGAGGCTTCATTTTTAGGGTGGAACAGCCATAGTGGTACCTGGAGTTCCTGGTAATGAGGTTGTGGGGGCAACGGTTATAGCTCTATGCCATGTAAGAGCAAAGAAAGGGACTGGAGCTCAGCACCCACTAGCGAGCTTCATGACACTACAGCCAGCCCACACAACACCCATGGAAGAAGCTCATGGTGGTGTGTGAGTGGCCTCGTCCCTGCTGGCCCCCGCTGCAGGCGAGGCAGCATGCCTGGGAGTGAGGAGAGCAAGCCCAAGGTTCATGACTGCACAGAGGAGAAAGCTAAGGGGTGTCAGCTTTTGGGGAGAGGGGGAAACGGCACAGCAGCCTGAAGCCCCCTGCTGAGAGCATTCACTGTGGGGTCTGGGGTCTGACTAGCCTATACCCCCAGCACACAATGCAGCTGGGGCTGGTGCTGACTATGGCCCTCAGCATCAGCTGCTGCCCTGCCCAGGAACATCTGATGCTTCTCTAGTCAAGAGACATGTGCTAAGAAAAAGGAAAAGTCTTTTGGACCATATCTGGGGGTAAACCATAGCAATTATTCTGTCACCTGATGACCCCTCCCCAGCAGAGAAAGGGAATCAAGGAAAGGAGAGAAGACCCACAGGGTGAAACGAAAAAGGATTTAATGAAATAGCCAAACTGGTATCAATGTCAATAGAAGATATAAAAAGCTATATGCAGCCCAGCTAAGGTGCAGCAGTCACAATATCCACATACCTTGAGAGCAAGAAAGGGGTGAGGAGCAGAATGAGAAGGAGCTCAAGCAGAAAGCTCTACCAGGAAACTCTTCCCAGCAAACTTCTTTCTTTATGACTGAGTGTGATTCTCATGGTCTGGGCTACACCTGTAGCCAATTCAGATCAGCTGTCCCAGCCCTCTCAGAATAGACAATGGCCTGCAGCCCACAGCTGACCTGAGATTCTGTCCCAGCAAAATCAGGACAGGACCATCCTTGCTGAGATTCTGTAGCACCAGAGCATACATGGCCCAAAGCAGGTTCAGCATTCTACAGGATCAAGCCTGACTATGCTGGCTCCATTTTACCCCATCCCATCCAATCCCATCCCTTCCTCAGGCAGAGCAGGCTGTTGCTGCTGCTCCCCTGGGCAGCTGGCCCTTGGCTGTCACCTCAGCCATGTCCATGGTGCCACATCCCTGTCCCTAGCAGGCAGTCATGCTCTCAGTATTCTCTCAGATGCAGTATCAGCCCAGAGCTTATCATCTAGAGCCTCTGGTCTCTGGGAGATGCAAAGCTGGCAAGACCTTGCAGTGGGAATGTTGTGGAGTTTTCCTTCCCTTGGTAGGGAGAGCAAGGCTGGAAAGGCCTGAACAGGAGCACAGTAGTTTCTTTAGTACTCAGCTTCCACCAGGCTATTTGCTCCCTGCCCTCTTTGCTGGACTTGGCCATCTCATGGAGCAAAGACTCAGCTAGCAAAAAAAAACCAAACCAAAAAACCAAAACCAAAACCAAACAACAAACAAACATGGGGGAGAAAGGAGTCAAGATGCATCCCCTGGGCTGCAAACCTCAGTTCTCTCCCCTCTTTCTGCCTTGCAGGGCTGGCCCTGTCCCCTCCGAGGAGGGCCTAGGTCCTTCAATTCACTCTCAACACACCTGCAGCAGCTTGGCTTGAAGAAGTCCCTACCTCTATGGAAACCTCCTCTTTTTTATTTTTTTTTCCACAGAGGCCTTTGAAGATGCTTGTTGCCATGGAAACACACTTTAAAGAGTGCCTTTTCCCTTCCCTTCATCTTGAGAGCTTCTGTTGCCATAACAGCCACATCTGACTCCTCCCTTCTCCCCACCAGGTGCCCCACTACAAGCAGGTTCTTCCATCTTTGGGGGTCTCTGAATGCCCCCCAGCCAGGGTCAGAGGAGATACTTACGCTCCACAGGAGTATGATGTCCCTCCTCATGCCCCTACGTGCTCAATGTGTTCCCTGCAGCCCACTGGAAGAGCATCTCTGGACCATGCCACCACCTGCAAAGCTCTTGCTTTGTAAGGGCTCTGCCCTCAGCCCTGGCCCTCACACCCCAGGGTGATGCCACTGAGTGGTTTTCTGCACCATTTATCCTGAAGCCCCTGACCGAACAATTCCTCTACAGATCACTGGGCAGCATCGGGGCTGAGCTCAAAGGAACATCTGTGATGAGGGTGGCTTTGATCTCTGTGATGCCCAGTGTTGGGGAGCCAGGGCTCTTTTCTAGTGCCCACAGAGGGCAGGGTCCCTCACTTTGGTGGCAGCCTTCCCTGGGCAGTGGTGCAGGTAGGCAAGACACACTTGCTCTGGGAGCAGCCGTGTCCAGGGTGCCCCAGCCCGTGACACCCAGCAAGGAAGGTGACACAGGCATGTCACTGCTGCTGCCCACTCTCTGGGCATTCTGCAACGGCCCAGCTCGTCTTACTGTTGCTGCAGGCAAACGACAGCAACTAACCTGTTTCTTTCCAGCTTATTTTGCAGCCAGCAGCTGCTGTGGCCACAGCTCCTGATTCTTCCCCAGTGGTGGCGCAGCCTCGGACTACTCTGTGAATCCTGCCCTGGCAGGCTCAGCTCTCTGGGGTGGCAAGTCCAAGCTTATCAGAAGTGCCTTGAGATGCTGAAGTGAGCCATTGGCAGCCTGCTCCAGCAGCTTGCCTAGGTGGCCCCAGGCAGGATCTGGGGTCACAGGGAGAAGGCTCTGAGGTGACAGAGTTCAGGACCTGGACCACATCTAGCTCTGCTGTGTTCTTCCATCCTGCTGTGCCTTCAGCCAGCCAGGTCTGCAGTCACCCCTCAGCTCTGGGAGGGCAAATTTCTGCCTTGGCAGCCCCGTGCTCCCCATTGAGCTCCACTGATGCCCCTCACTCCAGGCCTGCATCAGCCCTCTCTACTCCCACTCACGTGTTGCCCAAGCAACATCTTCCCTTTGCGTCAACGAGTCACTTGGGGACAGGGTGCTGCAACCACCCCCAGGGCTTGTGGTACCTTTCCAGGCACGATTTGAGCACAGGTGGGAGGAGAGGGGGTGAAAATGGGGGCTGCAGCTCCCTGCCCCCATTCCTGCTGGGCATGCACATGCCTGTCACAGATGGCTGCCTGCCTCCCAACCCATGGCTGCATCAGGCTCTTGCAACTCTTTGGCAGGATGGTCCACTGGGACGAGATTCCCCAGCACACATCAGCAAAGCCAGTTCCAGTGCTGGACACAGCACAGCCCATGCCAGCCTGGTGTGGAGCCACAGAGAGTGGTAGAGGTGCAGAACACGGGGGTGGGGGTGTTCTTGCCCCTTGTCAGCCCTTGCCTGGAGCAGCACTGTAGCAAAACAGGCCCTGTCTCCTGACCCCTGAGAGTTTTCTGCTTCCCCCACTGGCTGCTGAAAGCCAAGACTAATGAAGAGCACATTGCTGGCTGCTGTCATCTCAATTAATGCAGCCCTGCTTGCTTTAGCAATTACCTGCCAGTGGCTTGCAGCCCACTTCCAGATGGAGATCTCCTGTCAGCATTTACAGCTGATGAGAAGTTGAGAGCAGATATGGAGGGCACCTTCATCCAGCCTTGCTTGGATCCTGGATGCCCTGAGGGCTGTATGCCTTCTTTGCTAGAGACACTTGTGTGCCTGGGACAAGCTCCTGGGACTGGGATGGGAACCAGCTGGCCACTGGAGAGCTTGAGGCAAGTGCATTAGCCCTTGGCTAATGGCTCCAAAGAGCAAAGTCACCCTAGCCAGAGAAGGGTGGCAAGGCTCTCAGCATATCTTCTGTGGCTATGTCCCACGCTCATGGTGAAGCTTTCCATCAGATGAGGATGTCAGTGAGGGGAGCTGTGGTCCCCTAACAGCCACCAAATGCTGGCTGAGAGGTGATAGCACGAACCGTCCTCTGTGAGCAATCGAGCATCCTCAGGAAGGGGCACAGGGGCCACACTGGCTTCTTCTGCACTGGCACCACAACCCCAAATCTCCCAGAGGCACCAACCTTAGAAGAAGAGAGGAAAAATATTTTATCCTGAATCAGGGCAAAATGAGTTAGGAGATTGCTGGGCTTTTTCTTTAAATGTGATTTTTTTTTTTTAAGTCAGAAGAGAAAGCACTCTTTTTATTTATTTGCTGCTTTCTGAGCTTTTAGGGTGCACTAGGGTCAGGTTTTCAAAGTGTTCCTCCAAGCAGTGACGGATAGAAGCTTATTTAAAAGAGAAGGGAGGTGGGAGAGAGAGTGAAAAGCAAGCCAAGCATCTCCTGCCTGTAAGGAGCTGGAGCTGCAGAAGCAACAACAAGTCCTGAGAAAGGCACAGCAACGGGGATAGCTGTGTGAGACTTTGATCCTGGCCAGATCCACACTTTGCAGCTCTCCCAGAATCCTTCTATTTTCCCAAATATATCCTACAACCTTCCTTCCCCAGCACGCTTTGCCCTGTGTGGCTCTTCATGGGCTGCAGCACACCAAGCCCTTGCCAAGACCCCTTCCTTGCCTGGAGCTCAGCTCTTCAGTAGCCCTTTCTCTGCTGAAACAGTCACACCAAACTGAGTCACAGAAACAAACATCACCCCAGGAGAGGGAGAAGCACCACCAGCCTTCTCCAGAGGGCGGCAGCGACAGCGATTTAAACGGCCACAATGCAATTTCCTCAAGATGATGAAAACTGTTACTGGGCTTCGTTTCTAAACTAATTAGAGCTCTTTACACAGCATTAGTGTTTGCTCCACACCGTAGCAGGGTCTCTTAACTCGATCAGTGTGGTTTTGCCTTTGGCTGTGCAGGCGTGGGGGCTGTGTGTACAGACGCCTGAGCACCCAGCCAACCAAAACATCTCTGCAGCTAAAAACCAGAGCTCCTTACTGCTGCCCACGGCTTACGAGTTTGCTACTTGATCACCGTGACCAGGAAACTTTAAATAAGCGGTTTAGAGTGCCCACACCTCCCAGGATGCCCCTGTGCTCTGGCATTTCACGGTCTCTGAGCCAACCTGCAGGCTGGGGAGCAGCTGAGAGCAAGCTGCTGCTGTGCTGTCCTACTCCCATCAGCAGGCAGGGAATAGACTTCAAGAAATAGCTGCGTTTTCACTGAGTGCTATCACAGGACCATTAAGCAACAGCTCTTTGAGTGGTGACACCCATTAACTCTCCTTGGCTTTATGGGAATCATAGAATCATAGAATGCCAGGTTGGAAGGGACCTCAAGGATCATCTGGTTTGACCTTTTCAGGCAATAGTATAGTTTAAATGCGATGGCCCAGCACCCTGTCAAGCTGAGTCTTAAAACTGTCCAGTGTAGTGTCTACTACTCGCCTTGGGAGATTATTCTGATGTCTAACTGTTCAAATGGGCCACCACTAGGAATGGTGGTTCTAGTGGCATGTGTCTCCTTTGGGCTGGAGAGCAGTGGGTAATGTGGCTGAGTGTGGTCCTGCAAGTAGCCGTACTCCCCTCAACCCTGTCCTGGCCCACTGATGAGCTTAGAAGCTCCACCTCTGGCTCTGGGGAGGGGAGATGTCTATAGGAGGCATGCATGCTGCAGAAAACAGCCTCACAGCCAGTACTGGCAGCTTGCATCCTTTGAGCAGCTCCAGCTTCCTCCATCCCAGCGCTCCTGGCCACCTACAACGCAGACAGCCGTGGCAGCCCAGGGCTTGGCCGCGTCTAGGGGACAGAGAGGACTGTGAGACCATCTTTAACCTGTGTGTGCGTGGAGCAGTGTGGTCACTGACCGGATGGGTTTGCTCTGCCACCGAAGAGGCTGGAGGCAGTGCCGGCCCCGGCGCTCCTGGGCAGCAGGCTGCAGCGGAAGAGGCAGCAGCAGGGGTTCAGTTGGACAGCAGCCTGCAGCGTCCCCATGCGGGGAGCTCTCAGCCACCTCCCGAGCGGTGGCAGCTGAAAGGATGCTGCTGCTGTTTGCTCTGACACATGAGCACCTCCTGCAGGTCTGAGGGACAGCAGCTGAGCTTCCAGCAGCAGGGTTGGGCTGGGAGCCTGTGGTAGTTTTAGGCTGTGCTTAGAAAAAATTTCACAGATCTTGAACAGGAAGTGGTAGAATGTAAATAAATTACCATCAGATGCAAAAGGAAAAATAATGATAAGGTCTAAATAATCCCATTGGCCTGGTACCTGACATAAAGCTAGCTGTTATGAACTAACATTTTATCTTTTCAGCTTCTTTGCTCTGGCTGGTGCTTCTGCTGGCTTTGCTGACCTGGGCTGTGTTCTTGTGGTTAAGTAGCAACAGCCTACTCTCTGCTTTTCTCCTGTCTTCTCTTGTCCCATGTACAGGGGACAAGGGGTTGGGGGGGAAGAGGAGAAAGCTGTTGGTAACCCCCTGATTTTGTCCAGGGGGGGTTCTTGTGTTGTTTATAAATTGTAAATACATGTAAATATTGTGTATATATATATATATATATATATATATATATATATATATATATATGTAACACATTCCTTGCACTCCATAGTTCTATATTGTAGTTGTGCTTGTAAATACAGCTTCATTTGCTTTCAGCTGAGCTGGTCTGGCAATTTTATGTTGGGGGGGATTTCAACCCACCCACAAAGCCCCAGAAAACAAGTTCATACAAGCACCTGAGTGCTTTCCTAGCAAGGGCTGTGTCTTGTCCCTGCACAGAAGCTACAGCTAAAAGGGAAACCCCAACTTTCTCCATCACTGAGGGGCTGATGTGCATTACTACCAGTGCTATATAAAGCAGCCCCGTACATTTTGGGCACTAGGACTGCAGGACACCCAACCATAAGGCATCACAGCTCAGGCTGGGGCTCCTTTGGTGCAGAAAGGCAGGGTAGCCAGCTGGGCTTTCGAGCTGCATGAGGACCACAGGACCAATCATGCCAGAGCCAGCTGTGGCTCTGAAGAGGCTGGTCTCCTGCTTGGTTCCCCACATCTTTCCTGCCAAGGATTTCCTTGGGCACGCAGAGGCTGGGTCTTGGTGCCGCTGCCCTTGGAAGGCTGCTGCCCAGTGCTGTGCGTCTGAGACAGAGCTGCCCCAGGTCAGGAGGCAGGCCTGCTGGCCACGGATCTGCCCTGCCAGTCCTGCTGGGCTGGCTGCTGAGTGTGTGGTTGTGTCTGACAGGCCTGCACTCGCACCAGATTGATGTCCTTTTTGTTCCTGATAAGGATCCGAAGTCTCCTCTGGGTTCCAGCAGCAATTCTTTTATCCCTCCTGATTGTGGCATCCAGGCTGCCGGAGTCCCTGGAGATGCATCAATCGCAGAGCTGCAGGCGCTGGGGCTGCTATCGGCAGAGATGATGGAAAAGCTACAGGAGCAGCTGTCATTGCTCCCTGCTTCTGTTTTGTTCTCAGCCTATCGGTAGGATGTTTCCCACCAGACACCTATCAATCTGCTGCTCCGGAGCTCAGCCTTTGCTGTGTGCCCTCTGCCACTGCCAAAGCCTGCCCCCAGCCCCCTGTCTCTGGCCAGCCTGCTGCTGTCCCCTCTGCCCTGGCTGGCACTTGCCTGGCCTGCAGCCCTGCCAGCTCTGTCCCACTGCCAGGGGAGCAGGCATGGCTGTGGGATGCAGACAGAGACCTTCATGCTCGCACTGGCTCCTCATCTGTCCCCATGTGGCATTTGCTGCTTCTTTCCTTAGGACTCTGCTTCAGCAGTCCCCTGCTGTGGGCTGGCCAAGGTGAGAGGGATGAGGGCACTGGTGTCTGACACAGGGCAAATCCATCCCAGCTGCTGGCTGAGGAGGAGTAGAGGGGCACACTGGCAGGTGACAGGGCAGCCTAAGTGCCAAGCTGGATGGTAGCCCCCAAGACAAGCACTGCAGAGCTTAGTGTTAGGGCTGGCATTTAGGATGACACTGGAGGTTGCCCCATCCATCCTCTGCTGTGTTGGGTTGCCCTGGAAGGAGCTGCAGTCCCAGATAGGGTCAGCCAAGCCTGTCCCCCTGGCATCAGGGCTGAGAGCACTGTGCAGAAGAGGTCACAGGAACATGAGTGGCAGGGGACACCTGCATATAATGAGGTAGAATACCTTAGATGGTTGGATTTGTCTTGTGCTTCCTCCAAGTCTCCTGAATTTCTGATGTTTTCTGGGCAAAAAGAAGACTCCTGATTCAGGTTTTAGGAAATACATTTCATTTCAGTGTGGGACTTCCAGAGCACTGTGGAACAAAGCAGGATGTGGGGTCTGCAATGCCCCCAGCTCCTCCTGCACTCTGCTGCTGGCATTATCTGCCCTCAGGCCAGTGAAAGGAGCAGCTCCTGAGGGCTCAGTGCTCAGTATTTAGCTCACTCCCCTGCGTGGTGGCTAGAGACAAGATAAAGACAGGCACTGAGTTCCATTTAATGCCACTCTCTGTCCATCACCGAGCTCACAGGCTATCTTGCCTCATTACTTAAAACCCTCAGGGCAAGACGACCCATCTGCCCTGCTCCTGCCTTGGATAGGAGTCGCCACTGAAACCAAGCATCTGCAGAAACCCAAGCCCTCCCTCCCAGGCAGACAGGGAAAGTCACCATTGCTGCTCCCTTCAAACACCCAGAGGAAGATGCAGTGCCCTTCCCACAGCCAGCAGGCACCTGACATCCAGGATGAGCACCTCTGTCCTTCCACCCTGTCCCATTGATGCTTCCACATCCTCCCTCACTGGGCTCTACCCCCTGTATAGCACTGCCTCCTCTCTCCCCAGCTCCTTGCCATTTTTGAACCTCACCAGCTCTTTGCCATCATTGCCCCTCACCAGCTCCTTGCCATTGGTGTCCCCTACCAGCTATGCCCAAGCTCAGGCCCCACACATCCAACTGTTCTGCCAGCAGGTCTGAGCAGATGTCCCATTTCCTTCTGCAAGGCTGGCAACACCTGACATGGCAAATATTTGCATGCAGGCATCTGTGGGTTTTTTTTATGGTATCCTCACTCCTGTTTGTTGTTGGTATGGCTGGCAAGTACCACTGCATAGCAGGGCTGTCAGTGCCACCACAGAGCAGCTGGGAGCATGCTGCAACCCTAGCTAGATGACTTTGGCCTTCCAGATGGAGCTGTGGCAGCTCCTGGGCTCCCTCTAAAGAACGTCCCAGCGTTTGGGCTGGCACATCAATGCTAGGCAAACCCCCCTTCGATCCTGCTCCTGAGCTGGTTGGGGGGGGGGGCTTCAGGCAGAGCTAAAACATCCCAGACACCAGCTGGGAGAGCAGACTATGCTTGAGACATGTTGTCTCTTTCTCTTTGGGGTTGTTTTGCTGTTTTGTTTTGGTTTTTTTAAGCCTCATTTAACTCAGCAGAGTGGCATATGCTGCTTTTAGTGAAAAATGGCTGTTTTCTGCTGCCCTTGGGCTGGGACTGCAGGCTGCATCAATGGCCCCCAGCTTTTCTTCCTCAGGCTAAAGCACCTTCTGTCAAAGGCAGGAGATGATTGCCCTGCTAGGTGCCCCTCCTGGCTGCCCAACCTGTCCCAGTGTAGCTGGCTCTGTAGCTGCAGCCCATTCTCCCCAGGGTGCCCGAACTCCAGCTCCATGTTAACCTCACTCCCAGTAAAGCTTTGACATCCAAACCTGTTTTACAGTGGTGCTAATTAAACAAATACATCTCAATTCCAATGAAAATCTACATGCAAATCCTTGTGATGCTTCACAGCAGGCTGAGTTTTAGCAGTCAGCTCTGCAACCTCTTATGCCTCCTTGGAGGGTGTTGGCTGCATGGTCAATGAACCTTAATGGGGAGCTGAAACCTCCCAGGCTCTCCCACCTGGGAAACAGCACTCTTGCTCTCTTCACACCCTGCCAAACCCAGCTCCTCATCCTTACCTCCCTGCTCAGGACTGTGTGCTAGGGTAGGGACTGGTTTCTCTGGGAACCTCATTGACTGAGCCTTGCTTTCACTCTGTGTAAGAGCAGGAGATCAGCTGTCTCTTCAGCCAGGACAAAACCTCCAGCTACAAGGTAAAGGCTGAGCTGTGCCAGTCAGGCTCCATCTGCAACACCCAGGGACTCCAGAACAGTGCAATGGTTTTTGCATGGCACAGCCTGACTGTGCCACCAAGTCTCTGCTTCTCTTATTATGCTTATTTCCTCTCCTCTCTTCTCCAGCAGTAAAGAGAGAGAGGCTTTTTTTTTTTTTTTTTTAAACCTGTTTATAGACTCTAAGTAATTAGAAAGGTTGCCTACCTTTGTTCTGAAGATGAACTTCTTGAGAGACAGCCTTTGTGCATGCTGAACACTGCTCTTGAAGCTTCCTCCCAGTGCTGCCGGGGCGCAGGCCACACATGAGCTGTATCAAAGGCACCGAAACGTGGCTGAGATGCCACAGGGGGTACTGTTAGCTGTACCAGTGGCATTGTCATCCTGGGGACAGAACAAATAAAGAGTGAAGAAATTCTGCTTAAAATTCCTGCCCGAAAAGATGGATTTGCAAATGGGGCTGATCACACAGGGGAGTTCTTTAGGGCACTGTCACCTGAGGTTACCCCCCTCTCTTCTTCTCACCAGGGCTCCTCCAGCACCAGCAGCGCTGGGTTGCCTGCTCCACCAGCTCAGGGCTCTTTAGCATGTAAATTGTTGCCACAAATAGCGAGCTGGAACAATGAGAGGCCGGTGGGGGTGTTGCTGCAATTCGCCTGCTCAGCCCCCTGGAGAGGGGGCAGCAGCTGACTCCTTACCTGCTGCCATGCCACTCTGAGCATTCCCAGGCCCTCCACCACTTCCATCAGTGTACTTCATTAGCTCTGTGCCAGCTGCAGCCTTCCGTGGCCCAAGCTGATGGTGCTCCGTGCACTTCTCCTGGCCTGGCAGCCTGTGCTCCACTAGATGTCCCTCCCATGTGAAGATATGGAGGACTTGAACAGCCATGGGTTTATCCTGCTTGCATATATCTATCCCTTCCCATGCCAGACAGTCCCATTGCACCCACATCTCCTCCAGCCAGCTTCTCACTCTTCCATGGGAAGAACGGTTGAGCAGGCAGCAGCTGCCAGCCCTGTCCCAGTGCTTATTCCCTCCCTCAAACCAGCACCACGATCAAAAGTACAACAAGGGTCATGATCCATAGTGGCTGTTACCCTCCCAAGGTGTCCAGCCTGTAACCTCCTCCCTGGGAGAGGCAGATTTTTCCTCCTTTTACTTTTTTTTTTTTTTTTTCCCAGCAGCAAGGAACCAAGGGAAGTTTCCATCTGTCTGCACCATCCTGCAGGTTTTGATCATCGGCCATGTGCTGTCTTCTCCATCTGGGCCTTAGCCTGTTGTGGCATTGGCTTTGCAGCAGAAGGCATCTTGGAGGAGAAAGACCTGTGGAAGACGGTCCTGCACCGTGGAAGGATGTAACAGCAGTGATCTGCTTGGGTCGTGGAGAGATTTGCCAGGGCAGGGTGAGGATGGAGTCAGTACACACACCCCCGGGGCACAGGCAGAGGAACAGGTGCCAAACCTGTACTGAAGCTTTGCCTTGGTTTCTGCAACAGGACTAGCCTGGTTAGGTCCCAGTTAAATGAAGTGTAAGTGCAGTTAAAGTCTGAGCTCATGCAAACTGGAAAGGGAGCCCCATTTGGAGATGCTGAAACCACCTGAGACAGCATCATTGCTGCTCTGCTAAGCCAGCATGTCCTGCTCCAGGGCATACCCTGCTCCCAGGAGGCTGTGTTGCTATGTCCCAGACATCACACAGGTCCTTTGGGTAATGTGGGAGCCCGTGTGTTTCCTCACATCCCTCCTACCTCCCCATCACAGCAACGCAAAAGACATTTTACCTCTTTACTGGGCTTAGACCTCCTGAATTTTCTTAAAGGGAGGCACCCTGCAGGGCTGCAGCAAGTCAGAGCTTCATTTGCTAATAAGCACAGGTGGGACAGACCACCTAATGGCATCCACTCCTGCAGGAGCTGCTGCCTTGAGACATTCACACACACATTAATTCCTCCATGGCCTCCTGGGATTGGCCAGAAGCAAACCTGTGGGCTTGGGGTCCTGCACAGGAGGTTTGCTTAGGAAGGACCTCCCTCCAAGGAGGCAATGCTCTTGCTGTCCTTCCTGGGAGTGCAGCTACTGCTGCCCCTTTCTCCTAATCCCTGTCTATGCAGCAGCTGGGTCTCAGCAGCAGTTAACCCTGGCAGGCCCTTCTCCTGCCTGGGCTGGGGGAGTGCTGGTGCTGGTGCAGGGGGAGAGCAGCCAGGCAGGTGGGACAGGCTGCACACTTCTGTGGGCCAGCCAGCAGCTGGGGCAAACTGAGCCAGAAATCTGAGAGAAGGGATGAGCTCCAGCATGTGCTTGCTGGAGCTGCAAGTGAGGTACTGAGAGGTTTGGGTGGAAGGCGGCCCAGGGTGCAAAGTTTGCAGATGCAATACACCTAAGCCAAGCACGATGAAGACCTTGCCACCTGCAGAGATTAACAATGCCTTGGGTTGGAATAGACCTTTAAAGGTCATCTAGTCCAGCTGCCTGCAGTGAGCAAGGACATCTTCAGATCAGGTTGGATCAGAGCCCTGTCTAACCTGACCTGGAATGATTCCAGGGAATGGGGCTTCTACCACCTTGTTGGGTATCCTCTGCCAGTGCTTCACCACCCTCCATGTAAAAAATGTCTTCCTTACATGTAGTGCAAATTTCCTTTCTTTTATTTTAGAACCATCACCTTGTTCTGTCACAACAGGCCCTGCTGAAAAGATTGTCCCCTTCTTTCTTATTGGTCCCCTTTAAGTATTGACAGACCCCAATAAGGTCTCTCACCCTTTCTTCATAGCAGAGTGCTCCATCTCTCTGATCGCTTTTGTAGTCTCCTCTGGATCCTCTGCAGCAGGTCCATGTATTTCTTGTGCTGAGGACTCCAGAGCTGAACACAGCACTCCAGGTAGGGTCTCACCAAAGCAGAGTAGAGAGTTCCTTTGGGTTTTTTTTTTATAACTAGCCATCAAATTGCACAGTCAGCCAAGAATGTGGAATGGGGACTGGGGAAGATGGGTGGGCTCCATCCCCTCTTCTCACATCCCACATCCCTGCTCCCTCTCAAATCCACCCTGCTCCTTTGCATCTCTGCAGCTTAACATCTCCCCACAATCCATGCTCTGGAGCAATTAGTCAGAGCAAACAGGGATTTTAATTGCCCCTGTGATTTATTGAGCCTGGGCAGTGTAATTAAAATTCATTCTCAGACACAATCAACGAGCCGTGGAGGAACATCATCTCCTTATTTGTGTGACTGAAGGACTCATTGTGGCTGGGAGGGCTGGCACCCTCCCCGTGCCTCATGGCCCCCCTGAACACAACTACCCTCCCAGGAGGGATGCTGCTGTGGCATCCTCATGCACTGCAGGCTGATGCTGGCTGACCTTGGGTTCCACCAGGCTCCTCTACCTTCCATTCCTTTGGCCTGCTTCTCCCCTTTCAGAGCACTGCTATCAAGGCACTAGGACTGTGAGTTCTGAATTACATCATTTCACTCCCCTGCCCCTCCTGTTTCCCATGCATTGTTAAAGGTAGGCTGCAGGTTTGGGATTTTCAGCCTCCTCTTACCCCATGGTGACTTGGGAAGCTGTCAGCCACGTGTGCTGGCTTGCAACCATGCGCTGGCTGAGAGCAGCTCTGGAGCAACCAGCTGTGATGTGACAGCTCCTTGGGCAAAAACTTTGCAACCCAGTGTGGCTTGAAACACTTGGTGCCCATTGCTGTGTCAGAATAGGACCCCTCTGAGGAGCATGACCTGCAGCATTAGCATCAAGACCCCTCTGAGGAGCATGACCTGCAGCATTAGCATCAGTGAGCTTCACCCCTGCCTTGCCCTGCTGCCACGTTGCCTGTTCTAGGAGCATGGATTTGTCTCTGGCATCTTCTTCCCATCCACGGTCTATTAAGAGCAAAACCAAACAAGAGCAGGGACCTCTGCTGCACCCTGTGATAGGACAAGGGGTAATGGATAGAAACTAGAGCACAGGAGGTTCCAGCTCCACATGAGGAGGGACTTCTTCACTGTGAGGGTCACAGAGCACTGGAACAGGCTGCCCAGGGAGGTTGTGGAGTCTCCTCTGGAGACTTTCAAGACCCATCTGGATGTGCTCCTGTATGACCCGTGCTAGATTCTATGGTCCTGCTCTGGCAGGGGGTTGGACTCGATCTTTGGAGGTCCCTTCCAAACCCTAACGTCCTGTGATCCTGTGCCAGGTTTGTGCCATGATGGCACTTTCAGCAAACCAGAGATTATGCCAGGATGGCCAGAGCTTGAGCAGGGGCTCAAGTGGCTGCTGGGCTCATGCCACCCCTCCAGCCACAGCTGTCTGAGAACCCAAGCAGCAGTTGTGGTGAGGGTCCCTTGCTGCTGCTCTGCGCCATGCTTACAGCAAGAGCAGGCTGTGATGAGACTTAGTGATGAACCGTGCGGGAGCTGCGCTCTGCCCTTTCTTCCTCCTCCTCCTCTCGTTGCCACTTGCTTCTCCCTCCTTGTGCTCTAAGTAAGGAGCTTTGTCTCTTGCCAAATCCCCCGTCTGTGTTGGGGGATTGGGGTGAGCCAGGCGTAAAATGAAAATAAATCACTAATTCCTCCTAATAATGCCTGATTTCCTGATTTGATATCCCACATTAATTCTAATTACTCACCCAGAGTCAGGGCATTAATCAACACGTTAAAACTTCTTCTTGCTTAGCAACACTGATGTGCCAGGCATCTGGCACAGCCGAGGTGTGGGGATTTGTCTGTCACACCAGCCCCATCTGCAGCAGTGCTGGGAGGGGGTGGGTTGAAAATTCCCCCTTCCCCCCTCCCCCCCCCCCCAAACATGAAATTGCCAGAGCAGCTCAATTAGAAAGCAAACAAAGCTATATTTAAAAGCAAAACTACAATCTAGAAATCAAATGCAATGATTATGTACAAAATATACGATATTTCTATATATGTACAATTTATAAACAGCACAAGAACCCTTCTGGACAAACCAGAGGGTTACCAAGTTTCCCCACTCCCTGCTCCCTTCTCTCCTCCCTGCACACAGGACAAGAGAAGGAGCAGAGAGTTGTTTGTTAATACCCAGCCACAACAAAGCAATGCAGCCAAGGGCAGCAAAGCCAGCAGAAGCCAGTGCTAGTATCTGCCAGAGCAAGGAAGCCAAAAAGAAAGGAAGTTAGTTTACAGATCTAAGTTTAATCATAGAATCAACCAGGTTGAAAGAGACCTCCAAGATCATCCAGTCCAACCTATCACCCAGCCCTATCCAATCAACTAGACCATGGCACTAAGTGCCCCATCCAGGCTTTTCTTGAACATCTCCAGGGACATCAACTCCACCACCTCCCTGGGCAGCCCATCCCAATGGGCAATCGCTCTCTCTGCAAAGAGCTTCCCCCTAATATCCAGCCTGTACCTCCCCTGGCACAGCTTGAGACTGTCCCCTCGTTCTGGTGCTGGTTGCCTGGGAGAAGAGACCAACCCCTACCTGGCTACAACCTCCCTTCAGGTCGTTGTAGACAGCAAAGAGGTCACCCCTGAACCTCCACTTCTCCATGCAGAAGGGTGAAGAGGAAGCACAGGGGAATCACACCCGCCACAACCTCTGGTCTGCCACCACCCTCGTCATCTTCCTGAGCAAACCCCTTCCAGGCAGGAAGGATGAATTGATTTCAATTCAAGTCAATCTAAATCTGCAAACAGGAAGCCTTGAAATAATCACTTTAATCTCTGTTTCACTTTTAAACCATTTTGCTGCTTTCCTAAAGCAAGTTTCACAGAATCATAGAATGTTAGGGGTTGGAAGGGACCTCCAGACATCATTGAGTACAACACCCTCTGCAAAGCAAGGCCACTTAGGGCAGGTGTGCATCCAGGTGGGTTTTGAAGATCTGTAGGGAAGGAGACTTAACAACCTCTCTGGGCATCCTGTTCCAGTGCTCTGTCACCCTCACAGTAAGAAAGTTTTTTTTCCTCATGTTGAGATGGAATTTCCTGGAGCTGAGTTTGCATCCACTGCCCTTTGTCCTATCACTAGGGATCACTGCAGAGACTGGCTCCATCCTCCCAACAGCCACCCTTCAGATCTGTAGACATTGATAAGGTTCCCTCTTCTCCAGGATAAAGTTTCCTGGTGCTGGTCAGCAAAACCCAGTGCTCATTTGTTGTCAGCTTCCATTGCAGTTAAACCAGCTTATTAGAGCTATTATGTAATTAACATTTATTCAGATTAATTTTTTTCCTTTCACTTTGTGTCAAAAGGCTTAATATTGCATTTATTCACCAGCTGATTTTTTTTCTTAATTCATCAGTTGAATAAGCTTTAATTTGGATGGTAATTAACTGAAACGTGCAAACTCAGAATCTATGCTTGGTTTTAAGAGCTCTGCCTTACCTGTCCTAGATACAAGACCAAAAAAAAAAAAGAAAGAAAGAAAGAAAGGGTCTCTCAAAACACCCTTGTGTTTAAAAGCCATACAATTTATTAAAGGCAGCCTTAGAGGCAGCTAATGAATTCAACTTGGTTTCTGGCTCTGGGGTCCATGAGGATTTTCATCAGTATAGATTTCAACCTTGCAGATGTCACTGCTAGGACAAAGGTGGAAAATGAGCCTTTCTGCTTCTGGGGGTTTGCATTTGAGAAGCTGCCACAAAGCTCATCCTTGAGCTGAAGACAGTCCTTTGGCTGCACTTAGAGAGGTCATTGCTGTTGCCCAAAGTCTGGGTTTGTGTTTCATTCCGGGTTTTGGGTGCCTCCTGAATTGTTGGCTTAGCATTAAGTTTGGAGCCACAGCAGTGCGTTTGGTGAGCACTTACATTTATGAGGGGCTTTTATTAACCTAGGGTAATTTCATGCTTCGACTTAGAGTCTCAAATCAAGAGAGTTAATTTTTAGGAGAAATACAGACCTAAAATACTCTCAATTAGCAGTAGTATTTAAATATATCCTGCTCCTAGAGCTCAGGCAGCAGCAGCAGCAGCCATCTGAGCCTGAGGAAGAAGTAGTTCTCCCACGCTCAAGCCTAAAACTGGATTGGTGCCTGATGGCATCAAACAGCACTCACTCCTGTCCCCTGACCTGAGCTGCAACCCAGCACTGTCCTTCCAGCAGTGACATCCACTGGCCTACTGACCAAGCCTGCTGCAATTTTCCTTTAAAGAGAAATCAAACATTTATGGTGAGAAGAGAAACTGAGAACTGTGCAGTAGACAGTGTGCACTTGGAGCCCACCACATGCTGAGCCTCATCGTGCACCAGAGCCCAATAGGAAATGGACAGCTGTCTGCTCTCCTGTGGGCTGATTCTGGCATCCCAGGGACCACACAGCCCTTGGCCTGATGGTGCCAGGTTTGTAACGGCAGACAGCAGTTTTTAAACTAATAGCTTACCCTGGCACCTGTAGTGTGCATGGCTTTATCTGGGTGGAAATCACAGTGTTGCCCTCTCCTTTCCCTCCTCTACAAGCTGCAGGTCGGTGGTTTACAACCGGGGGTCAATGGATCCCAAGAGTGCTGTGGACTACTTCTAAGTGTAACTAAGAAAAGTGAGCCCCTTGTCAGCTGCCTTAGTTACTTTACAGGAATTTGTGGCTCCATGGGACTATTTTTAGGAGCTATACAACTGGGAAAGCACGCAAAGCTCAAACCAAGATGGATGCATTCACCCGGGAGAGTTTTACAGCCGCCGCGTTCAAGCTCCCCTCCATCCCCTGGGTATTACATGGAATTAATTACACTTCAGTGACGCCAGCATTGCCCCATAGCAGCTCAACTCCCATCATCCAGCATGGCTGGACAAATTCATACCCCAGAGCCCCTCACCATCTGCAGGAGGAGGATCTGCGCTGCATCCCACCAGGCAAAGAGGAACTGGGGACTTCAGCTGTGCCACCGCCCAGGAGACAGCACCTGAGTACTAGCAGGAACTTCATTAATGTGCACGGCCTCTCCCTGCCATCTCCAGGTCTTGGTGTGCCACTAAATCACCCCGTTTGGAACAAATTCACTGGGAAGAACTACAGCAAGTCAAGCAGAGGTGCTGGGCACAGAGAACAACGGCCCATAAAGCAAACACGCAGCAGTGTGCTCAGCTGCTGGAGATGCTGCCGGCACATGTGCTCACCGAGATTAATATGCACCCAGCAACCAGGAGTGGGGAGAGAAGCTCACGAGGTTCCTCTCATTAGCTCATCATTCCAGCTGAATTAATGACTCACAAGTTTCCCCCAGCACTTGCTGGGTCTGCTATTAAATGGCACCATGGATTAGTGGAGAGCTGAGTGTGTGTGCATGTGAGTGGGGGCTTAAAAACCTCTTAGACCCTTGTCGGGAGGGATGAGGGAGGGATCCGTTCCCAGGATGCCGGGATCAAGTGCAGAGAGGCAGAAAAGGAAGTGTTGTGCTCTGCCAGCGTCCTTTGTTGCTCCCTTCCCACTTATGCAGGGTTGGAGCAGGAGAGTCTTGCCCCAAGCTGCAAGAGGAAATCACAAATGAATTCAAAATGAACGTGCTGCAGGCAGAAGAAAGATGAGCTTGGAAGAGGGGATGCATATGGAAGCAGGGAAGAAGTATGGGCAGTGTGAGAAATATGGGTAGCAACATCTGTCATGCTCCCTGCAGGTACAGTGGGACTTTTGAGGTCCTATTATCAGTGGCACCATACCTGCTACAAAGTCCAAGCGAAGGCAAGGTCCCTGATGAGATGCCCCACCAGGACAGCAGCAGCCCTGCTGAAGATCCTGTGTCCCACTGGTGCGGAGGCACACAACAGGGGAGCGAATAGGGAGAACCTGTGTGGACACAGCATACCTGGAAGGTTCAGCAAGGCTCTGATGAAAAGATACTTCTGTTGAGGCAGAGATTGAATCAGAACTGGGATGAAGCCGGCTTCTGCAGAAGGCTCTGGAATGTTCATTGGGCAGCAGCTTGGAGCTCAGCCAAGCAGGAGGGAAGGATTACTTCTGTGAGGGGTACTCTGTGCCAAGGATATTTGTTATACTAACAATCACAGCCTAACCCAAGCAAGGAGCTGGATGGGGATTAGGAATAATACATTGGCTTTGTAACCCAAGGCAGTGTGGGGCCAGATCCAGGCCTGCTTGGCAGGTACAATCTGTGGCCCATGTGGTGTTAATCCAAACAACCTGGAGCATCCCCTTATCTGAGCAGTTCAATCCCCATGGCAGTCTCTGATGGAGAGCATTCCAGGTCAGGAGCTGAGAAGCACTGGCAGGGGTGGTTCCTGAGCCAAGGGAGCTGGAGTCCCAGGAGGGCTGGCTGAGGTAACAGGACAGAGCACAGGACCCTGCAAGGGAGCCTGCAACCTGGTGGGAAACCCTGTGGGTGGCTTTGCACAGCATTACAGGTACAGCAAGGTGCCCTCCACAAAGGTGGGAGCAGGGAAAAGCCAGTACCTGACCTGCACTGGTGGAAAGAGGAAATCAGCTCATGCTGCACACATTGGCTGAAGGGTCAAAGCTTCTGGGTAGAGGCTTGCCAAAGCCAGCTGGCTCCTTCAGCCCTGCCCTGCCCAGTCCTGCTGTCTGTTGATTTGACAGCCCCCACAGGGCTCCCCAGCATGTCCTAGCCACCTGCAGACCCTCTCTTCACCTTCTGCTCACTATTGCTCACTTCCAGCTACTCAGCCTCTGCTTTCCAGCACCAGGTAACCAACCTTTGATTGCCTCCTCCTCCCATGGCCCACAAAGAACCAGCCCTATGGAAGAGCTGTGAACATACGTTCTCCCTTATCGTCCTCTCTGATATTTCTTTCCTTCCTCCTCTCCCCTACCTTCTCCTCCTCCTTTATTCTTTGACTCAAGAGCTGAAAATGAAAACACCTCCTTCTCCAACAGCCCCCGACACCAGCAGGAGGGAAACCAGCTTCATTCTATTGATTTGCAAAAAAAAAAAAAAAAAAAAAAAAAAGGAAAAAAAAGAGAGAGAGAAACGTCTTGATAGCATTGTATCAAAAAGCTGATGCTGTGCTGTGCTCAGAAGTCTCAGGAGACTGGATCTCAGCTCCTCTGACTGTTTGAAGACTTGCTGAGTCTCCAGGGATGTCGACAGCTCCAAAGCTGCTGCAGCAAAGTGAGAAAAATCAGACACATCCACAGCTGGCAAAGGCTCCCTCTGTAGAAATCAAAGGAGGCAGCCCAGAAATGGTGTATCCTGAGTATGGCCAAGGAGCAAGAGGACTCTGAGGGAAAGATGTGGGAGCTAAACTTACCCTGCCCAGGAATAGGGCTGGGGAAGGCCTGCAGGTTTCATCCAAAGAACAACCTGGAGGGAGGAGGTAAAGACAGCCTTGGCTGATCAAAGGACTTGGATAACTGAGTTGGGAGCAAGAGGGAAAGCCAGGACATCAGAAACCTTGACCACCAGAGGAAGAAGGAGGTGAGTTGCACTCTCCAGAGGCACAGAAGCAGAGATGCTGAAATACACTGTGATGGTAAATCAGATAGCTTTCTTGCTCCTTCTTTGCAGCATTCATTAAGATAATTCCCACTGGGTGCACTGTTTTCACCATGTATTTTCACACTGTGTTTCCTGACCTTTGAGAAGACAGTGACCGAGGGACATCATTACCCTGATCCTCAGATTTACTGCAGCTTCTGGACAACTTCACACAAAGGTATAAAATCACCCTGAAAAAAAAAAAAAACCTGGGTCTATAGGTCCTATCCCATTTCCTGTTTCTGCTGCTCTCTATACATCCTCTGTCCAAACTGTAGTTGTTCATATTCAAAAGCTCTAGCTAAGATTTTTCTGCCAGAAAAGAAAGCTCTTTCCAGTCTTTCAGATTCCTCATGCTTCTGACCTCTCATGGGCTTAGAACTGAGCACAAAGAGGCATTAGATGTTTGAGCAGAGCCTTGTGTCGTGCTCACCTTCAGCATCCGCATGTCCCAGGAGCACATCAAGAGTGCTGATGAGTGCAGGGCTGCCCTCTGAGAGAAAGGACTGTAGGCAACAGGAACACAGGAATTTCTGGGGAAGGAATAACCACCCTGATAAAGGTTTTTCCTCATTCCTTACCCAGTGAACACAAACATACCAGGGACTAGGTGAACTCGAGATTGCTGCCAGAGTTCCTGCCTCCTGTATTGCTAGTGTGCCATTCTCCTGCCCACATGTTCTCCAGCCCACTCATCTCACGTTATTCCCACCAGAGAAGCATAAGGTCATCCCAAAGCAGACAGTAAGGAGGCCACACTCACTGGGAGAGGAAGAAAGCCTCCCTCTTTCAATCCTGTATAGCTCCAGCAGGCAACTCGGGATCAAGGCACAAACAGAACGAGAAAAGGAAGGTGGCAAAGATGCGATGGAGCAGTCAGTCAGGGTGAGACATGGGATTGCTCCTGCCTCACTTCTCATCCCAAGCAAGAGACCAGTGAGGCATCAGACATCCACAGGCAACACGGGATTCTCACTGCGGACCCCAGCAAGGAATGATCCAGTTGAGCAGGAGAGAAAGTCATGCTGCAGCTCTCCAGATGTTTCCTAGCAGGTGGGCTGGGCAATCGGCTCATCAAAGCTCCCCGTTACCTCCCTGGAATAGTCTCTCCTTTCTGAAACACACAGAGCAGCTGCAGAAGGGCACAGAGGCAGCTCAAGTCCTTCCCCACCCGCCAGCGCTGCTCTGTCATGCTCCATCTCCCAGCCCTCTCTTGCACAGTGGACAGATGGACCATGCCGCGTCCCACCCAGCCCAGAAGGGCAAGGACCTGACGGTTCTGCCATCTTTGGGAAGGATCGATGCTAAACGTTTTCCAAAGCCCTGCTATAGTCCTCTACCATCGCACGCACGCTGTTCCTGCATTTACAGGCAGGAGCATCAGGTAATCAGCCACATTCATTAGGAGCTCATTAGCTTTACGGAAGCTTCCTCCTCGCTGCGGATTCGGCGGTGCTTTCTCACCGGCACGTTACAGCGTTTGCCTGCAAACGGCTCCAGCAAAATCAATCGGAGCATTCCCGTGGCAAGATGCTTGGTGGGGTGAGGAAAGGTGTTACCGTCTGGCCAGCTGGAAGCACAACACAGAGGTCTCTGCTGGCAGGGACGCCCCTCCTGGCATTCAAAAGCTCAGTCCCCTCCATCCCAACTCGCCGGCAGGACGAACTCAACTATTGCCAGGAGGGCAGTAACGTTTCACAACCGCTGACACCCGAGTTCCTCGCCTTTCCGCCTTGCACCAGCTGCAAGGCTCCCCCTTGCTGTTTTCTAAGAGATCCGATTACATTTTCTTAAGATTCCCTCCAAAGCTGCTGTAAGACCTCAGTTTTAAACAAAACACCATTCTCTCTAGTGCTTTGATCCTCCCATCACTCAGCTCTTTCCAAAGAGCTCAGCATGTTTCTCCCTTTGAAGCCACATGCTTTTAGCTTTCAGGGGTATGCTACTGCAGCAGCTTCCCCTGGACCAGTATCCTGGCTGCTGTTGCCCCTCTCTCTCCTGCAGCCTTAGCACAGACTTTGCAGCCTGTAATGACAGAGCTGAGCTACCAGGGATGATGCTCCCTCTGACTCTGGGGGCCCTGGCTCTCTCTGAAAACATTGCATGGTCTCTCCTGCTCCTACTGCAAAGGTCTGTTTTTATGTCCAGAATATATCTAACATTACCTAAAAGGAAGCTGGGAGTAACCTGAATCCTTTGCTTAGCTTTGTAGGCTCCAAATTTCATCCTGAGAGAGCTCTGCTGATGCTGAGAAAGGAGAACGGACTGGCTTGTGCTGGGGCAAACCAGAGAGGAGCCTGGATGTCTCCTGGGGATTTGCCCTGGCTGCCCAGGGATTTGCCCCGGCTGTCAGGAGCACAGGAAGAGAGGGAGGGAAGAATCTGCTGTATGCCCCAGTAAGCTGAAAGCAAATCCTTTCCATTTTGACATATTTGGGACAGGGTACAAGAGACACATTTTGTACATATTGAGAAATTCCTCACCTTTCTACTGGTAAGCATGGCAGAAGATCCCATACACCCTGAGCTCCAGTGCTGATAGCTCTCTCCCACATACCACAAACCCCTTCCGTGTGCACCCCACAAATGACAGCCTCTCCAGATGGCTGAGCATCCAACTATAGGAGACCCAGGGATGCAGAGCTGGGCTGGTGACACAGAATGGGGACAACCTCAGCTAGCCATCACCAGGTAAGCCTGGGCTCAAAGCTGGAAAGGGTGCATGGGCTGGTGTGGGCACAACTGCAGCATCGCTTGGGTAGGGGACAAGAGCTGTGCTGCTCCCAGGGCAGCCCTCTGCCTCTAGTCTCTTCTCTGCACGAGCCCCACCATGGGCACAGCAAGCAGGGGGGCAGAGTAAAGTGGAGACAGATGAGAGGCTACAAAGACCTGGCCATGCCCAGCATGGATACAAAGGAGCCAGCTGCCCACAAAGCCACCCGAGACACCTCATCAGCACGCCTAGCTGTATGTTTGCCCAGGATGTGCTGCCAGACACAAAGCACCGTCGTGAAAAGCCAGCAGAAAAGCCACTAACTGTTCTTTCTCTCTAACAATTCACTTGATGCTATTTTATCAGCTTGAGGAGCTGAGGTGGGGCTGTCAGCTCGCAGCCATTTGATGCTCTGCACTCATGTCTGGGGATGCCACAGGGCAGCACTACAGGGCAGATCTTCCTGGGGCTACAGGTGGGAAAGCCTTTCCCAGTCCCTGCTGATGGTTCCTGTTTCTCATTTGGTGGACCAGGTCCCCTTACCTCTGCCCATCATCTCCACAGTGTGAGGCTGGGGGTGGCCTCCAGGTGGTGGCTGTGGCCCCAAGCTGCTGCCGGGATGCTGCCTGCACCAGACCCCCTCAAGCAAGGCTGGGGCTGTCCCGGCTGCTGCCACTGCTGTTGTTATTTCCCAGTCTCTTGATTTTTCCACCAGCAGCATCGCTTTCCCTGGTGTTGCCATAACAACTGGCATTAAGAGCTTGTTGACATTGCCCTGTTGCACTAATTGCACAATTTCCTGTCACTGTTACATGCCAGTTATTTCTTCCGAAGGGTTGAAATTGCTTTCGGCCACCTCCTCCTCTCCCTCGCTGCCTTCTTGGGCCTAGTTAGGGAGCTTGAGTGAGGGAGAAAATGATCCTAAAATGCCCCCAGGGAAGTGTCATTTCACCCCGTCCTGAGCAGCTGTCGACTCTGTAGCTGACACACAGGTAGCTGCTGACTCTTTGCATGTGCTTTCACCCTTGTGTTGCCTGGGCACCTGACACCTGCAGCAGGAAATTCTGGGGTTGGGTGGCTACCACGTGCAAAGTCTAGGAGGTGAGACAGCAGAGTGGTGAGATGCTGGAACAGGCTGCCCAGGGAAATTGTGAATGCCCCCTCCCTGGAATTGTTTAGGGCCAGCTTGGACAGGGCCTTGAACAACCTGGTCTAGTGGAAGGTGTCCCTGCCTGTAGCAGGGGCGTTGGAACTTACGATCTTCAAGAGTGCTGGGGCTTTTCAGTCTGGAGAAGAGAAGACTGAGAGGGGATTTAATCAATGTTTATAAATACCTGAGGGGTGGGTATCAAGAGGAAGGGGACAGGCTCTGCTCGGTTGCACCCTGGGATAGGACAAGGGGTAATGGATAGAACCTCCAGCACAGGAGGTTCCACCTCAACATGAGGAGGAACTTCTTCACTGTGAGGGTCACAGAGCACAGGAACAGGCTCCCCAGAGAGGTTGTGGAGTCTCCTTCTCTGGAGGCTTTCGAGCCCTATCTGGATGTGTTCCTGTGCGACCTGCTAGAGATTCTATGGTCCTGCTCTGGCAGGGGGTTGGACTTGATCTCTGGAGTTCCTTCCAACCCCTAACATCCTGTGATCCTGTCTCTTCCAACTCAAACAATTCTATAAACATGTCATGGCTTTCTCCTGCCAGCACCACTGCTCTGGGCCAGGAAACCCATCTTAGGAAGAAGCAGCATGGATGGGATGTCCTTTCTCCAATGCTGGGGTAAGCCATCCTAAGATGTGCTGTGCCTCTTACCCAAGAGGTGAAGCTCTGGCACACCAGTAAGGTGATAGAGAGGTCCCAAGGTCCCCATCCATTAGGGAAGACTTCTTTCTCCTGAATTGGTATCCCTGGACTCTAAGCTGGTCCCTGGGAGAAAGTGGCATGAGGTTACCAGGCTGCCTGTGAGCTCAGGGGTTTTACTCTGTGCTTTGACAGAAAGGAAATGATTAGGAGGATCGATTGCATTGATCCAGCCCTGTTTTCAAAGGATGCTCAGGTCACCTTGAGATGCTTGTTACCTTAGCCTGTGGCAGCCCAACTTCTCTCCAGTCAGAGCTCCTCATGGTTGCTCTTCAGTCTCACTTCGACCACTACTTTCCTTCTCTCCAGCAGGTGCTGCAGGATGCCTGGAAACCTCTTGTGATCCCAGCCCAGAATCTTTCACAGCACTTCATGGCTCACAGCAGACAGTGACAGATCAGCCTCTCTTGGACCACCATGGGAGAAATCAGCTTAACCTGACTTCTCTGAAGTCAGATTAAGTCCTGAAGTTTGGCTGGAGAAAGTATGGAGCCATCCCTGTATCCCTGTCAGCCCCACAAATGCAGCCATCACCTAGGGATGTTGGACAATGGGCTCAGGCAAACTGGATGCAAGAGGAGCTCCCAGTCCCCATCGGGCACTCCTACACCAGCAGCAAGGCTGCCCTGTTGTGTTCCTTAGCAATTTATCACCAAGACACTTGCCTTATAAATATTAAATGAAGGGCTCCATAAATTTTTAACACAGAAATAAAACTGCATTTGGTGGAGAAAAAAACCCCAAACACTCCTCACCCCTTCCTTTTGTCTTTCTTCTTTTCCCTGGCCTCACAAATGAAGGAAAACAGCTCTGCACTTGGTCCCACAGCTGCTAATGCAAGGACAGAGTTGATATTTCTGCAGGATGCTCAGTTTCATCTGTGCAGGAACACATCATTAGCACGCCTGCCCAACTTGCTGGAGATCAAGGAGGTCACACTGCAGAGCATCAGCTCTCTCTTACATCATTAAATGTAATCATAAAAATGCTGTGTCCTGAGCTAGTACCATCCAAAGTGACCTGGAACAACTGCCCATGTAACATCCATGCTCAACACCATTCCTCAGTACTTGCTCCAAGCCAGCTGTCACATTTTGGGTCCAAATTCAGTTTTGTATAGGAGTAACCAATCTCCTAAGCATGGCTGACCCACATGCCTAGTACACAGGTGTGCCAGAGGGGCTCCAAAATCCCTTGACAAGATCTTGGCAAGGGCTGGAAGTGGTTGGCCCTTGTGCATTTAGGGCAGCTCTGAGTCCCCCTCACAGTTTTTTTTGGACGAGTGCTCAGATCTCTCCACCTCATGAGTCACCCATCTTGGACCCAGCAAAATCAGCAGCGAGCATCGCTGCAGAGTTCATCCTGTAGCTGTGGCCACCACCTCGGTGGCACTACCTCCAAGCCCCACGCAGGGTGCAGCAAAACCAACATCAGTGACCATGTGAGCCGCCTGCATCATCAGCGGTGTCACCAGCAGGGAACACGCCACCGTTCCTTAGCATGCAGGCCAGCGTGTCGCTGCCTCTGATCGTTTGCTGATTGCCCATTCAAGCCAGGGCTTGCTCCCGGTGGGCTGCCCCCTTCCGCCTGGCTTTCTCCCGGACCTCCCTAGCCCTGCTTCTGGGGACGTGGAGGAAGGGGAGGTGACCGCTGGTGACCGCAGCCGCGAAGGCCAGGCAGCTGTTTCCAACACACCCCTTTGCAGGGGCTGCTAACGAGGGGCACAGCAGTGTGAGCACAGCTTGCACACCCCCGGGAGCTGCAGAAACGCTCTCATCCCTCACTGTCAGCCTGCTGCGATGAAGAGCACGGATGAATCATTAGGACAAGTGCTACTACAGCCCGAGTGCAAATCAGGGAAGATTGGACCTTCGGCAAATAATTGCTCTTTGCTCAAGTGTGCTGCTCTGCTGTGATCAACTGTGGCTCCTCCTGCTCACCCCGTCGCAGGGGGCGGCACTGGGAAAAGGGTCCCATTGCCCCCCCTCGGGTGACACGCATGCCTCTGCAACCCAGCTGCAACTCACTCGCACCCAACAGACAGGAAAGGAGAGGCCAGTGGTCAGGCTGGCCCTGAAGAACGTTCATGTCCCAACAGTCACTGCAGTATCTCTGTATCACTGCACTACTTATCTGCTGGGTTTCGCAGAAAAAGGAACATGGCTAGACAAGCCTGATGCCAGATTACACCACAGCTCTTGTTCTCCCTGCACCCTCTGCGGGACCTGCTTTCTCCCCTCCCAGCTCTCTGTGAAATGCAAATGCCAGCAAATCCCTGCTCCTGCAGTCATTAACTGCAAGGAGGGGAAAAAAATGTCAGCTGCTCTCTGATCAGGGTGGATCAGGTGAAGTTGGCCTGGACTCCCCTCAGCCAGATGAGGAGGAAGAGAATCCCACAGAGCATTCTTCTTGCTGCTGAGTGCCCTGAAAGAGTCACCTTGGGTCCTACACTGCAGAGGGACCCTAACTTTGCAGCCAGCCTCAAAATTACCTCTAAGAGCTCATCATCGCTTTAATGGGCTCCAACATCTTGCCAAGACTTTGTTGCTTCTCTGCAAGTGAGAAATGTCAGAATTAAAGCCAACAGTGCCATGTAGATGCAAAAAGATTAATTGCCCCAGAGCAAGGTAAAACTGTGAGATGCACCTTTCCCTTCAAACCGCAACCGGCAGCACTCAAGGATCTGGGAAAGCCTCTAAAGCAGGAACAGTGCCTGGAATTCTTTCAAGATGAACTAGCCCCTGTACACCTGCTGGCCTTGATTGTTCTCCCCTCCCCAATCCCCTCTGCAGCTCACCATGGGCTGCACAGCTCCTTGGTGTCCTGGAGCACCATCCCCATGGCAGAAAGCACAGGGAAGAAGGTTGTGCCGGACAGCGATGCCTCACAGCTCAGCAGGTAGAAGAGGATTCCCAAGCTCCTAGCTGCCAGTCCACACAACAGAGCCAGGCATTAACCAAAATAAACTCATAAAAGTGATTAAAAAAAAATAAAAATAATACTGGCAACAGAAGTTATTAAAATTTGCAGCCTCAGCTGGGCACGAGGCTTACGGAGTATTTTCCTGGCTTTTCGTCATGCTGTGGGATTGCCCCAGACACCAGGGCAGGGTGTATGACAAGGAGAGACAGTGATCAATTTTTAATATTGCATATTTAAGCAGACTTGGGCTCCAATCCATCACATATCCCCTGGCTTTCCCTAAAATTAATCTTCAATAGCTTATCGAGAACTTCAGAAAATTAATATCCCAGCATTTCACCTTAGGGGAAGAGCACTTTCTCTGCCTGAATATGCATGTGGCAGCCTACAAGTGTCTCCCTACAAAGCTTCAGGTTCAAAGGATGATTTTAGCAGAGCACCCCACCACCTCTGTAGGGCTCTGGGTCTGCAGGAAAGGCTGATCACAGGATGTTAGGAGTTGGAAGGGACCTCAAAAGATCATCAAGTCCAATCCCCCTGCCAGAGCAGGACCATAGAATCTAGCACAGGTCACACAGGAACACATCCAGGTGGGTCTTGAAAGTCTCCAGAGAAGGAGACTCCACAACCTCTCTGGGAAGCCTGTTCCAGTGCTCTGTGACCCTCACAGTGAAGAAGTTCCTCCTCATGTTGTGGTGGAACCTCCTGTGCTGCAGTTTAGAGCCATTACCCCTTGTCCTATCCCAGGGTGCAACTGAGCAGAGCCTGTCCCCTCCCTCTTGACACAGCCCTTAGATATTTATGAACATTGATGAAATCCCCTCTCAGTCTTCTCTTCTCCAGACTGAACAGCCCCAGGGCTCTCAGCCTCTCCTCACAGGGCAGTGCTACAGTCCCTTAGTCATTCTGGAAGCTCTCCGTTGGACTCTTTCCAGCAGATCCCTGTCCCTCCTGAACTGGGGAGCCCAAAGCTGATAGGAAAGAACATACTGTGATCTGCTCAAAGCCTACACTGTGGTCCTGTCTCCTCTGTGGCCTTGCTCCTGCTGGGGAATGGGATCCGGCATGATGGACAATGCAAAAAAGACATGGCTCTCTCCAGGCAATTTGTGACACTTCTCTTCTTCCTATCCAGGCACAACGTGATTGAATCTGTCCTTAGTGTCAACCCAGGAAAGCATGAAGAGGAACAGGAACAGGTTGTTCCCCTGTTGTCTGGCTCCAAGGAGCTTAACATCTGTGCTCTCACTCCCAAATTCAGCAGGGGGTAAAGGCTCCTGCTGGGAACCTGTGGGGCATGGCAGCATCCAAGTCCCACTGGCCTTTCTGAGGACTGTGGTGGGAAGCCAGCAAGGGAGTACAGGCTGTCAGTCAGGCATGGCTCCTGTCCCCAGAGGAGCACACCACTTGACTGCATGCCTCCCAGGAACAGCTTGTTCATGAATGAATAGCTTCTACAACCACAAAGGAGCATCAGAGTCCTCCATGGGCTGGCAGCAACCCAGCAAGACCTGGTAAATCACCAGAAGATGCAGCCAGCACCCCCTGGCTAAGCTAATGTGGATCCCTTGCAGAGATAACCATCCCAGCAGGAGGTTTTGAGCAGCAGGATGCTCACCAGGCACCCAAGGAAAGCACTCAAGTAACCCTCAGCAGCATCAAGGTCTATCTGCACCCTCAGGGTCAACATTTCCACCCCTGCTTCCCTGGAAATACAAATGTAAACACCTGTGTGCAAGTGTAAGCACTGGCAGGAGGGCAAGGAAGGGCTGGAGGCATGGCTGTGCTTCCAAGTGCTCAAAGCAAGGAGGGCCCAGCCCAGGTGGGTTGTGCTCTGCTCTGGCCCCAGGATGGGTGACCTGCTTGCTAGTAAGGAGGATGGCAGCGAGGCTGCAGCAGAGCACAGCTTGGTTGCTTTGTTTGCCCTACAGACAAACAGAAATGAAATACTACTTGTATCAGAGAACAAAGCTCACTCTAAAAAATGACTTTTGTCACTCATCTAGAGGAACCCTGGAGACATGGCAAGGGCTTGGTGACCAGCGTGCCCTCTCCTTCACACCCAGTATCGACCCTGGGAAAGAGCTGGAGTCCATGATTCAGAGATGCCATGCATGGCAAATCAACCTGCTAAGAGATTATGCACCACAAAGCCACCTTCCTTTCCATCAGACCTTGGCTTCTATCAGAAACACAGTGGCCAGCAGAAACAGAAAGGTGAGCATCCTCCTGTACTCAGCACTGGTGAGGCCAAATCTCAAGTACTATGTTCACCTCTGGACCCCTCACTATAGGAAGGGCATCGAGGTTCTGGAGCATGTCCAGAGAAGGGCAAAGAGGTTCTTGAAGGGCCTGGAGCACATGGCCTATGAGAAGCGTCTGAGGGAGCTGGGGTTGTTCAGTCTGGAGGAGGCTGAGGGGAGACCTCATCGCTCTCTACAGCTACCTGAAGGGAGGCTGGAGTGAGGAGGGGGCAGAGCCTCTTCTCCTTGGCGTCAAGAGACAGGACTGGAGGAAATGGTTTCAAGCTGCACCAGGGGAAGTTCAGGTTGATTGCTAGGAAGTACTTCTTCACAGAGAGAGTTCTCAGACATTGGAATGGTCTGCTCAGGGCAGTGGTGGGGTCACCATCCCTGGAGGTGTTTAAGCAGCTTGTGGACCTGGCACTTTGGGACATGATTTAATGTTGACCCTTCAGTGCTGGGCTGAGGGTTGGACTAGATGATCTTTGAGATCTCTTCCAACTGGATGTATTCTGTGAATTTTATAATCCCAATTCCCTCCCAGTAACCTCCTTACCACTGCAGTCTGGGTGCTTTCCCACTCACCAGCCTTCTACCCAAAAGCCAAGGTGCAAGGACAGGCTGCTTTGCTCTTCTCCTCCCCACTCTGCCCTTTCCAAAGCAGTTGCTTTGGATCACCTTGCAGTTGCCTGCTAAATGTGTCTGGGAACCAGATCCCTCTTTCCCTGCCTGCTCCTTGCTCTGGGCAGCTGAGGTTCTCTCTCAGCCAGAAGGGATGAAAGAGAGCTAGGAAGAGGCCACACAGGGAGAAAAGGATGTATCAGTGCTGGATCCGTACCAGGCAGGAATGGGGAAGGCAAGAGGAGCAGACAAAGGGCTGGGGGCCAGGGGAATGCCCCAAGCCATTTCACAGGAGCCCTCACCAGCTTCCCCATTAAGCAGGCTCCACAGCAATAGGATTAAGGCACCAGAAAGCATGGGACCACATGTGAGACTGGATTATCTGGAAAAGAATTAAATGGAGATTATCTCCAGCCTAGCATGCACTGCCAGTGCCAGGTCGCTGTGCTTGTTAAAGCTCCCTCTCCAGCAGCCCCCTGCAGCGCTGGCAGCTCAGGTTCCTCATTGTCATAGGGGCTGGATTTAAAGCTCCCCCATGTCTCTTGCCTTGGCCCCATATAGGGAACCCAACGGGCCACAAGCTTGTCTGCAGCTCTCTGCATCAGAGCAGGGCTGGAAGGATTTGTTATTAATAATTAAGCACCCACAGAGGATAATTAGAGGAGAGCTGCAGCACCCCACAGGACCTGGGGCATCCCAGGAGTGCACAACGAAGCACGTCCTGGAGGACATCAGTGCTGAGAATGTAGCCAGTGAGATGTGCCATGGGGTGGTATGGGGAGGGCCACTTGGGGCTGGGGTGTCTTGGGGACACAGATGCAAGGCTGGGATGCACAGAAGGTTTTTCTAAGTGGCAGGGGCATGACGAAGTCTGGGGACTGCTGGGAGAGGGATCTGCCAAGCTGGCACCTGGCCCCAGAGGGAATATGTCCCCAGGTAGCAGAACAGTTCTCTGGCCAGATGCAGACTCCCCCATCCTGCTGTGTTTCTTGTCTTTGTTCTCCCATTTCCTTAGAGGAAATTGTGTCTCCTCAAGGAGACACAGCTGACCAACCCTCTCCCTGGGGAGGGTCTGGTTGTGCCAGCCCTGTGAGCCACCTCCACCCTGCAAGGAGTGACTACATATCTCTGCAAAGAGGGCACTTAGATATGATCATCTTTCCCAGATCCTCCTGTCTGTGCTCTACAAGCTCTAATTAATTAAGCCATATACCTGGAGCTGTGGTGAGATTGGTGTCTGCCTGCTACGGTGAGGAAACCCAGATGGGATTATAGCAGAAAAGGTTTGGCTGCAGACTCCAGGTTCCTGCAGCTCAGTTCAGTGCTTGGGGTTACTCCCAAGCAAAGAAATCAAAACCTCGCCTGGCAACAAGAAATTACAGCAGGTAACAAGGAAGGAAAAAAAAAAAAAAAAAGAAAGAAAAAAAAGAGCCCAAATGCATTTCTGGAGAGCAGATGGCTAAAGGTGTGAGAACAAAAAAAACCCAACAAGAAAACAACCTCCATCCCCCCCAGAAAAACAACAAACAAACCAACCAACAAACCCCAAACCGAATAACAGATAGTTGGTAGCAAATGCTACACTGACAGTAAAAGTGAAGCCTCCAGGGGTAATTTGGGGAATTACAGATCAGTAAATTGCACATCTGTGTGCACCAAATTGATTGGAATGATAATTAAAACCAGAACATCTCATAATACAGCCCAGTGTGCCTGTCTCAGAGGAAAACCACGTCTCACTAATATCCCAGATCTCCTTGAAGGTATCAGCCCGGCGGCGGGTGCAGAACAAGCAAGTGGCTATTTATTTAGAGCTCCTCTGACAAAAGATTGTCCAGAAGGCTGCTAAAATCCCTAATTAGCTGGGGAGGCAACAGGCACCATCTTTCCCTGCATGGGAAGCTGGCAAGCATTCCCAAAAGCAGAGAGGATAAATAGCTGAGGTTTATAAACAGCAAAAGACTAGCATGGAGAAGTTGGGATGCATGCTAGGCTGCCTGCTGCACGGGGATGTTATTAATGGGCTGGATGGAGGAGCAGAGAGAGGAGCAAGAGCAAAGTTCTTCAGGTGATTCATGAGCACAGGAGACAGCAAAGAGCTTCAGAGAGTCCCTAAGGTACTGTATGGATGGGTACCACAGTGACAAATTGTATTGATGCTGATAAATGCAAAGAAATGCATTTTGCAGCATAAAACTTGCTGGGATTGTAAATTGGGAGGGTTTTGGTAACATCCCTAGAGGAGGCCATGGCTGCCCCCCCCAGGAACAGCTGGGTCCATGCTCCCTGGTAAAGGCACAGCAGCAGCCAATGAAGCCTTGATACATCTGGGATGGGCTGAGTGACGTTTGGCAAGTAGCATGAGAACAGGCGTGAGGCTGCAGAGCTGTGGGTGTCATCAAGAGCAGTGGGGAGCCTGAAGGACTGGAACACCAATGGTCAAGGAGGAGAGGGCAAGGCAAACTCATAAAGTAGCAATTGGCAGAGAGAAGACAGGATAGACGAGGATTTGAGCAATCTGCACTAGTAGGAGGTGTCCCTGCCCATGGCAGAGGGTTGGAACTAGATGATCTTTAAGGTCCCTTCCAACACAAGCCATCCTATGAAAACCCAGTTTTCCTTGCCACCTATCAGGAGACCAGGAGGCTGTTCAGGAAAATGCCACCTCACCTGATGTCAGGTGGAACAACAGTGGCTTTTCCCCAGGAAAGAGCCTTTTTGAGATCAGAAATTCAGCGAGATTCAGCACTGGATTCGATACATATATACAAGAGAAACCCAGAGCATTGCTATACTGGTGACATTTTATGGCAGGGATGGGGAGCCTTGTGCTTGGGGTCCTGGCTACCCTGTCTGCCCGATGCCTTCTGGGGCTGGATCCCTCTATGCCCACTCTGCCAGCCTCACTTCTGTCCCAGCCACTGCCATGGGGTCTGCATCAATCCAGAGGCAGTGAGATGGCTTCTACCTGCCCAGACCTTGCTATCAGGAGATGCTGAATAGGATGATGAAAGCCCAGTGGAAGGGTGGCTTCAGAGAAGCTCTTAAGGAGGAGAGTTTCCCTTCCTGGCACACTGCACTTGCAAATTTTTGAATCTTAAGGTTCCTCAGCACAGAGCAACCCACAGCAGGGGAACTGCCCCAAACCTGGCCTTCATTGCCCTGTCTGCACTATTGCACCCCGTCCTGATTGGAATGCCAGCTGCACACCCAGCAGTGCTCCTGGCAGCTCCAGCCATGCTGAGCCCCAGGGGAACATCATACTGGGAATATCCTGCATCGGCACTGGGAAGAAACCCTCCTGCGTGAGAAGGCAGCAGCTGGCTGCAGCCCCAGCACCTGCTGAAAAGGCTGACAGCTCCGCAAAACGGGACAAAACCTTCAAGTGGAGACAGATAGGAAGTGGAAAGCCTTGAGGAAACGCTGATTCGGAGGCTCCCGTGGCAGCTGCAGCCCCAGCCGGCTCAAACGCAGCCCCAGCCGGCTCACACGCAGCCCCTGGCATCCTGGCCCCGTGCCTGTGCCTGCTGGTTCCCAGCCAGCCCCAACACATCGCAGCCTGACCTGCCGCTCTCCTGGTTTTTTTCTCCCTCACGAGAGGTGGCTTTCTTTGAGGACATGAAGGGGTTTTGATGTCAACAAACAGAGCCTGTGTTAAGTGAGTGAACCTTGCAGCCACCCTGCTGGAGGTGAAACCCAGGCTCAGAGAAGGGCTTGCAGGTGCAAGAGGCGACTGCATTAACCCTTGGCACCTTCCCTCTTCCCTCTCTCCTCAGGGAAGGTCAAAAGGCTCCTGGCATTTCTCTTTGGCTCCTACCAGGTGCAAAATTATTTCCCATTGCAGCAAGCAGATTCTGCTTTCCTCTCCCTCCCTGGCCTGGTGATACCAGCCCCAGGGCTCACCTTGCCAAACACAACACAGCTCACAGGCTATTACACGGGGAGTACACTTCTCAGACCTCCCCGTGCTTCTTGCACATTCATTCTTAATCAAAGGAAGAGTCCAGTAGTGCCCCAGGAACATGTCCCTTATTCACCTGGCTCTGTATCTTTTTTTAAACAGAAACTCTTCCCCTCCACTCCCTTCCCAAATTCTCTCTCCCAGATCCATCATCATTAGCAACTATAAACGTCAGAGCTGCAGCCATTAGGCTGCTATTCCTAGATAAATAACGCTTTTCATATTTAATTTACAAGTGGTTGCAGAGCCTCTTTGGGGTGCATGGGGTTAATTAAGAGCTGAATTAGATGGAAATGTTTCTCCCTGAGGAAACTCAATTAAACTGTTCTGGCAAAAACTCAAGGATGGTCAGGATTTCTCCCCAGCCACCCAAATGCTGAGTCCCCTCTGCCTGGGGAAGGAGCCTCTTCCCTCACCTGATGCCATGCACAATGTGTGTGCCAATGCTGCCCACGGGCAAGACTGGCTGCCCCTGGCCCCCATGGGAAAGGGAATGAGGCCCCAAAGCAACAGAGGTAAATAAAAGGCAGTGATGAGGGACAGAAGGATGGACCACCCAGCAGCTGGGTGGGACACACATTGTTAATGGTCCCTCCTTTTGAGTCTGAACATTGAGAGTTTGTTTTCTGTTCAGACATGCCATTGATGATGCCCACAGTTAGTCCTTTCTCCTGCTGCACAAACAAGTTGCTAAATGCTGCTCAGTAAAGAGACCTCTGAAACAGGAGGTGTACCAAGACCTTGCTATGCCCGTAAAGGAAGGTCCTGGCCTCCTCCTCTCAGACATCTGCTCTCCAAAGAAACACATGCTGTGGATTGCAAGCACAGGGCACATGCAAGCTATACATCCTTCCTATGGTGGGATGTGGGCAGCAGCTCCTTTCCTTCCCAAGGGAAAAGAGCTGTGGACAGAGCAGCATTGCTGGAAGAAACAAAATTAATTCAAAAAGCCCTCTAGAGAAGGTAGTGAGATCTTTTGGGATGACAGGAAAGCTTGCTTATGTCAGCTTTTTTTTTTTTTTTTTTTCCCTCCTCTGATCCCAGTCAAATGAGGAAGGTACCATGTCAGAGAGCACATGCCTGGCTTGCAAGACGGGATGCAAATGATAAAAATCAAGTGGTGGTTGTGAATACATAAAAGACCACTCCATCCAAGGAAGTGTGGAGTGTGTCCAGCAGGTCGAGGGAGGTTCTCCCCTCCCCTCTACTCTGCCCTGGTGCAACCTCACCTGGAATATTGTGTCCAGTTTTGGGCTCCCCAGTTCAAGAGGGACAGGGATCTACTCGAGAGAGCCCAACGGAGAGCTACCAGGATGATGAAGGGACTGGAGCACTGCCCTGAGAAGAGGCTGAGAGCCCTAGGGCTGTTCAGTCTGGAGAAAAGAAGACTGAGAGGGGATTTCATCAATGTTTATAAATACCTGAGGGCTGAGTGTCAAGAGGAAGGGGACAGGCTCTGCTTAGTTGCACCCTGGGATAGGACAAGGGGTAATGGATATAAACTCCAGCACAGGAGGTTCCACCTCAACATGAGAAGGAACCTCTTTCACTGTGAGGGTCACAGAGCACTGGAACAGGCTCCCCAGGGAGGTGGTGGAGTCTCCCTCTCTGGAGACTTAGAAGACTCATCTGGATGTGTTCCTGTGTGACCTGTGCTAGATTCTATGGTCCTGCTCTGGCAGGGGGTTGGACTCGATCTTTGGAAGTCCCTTCCAACCCTTAATACCCTGTGATCCTGTGAAGTCTTTGGTATCCAAAATCAAGAGCTCTTCAAACTCATGTTCATTTAAGCCTACTTTTACTATTCTGCCTGTATCCTTTCAACAGCCGTATCCGAGGGGCAAATGGTCTGGTGGCACTTCCATACCAGCTCACCCTGTGTGGCTTCAGCTTCAAGGAGGTAAAGAACCAATCCCAGGATCTTTAGCAGCAAGTGCTTGATCTTAGGGACCTGTGGGTCCCACAGCTCATTCTCTGGCTGGAGCTCCATCTAAAAGTGATTCAGCTGTTCCTTCAACTCTCAAAGCACAAGGAAGATGAACACCGTGTCATCCTTTCTTATAACAGCCCCAGTGTTTGATGTGATTACCTGCTGCGTTCACTTGGCACTTGAACATTCAGACCTATCAATTTAATCTTAATTGTGAGCTTAATTTGATCATTGTGTTGTTCCATCTCTAACTGGTAGTAAATTTGCCCTGTAAAGTGCTCAGCTTAGGTGTACATTTGCTTGGTTGGCATCTGCATGACAGGCCAGAGCACAGAAATCAGTTTAGGCTGTTGGCTGGCAGCATGGATAATGAACTTGGGGGGCAGAAGTCCCTTTGCTAATATGCTCTGCTACCAAACCAGAGCTCCTGTACCCCACAAAGCCTGCCTCATCTTTCCCCTGGCCATGGTGGGGCTCAGGCAAAGCTGCCTGCTGCTGAGCCAGGCAGTGTCAGTGATTCCAGGTAGGGGTTTCTCAGCTGAGAGACTGCATCTATTTCTATTTAGATGTGGCCAATTCCACCCAAAGCATTTCCAAGTGTGGCTGGACAAGGAGAAAATTAGGCATTTGCTACACCTCTACCAACTCCTTTTTCCCACCCTTGGTCTTTCAGCTTGTCTGCTGCACAGCAGCATGCAGCCCCTTCCTGTATCTCTCAGTCTCTGACATGCCTTAACTGAGAGAAAAAAAAAAAAAAAAAAAAATCAGGCTCCAAGAACTCTTTCAGCCCTTTCCCCCAGAGGCTGCAAATCCTCATCTCCCCAAGGCCACCTAGGTGAAGTTACCCACACAGATACAGCTTGTGCAGAAGCTGAAAAGCTGAAAGTAGGAGCAGAGGAAACCACATTCCTTATCCCAGGACTCTGCAAAGCCCATGGAGACTTGCTCCAGCTTTGCAGCAGGGAAAACAAGTGCCTGGCAGGGCTGGTCCAGCCTGCGGGTAAGCAGATGAGCAAACCCAAGTACCCTGAACAAGCCTCAGGAGCATGGCAAGGACAGGCTCCCAGTAAGCACGCTATGGCTGGCCTGGCAGGGAGAGCCAAGGATACTCTGGCATGCCATCTTCTCCATCCCCTGGGAAATTTTTACATTTAATTAGGGGACAGTTAAGAGAAAGATGAGTCCCTGTGCAGGAGTAAACCATCACCCGGGCAGCTGATTTTCTCCTGCAGGAGACAGAAGCAAAGGAACATTTAATCCTGCTGGCTGAGCATGGCCAAATGGAGACCTACAGGGACTTCTCTGTGCAAATGCCGTATGGCAACAAACAGCCTGGGTAACAGGATAAGCTTTATCTGAACAATCAGCCACTTCAGCTCAGCCTTCCAGGGCCACCGGCACCAGCCAGAGAGGGGCTGCCTGGGGATAACTCCTCCAGCCCAGCAGGAGAGTCAAGCAGCTCCTTCGAGCAGCTGCGGCGCAGCCCGAGCCGCCGCTGAATTTGGGCGACTTAGCCAAACGTCCGCCGTGAGCTCCCCCTTTTGCTTAGAAACTGCTCCGCTATCCAGCCCCCTTCTGCTTGTCCCCCCGAGGCTGCAGCTGCCCACTCCCTGCCCACCACCCGGAGCCCCTCGGACATCTAACCAGAGCTTTTATCCCCCTGGCTGCCGCCGGCCCTGCCTGCGACCCGCCTGCCTTCAGCGAGCTCTTGTGAGCGCAGGGATATTAATGATGCTGCTTTTGATATGCAAACGGAGCGCTCATTACGCCTCTCGCCCCACATCCTCTGAGCTGTTAATTAAAGAGTGTGCAGCAGGCAGAAAATTGTCATCGTCGCCTGCAAAATAAACCAACAATGCTCGGATGGCTGCACTCCAAACGCCACCCCCCAACCCCCCACAAAAGCACGTGCAGGGAGCCCTGGCAGCAGCAGGAGGATGGATGGATGGACAGATGGACCCACGGCTGCCCAGTGCTTGGCTAGGTGAACCCCGAATCTGCACAGCCACAGCCTGCAGCATGGAAAGCTGCAGCCAGGCCACGGCGCCTGTGTTGGAGATGGCCAAGTTGAGGGCAGTTGCAGCATGTAGGACAAATCACAGACCCACAGAAACATTCAGGTTGGAAAAGACCCTCAGGATCACCAAGTCCAGCCAATAACTCCACTCTACAAGGTTCACCCCTAAACCACATCCCCAAGCACCACATCCAAACCACCTTTAAACACAGCCAGGGTCAGGGACTCAACCACCTCCCTGGGCAGCACATTCCAATCCCTGACCACTCTTGCTGGGAATTTTTTTTCCTAATGTCCAGTCTAAACCTACCCAGTCACAGCTTGAGATCATTCCCTCTCATTCTGTCACTCATTACCTGTGAGAAGAGACCAGCACCAGCCTCTGTAATGCAGAGCTCCCAGGCTGCAAAGTTACTGGTGCCACCTGCCAGCACCATGCTGCTCTTTGCTCAACCTCTCCAAGGCTTTAGCAGAGCAGGAGAGTTTCTTTTCCACCAGCCTCAGGGGGTGATGGCTTTCTCTTTGCCTGGTCCCTGCCTCATGCCCACCACAGGATCACAGAACAGTAGGAGCTGGAAGGGACCTCTGGAGATCATCTGGTCCAACTCCCTCTGCTAATGCACGTACATCTAGATTACATTGCACAGGAATGTGTCCAGTGCTCCATTACCCAAAAAGTAGAGACATTTTTCTTTAAGTTCAAGTAAGACCTCCTGTGTTCTAATTTGCACCCATTGACCCCTGTCCTATCACTGGCCACCACTGAGAAGAGCCTAGAACCATCCTCATGACCTCCACCTTTTAGATATTTATATGTATTTATAAGATCCCCTCTCAGTCTTCTCTTTTCCAGGCTCAAGACCCCCAGGTCTCTCAGCCTCTCCTCAAAGAGAGATGTTCCTGTCCCCTAATCATAGTCATGACCTCTCTAGTAGCTCCAGTAGTAGACTCTCTCCCTGTCCCTGTTGAACTGGGGAGTCCAGAACTGGACACAATACTGCAGATAAGGCCTCACCAGGGCAGAATAAAGGGAGAGGATAACCTCCCTCCACCTGCTGGCCACACTCTTAGTGCACCACAGGATACCATCAGCCCTCTTGGCCATGGCAGAACTGGAGGCAGGGACGTGAGCAGGTTATTTTAGCACTGATCTTTATGATGTCTCTGCTTCCTGGGAGAGAGGGAGCCCCAGCTCCATCACAACAGGCCTGGGTGCCCTCAATGACAAGCCCTGGAGAGCTGCTGCTGCAGCCCAGGGGCAAGGTCAGCACCAGCCAGTGCTTTGGCCTTGATGAGTATTTTGGCAAGGGAGGGATAAGCTGGATGGGAACCAGGTGGGGAAGATGAAACTCGTCTCCCACTGCAGCCCAGCTGAGGCATGGGGCTTTCTCAAACCCATCCCCAAACTGCTTCCTTGCCCCACTCCAGCATCTTGCCTTGGCAACAACCAGCAGCTCTTGGGGGCCCAGAATCCAGTCCTTGCAGAAAGAAGCAAGTGCCTGCAGCAATCACAACAGATCAAAGGGAAGGGTGGGAGTTGGAGCCCACAATTTCCTTCTGCTCTGAATAATCGAGGACTCAAATTAACCTGTTACTGAGCTGAGTAGAGACTTCCCTGACCCACTTTCCATCTTAGGTGGATTCATGTTTAACCCATAAGCATGCTGGTCACTGTGGCTCCCAGGGGCTGTGCTTCTCCCTACTTGGGCAGACTAAAACCTCAACCATTACTCTCTAACAGAGGATGATGCTCCTGGAAACTCCAGGTCTCAGCATGCAGCATTCTTCCCTCCTGGTTGACTGAGAGAGAGAAGGATAGCAGTTTGCTCTGGGGTAGGCTTGGGCACATTTGTGTGTTCCTTGTCCTTCCACAGATCCCCTGTGGCTGAGAAGGGAGCTAGCTGCACGTGTCAAGGGGTAGCACAGCCCTTAGCTAAAAGGAGACCTTGGTATTTTTTTCCCTGCCATTTCTTTGAATACAGCCTGCACTTGTCTCTGCTGTTGGGAAACAGAAATGAGACTCTCCCACTCACTCCTTTCATGGTCCTGGTTAGAAATGACAGAAACAGCAGATGTCCTGTGGACACTAATGGACTCACAGTCTCTCTTTGCCTTGACAAACACCATCTGATTCATAACCCTGTTGAAGAGGGAGAGCTCACAAGCAGAAGGCAGGCTCAGAAGTTGCCTGACGCTTTGGAGAGAAGCTGCTCCTTTGTGCTTTTTTGCCAGTCAGAAGTAAAGCCTCACCTACAAGTAAAGGTGTGCTGCATGGGAGCAAACACCACTCTCCCTATCCTCCCAGCACAGGCTTTAATTGCTGCTTACCTGAGAAGGCAGTTGAGGCTTCCACCATTCCATGATGATGTTTCTGTACCCACCTCTGTGGCATGAGGTTGTTCTCTGCAGCTGGAGACAGTGAAGCTAGAGCAGAACTGTGGGACAGACCCTAACTCCACTATCTCCCACATCTCCAATAAGGAGATGCTGGGAGTGGCCTCTCAGGAGCCTCACAGATATTTCTACTTCTCCTAATTGGTGCTGCATCCAGGTGCCATCATCTCTGCAGGAAATTAGGAGGTGTAGGCTCCAAGGGGTCTGTGCACAGAGATGATTTGCTGTGCTCTACCCTGGGATTTCCTCCTGTCCCACTCTCAGGGTTCAGTGTGGAGGTGGCAGGGGGAGCTAGCACTGGGGTTTGCCAGCTCAGCTCTCTCCAAAGGTGGATGGCAGCTGCTGCTCCTGCAACCCCAACACCTCAACTAATCTGGCAATGACGAAGGTGGCAATAACTCACCCAGGGGTGGAGGTCACAGCAGCCTAATTCCCTGGGGGCAGCAGTGGGCACAGGATGGTGGCATTGCTTCCTCTTCCACCCCAGGTGTTCATCCTGCCTTCTCAGGGGGTGGAAGAGGCAAAGGTAACTTAACCCAAGTAACTCTACTTTTCCAGCTCCTCCCCACCTCGTGGCTGTGCCTCTCCCAAACACCTCCAGCCTCCCAGGACCTTGCTGCAGTACCAAGGGTCTGTACTCCCTGCATCAGCAGCTTCTGCATGGCCCCAGCAACTGCAGGCTGCCCCTGCCCTTAGCCTCCCTCCCTCCCACTCCTCCTGCAAACCTTACAATCCATCTCCTCATCTCTGAACTCACCCTGCCATCCATCAGCCACTGCCTGAGCACATTATCCTTCAGTTCTCCAGACAGCAGCTGAGGAAGGCAGCTGGGACACAGCAGTTTCTGCCCTGACTCCCAGGCACACTCTTGCCTTGGCTCTGTGTGGCTGGAGCTCTGCTGATGCAACCTTCCTGACGACCAACATTCTGTGTTGCACCCAGCATCACCAGCAGCACCTGGGGCCCTGGGGGATGGAAGCTGTAGCAGACAGGGCAGTCTGAACCCCAGTGTGCTGGGCCACAGGCAGCTGAATTCATCCTCATGGCCATGGCCTGGCTGGCACCCCCAGGACTGCAGTCTGGGTTGTACACTGCCAGGAGGGGGTGCAGTGCCCTGTCTTTGCCCAAGGGTAGTGGGAAAGCTGGGAATGCCCAGCTCTAGAACACAGGAATCCAAGTGAGGATGAGGCTGGCTTTTGCCCAGTGCTTGAGTGGTTTTGCCTGAGGCCATAAAGTTTCTGAGGCTGAAGCCTATTCCTGACTCTGCAATTTTCCCCAGATATCACTGGAGTTTTTTCCCCATCCTTGGAGTTCTGCCCAGCAGCAGGGTAGGGCACAGCTTTGCTGTACATCCCTCCTGCAGGGGGGTCAGCACTGGAGCTGCCCTCCTGATGCTCTGTGCCTACACTCCATCCTTCCCTGGCAGCTCTAGCCCCCACCAGATGCCCCAGAGCAGCTCTAGCCCCCACTTGCCCACTGTGCTGATGGACACATGCTCTTGGGGGAAGAAGTGAGCCAGTGCCTGCTGGTCTGCCACATGAGTACAGCAAAGAAATCCTTACAACAGCATTCCCTCTGACTGATCCAGCACAAAAATGACAGCAGGGAAATCCCAATACTTCCACCTCTGAGATTTCCATAACACATCCTGAGCCAGCACAGTGGATGTGCATGTGGGGAAAGAGGTGGTGGTGTTATTTCAAGAGCCCCTAAGGATCTGATCCATGCTGACCCAGTACCACAGACATGTTAACCAGGGGGACAAAAAAATAATATATGTTTTGGAAGGCTGAAAAGAATTACAGCTCCTTGTGGTATATTATTTACATCAGAAACCCATTCTGATAAATACAAGGTTGAATGTGAGTCAGCAGTAATGGGTGCCCCAAGTGTAAATACCTCACTGCACACTCAGGGAACAGCTATGCAGAAATAGGAAGCACTTTGGATTCATATTGAGTACACTGCCCCAGGATTTAGTTGCTGTAGGATTGCTGCATTTGTGTGCATGCTCCTTTTGAATGTGCATCTACCTGTGGACTGTGTAGACAGCAGCAGATATTCACAGAATCATAGATTATAGAATTGTTAGGGTTGGAAGGGACCTCAAGGATCATTTAGTTCCAACTTCCTGCCATGGGCAGGGACACCTCACACTAGATCAGGTTGCCCAGAGCCTCATCCAGCCTGGCCTTAAAAACCTCCAGGAATGAGGCTTCCACCACCTCCCTGGGCAACCTGTTCCAGTGTCTCACCACCCTCATGGGGAAGAACTTCTTCCTAACATCCAATCTGAATCTACCCATTTCTAGTTTTTTTCCATTCCCCCTAGTCCTGTCACTCCCTGACACCCTCAAAAGTCCCTCCCCAGCTTTCTTGTAGCCCCCTTCAGATACTGGAAGGCCACAATTAGGTCTCCTCAGAGCCTTCTCCTCTCCAGACTGAACAGCCCCAACTCTCTCAATCTCCATAGGAGAGGTGCTCCAGCCCTCTGATCATCCTCATGACCCTCCTCTGGTCACGTTCCAGCATGTCCAGATCCTTCTTGTAACAGGGACTCCAGAGCTGGACACAGTACTCCAGGTGGGGGTCTCAGCAGAGTGGAGTAGAGGGGGAGAATCACCTCCCTGTGACCTGCTGGCCACACTTCTCTTGAGAAGCTCAGCATGAGCCACCAGTGTGCACTTGTAGCCCAGGCTCTGGCTGGCTTCCCAGGCTGCAAGTGCACACTGGTCATTCATGTTGAGCTCCTCATCTACCAGCACCCCCAAGTCCTTTTCTTCAGGGCTGCTCTCAGGCCAGTCCCTGCCCAGCCTATATCAGTGCTTGGGATTGCCCTGACCCAGATGCAGGACCTTTCATTTGGTCTTGTTGAACTTCATGAGGTTCAGATGCCAATGCTGATCTAGAGCTTTAGATGACCCTGATTTTTAGAGAAGCACTCAGTTACCAGAGGGCTAAGTGCACTCAGGCCCTGCAGGCTCCTATCTCTGGGTCTTGCTGTTTTGAGAAAGAGCCTTGGCTCTCAGATGATGCTTTCTGGGGTGACTGAGGTGGTTGTAGCCAGGTGGGGGTTGGTCTCTTCTCCCAGGCAACCAGCAACAGAATAAGAGGACGCAGTCTCAAGCTGTACAGGGGGCTTGCTCTTAGAAAGAAGTTCTTCACAGAGAGATTGCCCATTGGAATGGGCTGCCCAGGGAGGTGGTGGGGTCAATGTCCCTGGAGGTGTTTAAGAAAAGCCTGGATGAGGCACTTAGTGCCATGCTCTAATTGATTAGTTAAGGTTGGGTGATTGGTTGGACTTGATGATCTTGGAGGTCTCTTCCAACCTGGTTGATTCTGTGATTCTGTGACTTAACACCATGCATAAATGCACCTGCTTGCCAGGGCTGAGTGCAGCCAAGAGCGGAGCTCTGCCACCCTCATGGCACTTCCCAAGGGATCAACTCCCCCATGCCCCCTCTGAGCAGCTCCCTCCCCTCGGCAGACCTCTCAGCCAGCGCGTCCTGGCTGCCACTCAGCTCCAAGGTGCTGGTGAGTCGCTGGTGTCGCGTGGAAAGCGGAGGCCTCTAGAGATGTCAGCCAGTCCTGGCTGCCACTCTGCCTGCAGCAGCCTGCTGAAGGCCATGCTGTGTGCAGCCCCCGTGGCATGAAGCCCCCTGGCAGCTTGCTTACCTGACTGCTCCCCTGTCTGCTCACCTGACTGCTCCCCTGTCTGCTCACCTGTCTGCTCCCCTGACTGCTCACCTGTCTGGTCCCCTGTCTGCTCCCCTGTCTGCTCACCTGTCTGCTCACCTGTCTGCTCCCCTGTCTGCTCCCCTGTCTGCTCACATGTCTGCTCACCTGACTGCTCCCCTGTCTGCTCCCCTGTCTGCTCCCCTGACTGCTCCCCTGTCTGCTCCCCTGTCTGCTCCCCTGTCTGCTCACCTGACTGCTCCCCTGTCTGCTCACCTGTCTGCTCCCCTGTCTGCTCACCTGACTGCTCCCCTGTCTGCTCACCTGTCTGCTCCCCTGTCTGCTCACCTGACTGCTCACCTGACTGCTCCCCTGTCTGCTCCCCTGTCTGCTCACCTGTCTGCTCACCTGACTGCTCCCCTGTCTGGTCCCCTGTCTGCTCACCTGTCTGCTCCCCTGTCTGCTCCCCTGTCTGCTCCCCTGTCTGCTCACCTGTCTGCTCACCTGTCTGCTCCCCTGTCTGCTCCCCTGTCTGCTCACATGTCTGCTCCCCTGTCTGCTCCCCTGACTGCTCCCCTGTCTGCTCACCTGACTGCTCCCCTGTCTGCTCCCCTGTCTGCTCACCTGTCTGCTCACCTGACTGCTCCCCTGTCTGCTCCCCTGTCTGCTCCCCTGTCTGCTCACCTGACTGCTCCCCTGTCTGCTCCCCTGTCTGCTCCCCTGTCTGCTCACCTGACTGCTCCCCTGTCTGGTCCCCTGTCTGCTCACCTGTCTGCTCACCTGTCTGCTCACCTGACTGCTCCCCTGTCTGCTCCCCTGTCTGCTCCCCTGACTGCTCCCCTGTCTGGTCCCCTGTCTGCTCACCTGACTGCTCACCTGACTGCTCCCCTGTCTGCTCCCCTGTCTGCTCCCCTGACTGCTCCCCTGTCTGGTCCCCTGTCTGCTCACCTGACTGCTCCCCTGTCTGCTCCCCTGTCTGGTCCCCTGTCTGCTCACCTGTCTGCTCACCTGACTGCTCCCCTGTCTGCTCCCCTGTCTGCTCACCTGTCTGCTCCCCTGACTGCTCACCTGTCTGCTCCCCTGTCTGCTCCCCTGTCTGCTCCCCTGTCTGCTCACCTGACTGCTCCCCTGTCTGCTCACCTGACTGCTCACCTGTCTGCTCCCCTGTCTGCTCCCCTGTCTGCTCACCTGACTGCTCCCCTGACTGCTCCCCTGTCTGCTCCCCTGTCTGCTCACCTGTCTGGTCCCCTGTCTGCTCACCTGTCTGCTCCCCTGTCTGCTCCCCTGTCTGCTCCCCTGTCTGCTCACCTGACTGCTCCCCTGTCTGCTCCCCTGTCTGCTCCCCTGTCTGCTCACCTGTCTGCTCCCCTGTCTGCTCCCCTGTCTGCTCACCTGACTGCTCACCTGACTGCTCCCCTGTCTGCTCCCCTGTCTGCTCCCCTGTCTGCTCACCTGTCTGCTCCCCTGTCTGCTCACCTGTCTGCTCACCTGTCTGCTCACCTGTCTGCTCCCCTGACTGCTCCCCTGTCTGCTCACCTGTCTGCTCACCTGTCTGCTCACCTGACTGCTCACCTGACTGCTCCCCTGTCTGCTCCCCTGTCTGCTCCCCTGACTGCTCCCCTGACTGCTCCCCTGTCTGCTCCCCTGACTGCTCCCCTGTCTGCTCCCCTGTCTGCTCCCCTGACTGCTCCCCTGACTGCTCCCCTGACTTCTCCCCTGACTGCTCCCCTGTCTGCTCAGCAGCATGCTGGTGAGCAGGGGCTCGTTGGGCGCAGACGGGAGGCACATGTCCTGGGCCAGGGGAGCTGAACAAAACCAGCAGAAAATGCACCCAAGCCTTTGCCTCTTGTTTCTGGCTGACATTGGTTTTGCAGTACGTTCATAACGTGCCTGGCTTGTCAGCTCTCCTCAAACCATGTGTGGCAGTTTCAGGCTGTGCCTAGAAAATTTTCCACAGATCTTGAACAGAAAGTGGTAGAATGTAAAGAAATTACGATTGGATGCGAAAGGGAAAATGAAGATAAGACCTAAATAATCCCATTGGACAGATATCTAACATAAAGTTAGGTTTATAAACTAACTTTCTCTCTTTTTTCACTTCCTCACTCTGGCAGATACTAACTGGTGCCTCTGCAGACCTTGGCTGTGTTCTTTGTTGTGGTTAAGTCCTAACAGCAACTCTCTGCTCTTCTCTCTCCTTTACCTTGTACAGGGGGGAAGGGAACAGGGAAGGGGAAGCTGTTAGTAACTCCCTGGTTTTGTCCAGGAGGGGTCTTGTGTTGTTTACAAATTGTAAATGTTGTATATTTTGTACATATTCCTTGCATTCCATGTTTCTGGATTGCAGGTGTGCTTGTAAATGCAGCTTCATTTGCTTTCAACTGAGCTGGTCTGGCAATTTTATGTTGGGGGTAACTTCAACCCACCACAGGATGGCTGGAGCAGGCAGCATGGCAGTGAGAGGGAAGGGTGGTGGTGGCAGCAGGGACAGCTGGCACTGCACTGGGGCAGGTGGTGCCTGTAGACATTGAATGAGCTGTAGGGCAGCTCAGCCTGACCCAGCTCAGGGGGAAAGCAATTACCCTGCTGCCCCCAGAGCTTCAGGGGGGCTTCTGCCTGCAGGGAGAAGGAAGAGGTCCAGGATACTCAGAGATGTGGCAGAGGTGCCTGTCCCTGAAGACACTCAAGCTCAAACGTAATGGGGCCTGGAGCAACCTGATCTAGTTGGAGATGTCCCTGCTCATTGCAGGGGGGGGTTGGACAAGATGACCTTCGAGGGTTCCTTCCAGCCCCATGTCTTCTATGATTCTATGTGTCTCCAGTGGGCTCTGAGCAATCCACATGCTCTCCTACAGCACTGGGATCTCCAGCTGAGTCCACCCAGGCACCTGTTTGTGTCCCTTCCCTTGGGAGCCACAGCCATGATGCTTCACAGAGCAAAGCAGCTTCCCAGTTCCACCTCTGCCTCCCCAAAGGCTACAGGAGGTCAGCAGAAACCCTGCCTCTGCAGATATCATGATATTCTCTGATTCTATTCCCAGAAGGTTCTGGGAGGAGTTTCTGGTTCCTAGAGTAGCATGTGGAGAGGTGAAAGACAATAGTGAAATGAGCTGGCAGCCAGTGCACTCCTTGGGAAAAGGCAGTTTCATCAACCCCAAAATGCCCCCCCTTGGATTCCACCAGATTGACACCAGTTCTGGACCAGTTCCAGAAGGATAGGGGTGGATTGTAGATGAGGCACAGCCAGCTCAAAGGACACTATTCAAACTGCAGCAGCCCCAAAGCTGCTGTAATTTACACTGGGGACTGCATCCAGGCCTTTCATCTATCCGTACTGAGAGGTGTGAGGTGTCTGCTTGCTTGCAAGGGTTAGCAGGGTGAGCATGTTGAAAGGGAAGCAAAGGGATGGCAAAAAGCAGCATCCCCAGCTGGGAGCAAAGAGCAGCTTTTGTGGAAGTCATGCAAAGACAGAAATCAATACAGCTCTTCAACAGGCACAACAAAAGAACAAGTAGAAAAAGCAAGTGGTCCACCAAAATCAAACTAACAGGTGCAAGCAAGGAGCTTGACAGTTGTTTGGGATGGCAGGACAAGCCTCTAAGAAGCAACAAGAATAGAGTCAGAGCCTGAAATGTGTGGGGCTACAATAGTGCTCAAGACATAAAACTTCCAGTATTGAGTCTTCATGATGTCCTGATGTGGAGTTCAAGCTTCTTCTCTCTGCAGAGTGCCCTGCAGCCTGCCTGGGAAAGCAGCAGAGCTTCCCGTGGCCCACTTTGCCTCTTCTCCTGTTACTTCTTCCTCTGTCCTTGACCCTGTTTTCTTACCAGTTCCACTACATGACATCTAACTACAGTCCTCAGGGAAGGATCAGGCCCTGAAGCAGTCCTGAGATGTGCTGCAGGGTGCTGAAGAACAGTGCACAAACATGAATCTATACTGCCACTGCAGCCCCTGAACCTTTTCCATGGCCATCTCACAGAGGAGCCAGGCAGTGCCTGTGAGAGCACAGGGGTTCTGGCCCAGAGACCCTGCCTGCTCACTGATTTGGGTTCAAGAGAGGGAGGTCAGCCAGTGACCCATCCCCAGCCATTGTCCTTGCTTGCTCCTGTCCCTGTGCTGGGTCAGCAGCCTGGGACTAGCTTCAGTGTTATGCCTGGAGCAAAAGCAGCACCAAGATGCAGGCTCAGCAGAAGAGGTGTTCCATGGGGACACCACTCCCCAGAGAGATTGTGGAGTCTCCTTCTCTGGAGGCTTTTAAGACCCATCTGGATGTGTTCCTGTGCAATCTGCAATAGATTCTATGGTCCTGCTCTGGCAGGGGGGTTGGACTTGATCTTCCAGCCCCTAACACGCTGTGATCCTGTGACACAAGCTGCTCCCCTGTTACCCTTCTAGCAGAGCTGTCAGAGCAACCTGTGCTGAAAGCTAAAAAGTTGCAGCCAAGAATGTGGACAAGCCTTGAGCAGGGGCAGGGGGAGCAGAAGGCAGTGAGACAGCAGGAGGGCCTGGGAAGCTGGGTGACCTTAGAAGTCACCTACTGAACCTGTATCATAGAGCTAATCTAGGATTTTGGTGCTCAAATACCAACAGCAGGAGCCAGCACCCCAGGTGGCGTGCCTTGGCCCCACCATGGTGCCAAGGGCTCTTTGGTTGACTGGTGCCCACCCCAATGGGACCATCTAGGACTCCCTGTTGGCATCTTACCCAAAGCCACAAGTCTCCCAAGCTCCTTCCCAACCTGGTTTGCAGGGAAGGCCCATAGCCATGAGCAATCCATGTGCCCAGGAAAGGAGGGAGATGCACAGCTGAGGTGGGAGATGCCCCCAGGTTTGCAGGGTTGGGAGGCTATTGGGGTAGCCATGAACATGCTGCCTGCAGCCTGCTTACCTCTGTGGTCTGTGCTTGCAGGCAGGGCTGCCATGGCTGGAATGGCCCTGGCTCCCTGAAAGGATTCATTGTTTGTGGTGGTGGAGGCTGGGACACAGGAGGCATTGAAGGCAGTGGGTATCCTGAGCTCCCGGGCACTGGCAGGGGCTGGCTTGCCCTGTGCCTAGCTGCTGGCAGCCCAGACCTCCCAGGCCCCCATGAGAAGGTCAGTTTGTACTGCTGCCAGCAGCCCAGAGCTGCAGGAGGATGAGGCACCTGGCACATGCTTCTGGAGCTTCCAAATGAGAGCAGCCTCAGCCCTTACCCTCTTCTCTTTCTCAGAATCACAGAATTATTGAGACCTCTGAGATCATCAAGTCCAGCCTAACACCACCACATCAGCTAACCCATGCCACCAAGTGCCACATCCAAGCTTTTCTTAAAGACCTCCAGTGATGGCAACTCCACCACCTCCCTGGGCAGTCCATCCCAGTGCCTAATCAGCCTTTCTGTGAGGAAGTGCTTCCTAATCTCTAACCTAAACCTCCCCTGGCATAGCTTCAAACCATGCCCTCTTGTCCTGTTACAAGTTGCCTGGGAGAAGAGCCTGACCCCCACCTGACTACAACTACAGTTTAGGTAGCTGAAGAGAGTGATAAGGTCCCCTCTAAGTCTCCTCTTCTCCAGGCTGAACACCCCCAGCTCCCTCAGCTTTTCCCCATACAACTTTCCCTCCAGCCCCCTCCTGTAAGCCCAGTACCAGCCCCTCGGGGCGACGCTGCAGCTCTGCTCAGCACGGCCACCACCATCCCAATGCTCCTCCAAGTCTCTGCTGGACGCTCCCTGTGCTCTCCTCTCTCTCCGTGCGTGCGACGGCTTGAGCCGGGCAGGACCCAGCCTGGCTGGGGAAGGAGCAGTGGCAGGACTCCAGCTCTTCCTGTCCTTGAGCAGCTCCTGCAGTCACCAGTAAACACACATGAAACGTCTGCAGGCACCAGTAAACGTGCAAAACAGAGGAAGGAAGGCAGGAAGGAAGGAAGGAAGGAAGCCTTCCCTGAGGAAGCTGGCCCCAAGGCATCCGGAGATAACAGCCTGCACCTGCGGCCACTCGGGGCCAGCCTGGGTCCTACCCTGCAATGGAGGCAAAGCCCCCCCGGCCCACGACACACACAAGTGTCTGAAAGATTAAATCACTTCTGTGGTGACCTGGCTGTGTGACCTGCCAGACGGTGATGGACATTTTCTGTCCCAGCCCTGCAGGCAGGTGGGGGCAGGGCAGGGTGAAGCAGCTCCCTACCTTTGCCAGCACAGACCTGCTGAGGAGTGGGCTCACCCCCTCCCTCCCGGGGTGGCCCTGGCAAGGCTGGATGTGTGCCTGCTAGTGGGGTAGCCCTTCCCAGAGGCGTGGATACCACAGTGGTTTGGGGAGTGGGCATGGGGCTGGTACTCATCAGGGCTCACTGCTTGGGACTTCAGTGTACAGTTTTCTGCACCCTCGAAGAAGTGTGTGGAGGAGGCAGGGTGTCCCTGGGGATGGACAGGTATCCATCTGTCCTTGGAGAGACAGACAGACAGATGCTCAGGGTGCTTTTTGGGCTTACAGTGTGAACAGCACCAATTCATGTGCATCCTGGGTGTGTGCAGGCTCCCACAGAGGCTTTGTGAACTTGGGGCTGTCCAGGATGAAATGGGAGACTCCACTGATGCCTCCTGCTTCCCTAGGGACTTTAATGAGGGTTAATTGGAGGCTCTGCAGAAGCACAACAGCCACATCAAAAGGGCCGAGGAGGCTGAGCAAGGCACTGTGCGTGCTGCTGGCATGGGTCATGCCTGGCAGAGGCACAGCTCCAAGATGCTTGGAGTACCACTGAACAGGGCCCTCTGCCACAGTCCTTGCCTCTTCCGGTCAGGGCTGGGGGCACAGGGTGTCCTGTTGCCTCCTGCTGCTCTGTGGCCAGGCAGGCAGCCCCTGACTATGCGAGCACCCTGTTCCTTCATGCCCTTTTTGTGCCCCTCACCACGTGTGAGCTGGGCTAGAGGCATAACTAGCTCAGCACAGAACTACAGCCCTCCAGACAGATTTTTCTCTAGTCTCAAGCACCACAAACAGGATCCAGCAGCCTTTCCACCTTCCCTGAGGACTGGTCAGTTCCTTCCAAGGTCCCTTTGCTCTAAGGGGATCCCTATCAGGTGTGGTGGACATGTCCATATCATCCTCAGAGCACTGCAAGTAACAATAAGAACCAGCACCTCACAAACCTTAACACCTTGCATCCTTCTTTTTTTCCTAAATGGGAAGCTAATGTGATGCAAAACTCCTGGGTACTTGGTCAGACCTGCCTCAAGGCTCAACAGAGACTCTTCCACACCCAGCATCCCAGCCTGGGGCAGATAGCAAGGAGGGGTTCTCATTTCCCCCTGCACCCAGGACAGTTGGCATCCAGGCCTAGCAGATGTCAGGTTGCTCTCCTTCTTAGCCCTCAAAGAGGCTTTTAATGGAGATATTAAGACTGGTGTGGATGCTGTACAAATGCAATCTCATCAGAACAAAGGCTAAGAGAAGGGCTGTATTCATAATTAAGGATGCATTTCCAGTTAGTCAAGCAGAGCTTCACCAAGCCCAGGTTTGATAAGCCCTGGCACAGACACTGTGTTAGCAGAAGACACCAGAGTGCTATTACTTTCTGTTAACCCAGCAGGAACATAATTGCAAAAGACAACTCTGAACAGATAGACAGGAACAGTCCAGAGTGCAGCATTGCCCAGCAAGAGGAATGCAGGACTCACAGGCAGGATCCAGTGACCAGCATCCCTTCCCCTCCGGGTCACAGAGAACCTGAAGATCCCCTGGGGACATGCAGCTTGGTGTTTGCACATAGGAGAGCATGAATGGGCAAAACCAACTTGCTTAGAGATTTTGTGTGACAGTCACCTTCCCCTTACCCCATGATTAAATGGCCCTCACTCTTCAGCCACTTGCAGAAGTTTATGATCACAGAGGACCTTACCCTGGCATGGCATGGCATGCAGGTGGCACACATGGCTGGCTCTGATGGCTCTGTCATTCATATGGGATGATAGCAACCCATGTACCTGATGCTACAAAGCAGCCCTGGGAGATGGCTTCCTGAGGGTTTTCTGCCTGTGTGAGCTAGCTGGAGAGGTTGGCTGAGACTGGCAGGGAGGCAGAGGCACAGGACTGGAAGTGGGCAGGGGGTGCCCCAAAGACAAACTGCCTTTTAACCACTTTTAGTCTTTGGATTTCACTGACACTTTCACAACCTCCCCCTTTTTCCCTCCAGTGAAACACAGATCATAGGATCATAGGATGCTAGGAGCTGGAAGGGACCTGCAAAGATCACAGAATCACAGAAGGTTAGGGGCTGGAAGGGACCTCAAGAGATCATCAAGTCCAACCCCCCTGCCAGAGCAGGACCACAGAATCTAGCACAGGTCACACAGGAACACATCCAGGTGGGGCTTGAAAGTCTCCAGAGAAGGAGACTCCACAACCTCTCTGGGCAGCCTGTTCCAGTGCTCTGTGACCCTCACAGTGAAGAAGTTCCTCCTCATGTGGAGGTGGAACCTCCTGTGTGGTAGTTTATATCCATTACCCCCTGTCCTGTCAGAGTCTCTTACAGCCCTGCTGTAAATTCACAGGATGTGAATGGCTTTTTTAATTAAAAATACCAGAATCAGCATTAAATTTACTACTATATTTTGAACTCTCAAGAAAATGGGGCTACAAAAGACAAAGGCCACATAAAAGTGTTGACTTGGGCACAGTGTGATTTATAGGGCATGTTAACACCATGGAGCTCAATGTAACACCATGGAGCTTGAGAAGAAAACAAAAATACAATGCTAATGGAAAGTCCAATAAGACTTTTGATACTGGCTTTGGGTCTCCATCAGCAGGTGATTTTCTGGTTGACCTCACCTCCCTGTAGGTGGAAACAGGCCTGGGAGGGATGACCATGTCTGGGGGCTGAGCAGTGAGGCTGTGGGAGAACTGCCCTGTGTCCCACTTACATTGTTTTTTGTGCTAGGAGTAACACAGACTCCAAGAGCTTTTAAGGTCTGACCTTTTTCTGGGAGGTTTCTTGGGAGAAAGATGGGATGTTAAAACGCTCATCAGCCCAGGCTGGTGACAAGATTGTGGGGATCACAGTGGGCTGAGCAGGTGTGCTGAGCCCAGGCAGGACCCTCAGCTGAGATGGGCAAGCACAGCTGCTCCTGCAGTCAGTCCCAGCAGGCTCTCTGCTTGTGGGGTTCATATTTCCAAACAGACATCAGGCAGGCTGGAGAGACTGGCAAGAATGATGAAAAGCCCAGGAACTCCCACTTCATCGTGAGAGATAAAGAAGTTTAGTCTATTTAACTTCTCAGAGAGAAGGTTAAGAGGTGCCTTGATCGTGATCTATTAATACCTACACAGGAGAAATAGTTCAGATAGTAGATAGCTCTTTAATCTAATAGGCAAAGGCATAATGCAATCTGGTGGCTGGAAGCCAAAACTCGATGCCTCCAGACTAGAAATAAGGGGCACATTTCACCAGCAGCTCTGGAACAGCTCACCCTCAGCAGTGATGGCATCTCTCCTGAGAGGAAGGTGTGCCCATGCCCTGATGATGGCTCTGGGGCAGGAATTCTCAGATACAAGGCACCAGCCTGTCACCCACAGGGGCAAGGCTGAACAGCAATGACTCTTTGGCCCCCAGAATCTGGGATTTTACAAATGGATAGTCGATTGTGATTATTTTTTTTTAATAGAGGAGGAGAATCTCCATTCCTCCCCCACGCTCCTCAGCAATTTACAGCTGATCTGCAGCCAGGCTGCTATAAGTACATCAAAGTAACAATTTAAGACTGAGAGGTTACATTTGTCCTCGCTCATTTCCTTTATGTTCTGTGTTCTATCCTCTCAGCGAGGCTCTTTGGAAGGGAAACCGAAAAGGAAGGGGGAGTGAAGGGCTGGGGGTAAATAAACACACCCTTGGCTACATTACCAGTCCTGCACACATGGCGTTTGTAAGCTCCTCAGGAGAAGGGATTATAGCTGAGCTGTTTATCACTGCTTCTGAACTACAGAAGGACGTCAAGTCTAAAGGCTTTTGTTAAAGCTTCTACATGAAAGTCAAGGAGAAAGGACGTTTTCCAAAAGTCAAGCATCCCCCAAAGATTCCAGACTCTACCCTGTAAGACCAAGGTATCAAAAAAATCACTCTGTGAGGAACTTGTCTGGTTTGGCACCGTGGGAGCTCTAGCAGACTTTAGAAACTCCTTTGCGGGGAGGCTTGCACCCCACAACCCTGCAGAGGCAGCCATGGGGCAGGGGCACAGCCTCCCACTGCTCCCACCCTTCTGCAGTGCCCCTTTGTAGCTAAGCTGCTGCCAAGCTGCCACCAGCCAGAGAAACAGCAGCTCCTTCTCTGCCACGTTCCTCACCATCCTCTCTGCATACTTGGCCCACGGGGCAGCTGCAAAGTTTTTTTATCATCTTGGCCCTGAGCAGCGCTTCCCTGCACCACAAAAAGTCTGGGCCAGGCAGGGAGAGGACCTCCAACAGGGCTGGGAGCCAGCCGGAGCAGCACACTCAGGGCACTGCAGCCTAGGGAGAGCTTGGTCTCCCCTGGCAGAAAACCTTGTAGTGTGCAGGTGGGTTGACAGACACTGCAGTACAGACTGACACAGGCAATTCCAAATTGCTGTGCTTAAGCACACAAATAGTATTTTCTATTAGTCTGCCTTTAAATTTATGTGCCTTAATACATTGCTCTTTACGTTAATAGCATTTTGCAAGATGTACAACAGGGGATGTAACGTGGCCAGGCCATGGTGAGAATTGTAACATTGCTCCTGACTGCATCCTGAGTGATTAGAACAGTAACCTTCATATCACCTTAGCAGCCACGTTGGTATTTTATTACATGTATTCCCAAGCAGATTATGTTGTTAAGGTAGATTTTTTTTTTCAAACCATAACGCAGGAGGAGAAACTATAAAGCCTTTGCAGGAATCTGTGGAAAATTGGTTGCTTTCAAACTGCATTTGGGCTCAGATGAAAATTTGTAAAGGTGAGGATTTTTGACTCACCAAGTCACCAGCAGCCTCTCTGCTCTCCCACCTAGAGCCCTGCAGGAGGAAAGCTGTGCTGTTTAAACAGAGGCATGATGAGGGTGAGGGACAGCCACAGCAGTCCTCTCTGAAAGGTGAACTGCCCACAAACATACACCACAAAGCCTAATTAATATTTTAACACTCACCAGTCAGAGACACAGGTTGGACTTGATGATCTTACAGATATTTTCCAACCTAAATGCTTCCATGATTTGGTGATTCTATGATAATATGTAAACTTTCCAACCAGCAGCATTTCTCTAGATTAATGCTTAAAATACCAGTGAATGAGATCATGCCCAGCTGAAATTATCCAAATCACCTCTCTGCCCTTCAGCCCCACTTTTATTCTTCTTTTTTTTGCACTGTTCTCTCAAATCTGTTTTCTTCATACAAGACAGCCTCTATGCCCTGGGTTCACCATTTTAAGCCCAGGGGTTGCATAGACACTCAATGCATATCACTGGTGTTTGGAAGTTCTCCAAGCACCTGTGCCAGTCCCACAAGCTGGGGGCATCACTCAGCACCAGGAAGCTTGTGTCTAAGAACCTCTGGGATTGCTCCAAGGTTGTGAGGTACCCTGGATTCTTTGCGGGTGTCTCTTTGGAGGTTTCTCAGTGCCCAGACTGTTTCTGGGCTGGTGTCTAAGAGAGGAGAAAATCCTCCTTCTTTAGAAAGGCTGGAAAGCATGGAGGTGCTTGTCCACTCTCATATTCTTACCGTGAGCCCCTTGATTTCCTCCTGGCACTGGTCCCTGGCCCAGTTTATGTCCCGCCTGGCCAAACTCCTTGAAATCCTGCCATTCCTGCACTTCCAGTGCCTTGGCTCCCAGCGGGAGCAGAGCACAGCCATGGCCACAGGCCAGGTGGGCATTCACTCCCAGCTCCTCCCCACTGCTCACTGGGGGTGCCAAGCAAGCACAAGCACACATGAAGTGCACATCATGGGCACTTGAAGGCTACATAGCGGTGGCAGTTGTGATTTTTGCAGAGGTACTGTGGGTCCAAAAGTATGAGGTTGGCAAGGGCATGGCAGATGAATCAGCAGCCCATGTCCACAGGAGGGGATGGCTCGAGTGGGCACATCACCTGAGGAGGGCTGGCAACAGAAACCCCAGGGCCACCAGCACATTTCCAGCAGCAGCCGGTGCTATGGCTCTTTCCCAGCTCTGGGAAGAGAGTCAGGACAGGCAGCAGCTTCAGTCCTTGTCCTTCACAAGGTGTTGGACAACAGGCACAAGAGAGAGTGGCTCCAGGGCTTCTGCACTCAAAGCAGATACACCAGTGCAATAGCACCGTATAGCGAGCGATACGATGGGGAGCTGTTGCTATGGTGAGGGAAATAATATTTAAGCACCAACTGTTTATAAATATAAAATCCCTACAAAGTTTTCTAAAATTAGATGAAGGGGGGGGCTAGGGCTGTCAGGATATTGTAAAAGACTGGAGAAATACCAGTATTTTTGGACACACATGCTCTGGGTACTCCTAAAACAGCAAATGCAACCCCAAAATGTTAAAAACACCAAAAGTGATGACTCTCCTGTTGTGCTTCCCAGGATTTAAAGGCAACCTCATAGCCCTGAACTCGCTGTCGCAGCCTGGCACGGCTCTGAGAGCGGAGGCGACAGCACCGTTCCCAGGGATTTATTTTCCTCTTGGCACAATTGCAGCACAGGGACCTGGGCTCCGCTGTTTCTCGTATCCTGCTTGCTGCTAAGTGAAGTTGTTCCACTCTGCTGGTGAAGACGCTGGTGCTGTGGCCCCACAGTTGCACTCTGCAAGCCCTCGAGTCAGAACTGAAGGTTTGGAATTCCATGAGCTGACGAGGCAGCTCCTTGAGGAGCTCACACAAAGGTTAAGAAGGAGACTGCTGTGATTCCTTGCAATGCCCAGGCAGCATTAAACATGCACAAAGTACAACTGAGACATAAAAACCGAATATCTATTGTAGCAACTCCAGAATCATAACCTGACTCTCATGGGCAGCTGCCATTGCAGCAGAGGTGCAGTTAAAGCGCTATAAACGCAGCTTAGTTGGCAAGCACCGGACAAAAGCAGGATATTCAAAGTTGCCAAAAGTCTGCAGGGTCGAACAGAAGCAGAAACTGGGGAGGAATGTGGGCACCAGACCGCAGCTGCTTCAACAGCCCTGACATTCCCCCAAGTTTCCTTACCTCTGCCCCATTACCACCGTGCCAGGCACTCAGGATGTCACCTTCCCACCTCACCTCTCGGTATTCTGGCACCGCCAGGGATAGTTTTGGGCCCTGGCCGTGGCAGTGAGCCCTGGCCCTGGCAGTGCAGGGAGGATTCCTGGTGCTGGAGGACCAGTCCCCATGGCAATATTTTTCCTGATGAGCAAAGGCTACCGGAAAATGAACGAACAACCGCACACCGCCGTAGTTACCGACCCCGGGGTGGGGGCATGGCACTGGAGAGCGGGGAGGAAGTGGGGCACCCTGCGCCCCGCAGCCACCCCTCGGCTGCTGGGTGGCTTGACCCCAGGGATCCCTAGGGATCTCCAGGGATCCCCGTGCCCCCTGCACCACTCGGCATAAGGGTGGCGGAACCGGACACCTCTCTGAAGGGGCTGCCCCACCGGCGCCTCCCCCCGCGTCAGGAGGGGCTCTGCCGGCTCCGTCCGGGCCACCTTCGGGAAGCAAAAAAAGAAACGGAGAGTTTCCTGCTCGGTAAAGCTGGGGAGCGACGGGGCCGGGCTGGGGCGGTGCGGAGCGGAGTGGTGCGGGGCGGGGGCAGCGCGGAGGCTCTGCCTGTGCCGGAGCCGCCGCCGCTGCGCTGCTATCTGCCCGCGCTGCCGGGAGGGCCGGAGCAGGGAGGGGAGAGCGGCTGCAGCCCCCCGCCCCCCGCCCGCCCTACCCTCGCCGCCGGCGCGGAGCGGAGCAGAGGGGCGTGGAGGGGCGGCCCGGCGCGGCGGCTGCCCGCTCGGGCAGGGCGAGCAGGGCAGGCAGGGCGGCGGCAGGGCAGGAATGAGCCCCAGCGGCGCGGCCCGCTGAGCTCCGCCGCCAGCCGGGGTCTGGCCGGGCTGGGCTCGGTGTCCCCCGCGCCGGGAAACGCGGCGGGGCCGGCCGGGGATGCGCGGAGGATCCCGCCGCGGCGCTCCGCCAGGTAAGAGGCACAGGGGAAGGGAGAGAGCGGATCGGCGGCGGTGTACGGCGGCGGCGGGCCGGGGCTCAACCGTAAACGGTTTTCCGCGACATCAACTTTGCAGCGCAGCGAGGCATCGCCCGCCGCGGCGGGAGAGACTTTGCCTCGCTGGTCCCCAGCGCTGGCGCGGCGGGACCCCGTCCCGGGCTGCCAGCGCCCGGCCAGCCGCCGCCTGAGCGGGGTGGGGGCAGCCCTGGCCCACCCCGAGACCCACGCGGGGAACAGGCTGCGGCGAAACTTGGGCTGCTCTTGGGTGAGGAGCTACCGCCGGAACAAGTGAGTAAGTGGCCGGGAGAGGCCAGATGTTCTGCCTGGTGCTGGGAGCCGCGCCAGCCGGCTGAGCGGATGCCCCGGCGCTTGCTGTCAGACCTTAGAGCGGTTCGGTAAAGCCGCCGTGAGGCTGGCGAGCAGAGCTCGCAGAGCGGGTCCGAGGCACGACATGGCATGGAGCAGTCCTGCGGGAAAGCTGCTCGGGCTCTGGCGCGGCCGCGGGCAGGGCGCGTCTCAAAGAGGCTTTCGAGGTGCTGAATGAGCCCGTTCATCCCAAAACAGCCTCCCAGCTCCTGCCAGGGGAGCGCTCCAGGAGAGAGCAAGCATGCACCGCCGGGCTGCTGGATGGCTCCGGGGAGGGTGGAGAGCACAAAAAGGCTGTGCCGGGTTTACCCAGGCATTCGCATCTTCGGGAAGAGACGGATGCGGTTCGGCAGATGAGGGATAAACAGGCACAGGTGGATGTTGTGGTAAGAAAACTCTGGGACTGGCTGGAGTTGGCATTACTTGGTAGAGATTATTTAACTCAAAATGTGTCTGCTGAGTGTCAGTTGGGACGAAATTCCTGATGAAATTTTGGTGATGATTGAAGTGCTGGTCAAAGCGGGCAGTAATCTGGTGGTACAGGAAGTCTCAGTCCCTCTGAAACGCAGAAGGGATAGGCGGGGGGGGTGGTGGTGGGGGTGCTGGGGTGCATGCCAGCTGTGGCTTTGAGTGATGGGCTCCTGTGCTTTATCATCAGGAAAGTGCCCCAGGAGATGATGTACGTGAGAGCAGATCAAGTCTTGGGGCATGAAGCATCTCCACTCAGCATATGATATGGTACTCACCCAAAGAGGGTGTCAGGCATGAGTAGCCAGAGCTGTGACCTGTAGGGAAACTCCAGTCCTATAGGACTGAAGAGGAGGTGAGGTGAAGGCTCACTCCCACCCCATCAGGTTCTCATGTTGGTGGCTTTGCTGGAGCGGCAGGCTTGGGGATGGAGACCAGCCAGGCTCATGCATCTGTTGTGGTACCCAAAATCAGACAGTGCCTGTGGTGAGGGAAAAGGGAGCTGCTCAGCGCTGCTTCTCTCAGCAGTTCCTCTTTCCCCTGGGGAGTGGGGGGGAGCAGCAGGGTACAGCCTGCCCGCACCCAGGGTGGGTGGGCCACGGGCGTGCTCAGCATCTGCCTGGCTTCACAGATCCACCAGCATGACTAAGCCACTGTGACCGAGTGGGATGCTTATCATTAAACCCTGTCAGGAGCCTGGCTCCCCTGCCTCAGTGGCTGCAACGTATTGTTGTACAAGATAAACTCTTTGCTCAGTGGGAGGATGCCAGGAAGTGGCATGGTCTGTGCCGGTGGGTCCCTGCCCTCGACCAGAGTTGTTTTGCAACCCTGCAACTTAATTTCTGCGCCTGGGCAGTGAGGTGGAGAGGGGAGCTGGGCTTCAGAAGCCAGGTTGGCTGGGTAAGGAGGAACCACAGGGTGCTGGCTCCAGCTCCCCCCTCCCTGGGCCACCCTCCAATAGGCTGCTCTGCCCTGGGCAGGGACACAGGGAAGCTGCTTGCCAGACAGGGGACAGGGATTCAGGGCTGTGAGCAGCCACTGAAGTTGGTCACTGTGAGTGATGTGTGTGTCTCCCTCCCAGGGGGGATAAAAGGCTGTCTGTGATGAGGCACGTTTTGGGATGTGACCCCTGGTGAATATGCTGTGGTGATTCCTTTCAAGTGCTGCAGTCACACTTGTGTCAGGAGAGGGGTTTTGCCTTACAGCTCCCAGTGTGGGCTTCGCCTCACGTGGGGTGCCCCTTGTGCCCCTCTGTGCTGGTATGAGTGCCCAAGAGGGCAGGCAGCCTTGCCTAGTCCCTCTGCTCCTTTGCTCTCTTTCTAACACTGAGACCCCAGCACCGCTGCTCACAGTTGTGTTTTCCAGCTGGTCCCAAACTCCTGAGTCACTCTGCTGTTTCCATGGAAACAGACTTGCTGGCGGGAATCAGTTTTGGGGGTAGAGGGTGCCAGTAGCTGGACTGGTACCGGGCAGGCCCGAGGGAAGGGCTTGCAGCACGGAGGCACCTCGCCCTGGCATCAGGGCTATGTTAGGGCTGGAGCAGGCACCTGAGCTTCATAGACCCTCACACCTCCTTCCACTCCCTTTCCCTTCCCTCCCTGCCCCAGGGAAGTGCAGAGAGATTTCCCCGGCATTGGTGAGGGAGCTCAGGATAAGCCCAGGGCACAAGTTCTGGGGAGCTGTCAAGAGGAGACAGCCTGGAATGCAGCTGAAAAGAGCAGATTTTTTTTACTGCCCTGTGAAAGAGCTGTGGAGGCAGCAGTGCCAGTATCAGTTACCGCAAGGTCTCCTTCCTAAGGTTCCCTCACCCCCATCTTGCCCAAACACGACCACCTCTGGGGAGCAGAAAGGGAACCTGCATGGAAGGCTTGGGGCAGGAGGCAGGGCAGCTACACACCCAGAGATGCTGCAGAAGCTTCCCCTCAAGGCTGAGAGTGGCACCGTGCCACGAGGTACTGCCCTGTGCAGCACCTGGCAGCTTTAGGAAGGGAGGAAGCATGTGAGTTGCGCTGGGCCCCGCAGCAGCTCCGCCGAGCTCAGCTGCCAGTACAGCCTCTGGTCCTGCTGAGTGGCTCCAAAGCAGGTCACTCCCAAAAAACCTGGGAAGACCAGCCCTGAAACAGGAGTCCAGCATCTCCTCCCGGGCCTCTGCTGTGCTGCAGCTGCCCAGCCGCACTCACTGCTCCCTGTGCTGGTGACTCATGGATGCCATTCAGCTTGATTCATTGCCTCCCTTCTCTCCGGTGCTCCTGGGCTGGCTCAGCTGGCTTCTCGCCTGCTCATCCTCCCCAGTGCTCCTGGGCTGCCTCGGATGGCTTCTCACCTGCTTGTTCTCCTCAGAGCAGTGCTGGGAGTCAGGGGAGGTAGAGGAAGAGTAAGGCAGGTGATGATGTACCTGCTGCTGTTTGTGGGTGCGTGGGCTGGAGAGGCTGTGTTGCCTGCGCCTACCTTCTCCCTTCCACTAGGCTCAAGGCTGAGGGAAGCTGGGCATGGGAGAGGGAAGGGTTGGCACCTTCCTCCTCCTCCCACAGACAGCGCTCCTGTCCCTGTGCCAGGGAGCTGGCTGCTGGATGCCATGCATCCCTCCTGGGCAGCCTGGTCCTGATGTGACTGCAGGCAAGGCAGTGGAGCACAGTCTGGCATCATCATCTGTAACCAGGACAGGGGCAGTGGTGACCCCAGCAGCACACAAAAAGAGCCCATATGCCTTCTCACAGGCCCCTGGCAGTGCCAGCAGTGCTGAGGGCAGGGCTATGAGTGACTTACCCTCATCCCAGATATCTGTTTCATAGGCCCAGCTGCCTGGAGGGACCTACTGGAGTCAGTTCCCACCCTCAAGCTGGTTTGCTCATCAGCTTTGGTGGAGCTGGAGAGAGCAGAGGGAGATTTTGTCTGGGAACACTTTATAGCACGGAAACATCTGTGAGGCCAGCCAGCTCCCATGGTCACAGCATCTAGGGCTGAGTATCCAAACCAGTACATGCCTCATGCTGGAATCTCACATACAGCCCCACAGGGGCACAGCCCTCAGTCCAGCTGCTGCTTGGGGTGGCAGGCCCCAGTATTAGTGCCTGAAGACAAACAGGCCAGTTTAAGAAAGTCCCTGAAGGCAGGGATGGGAGAGCAAGCAGCTCTCCTGCTTCATGTGTGTAGGAGACATCCTCCTGCAGTGTGCTGGCTGCAGCCCTGGCTCAGCCAGTCTTCTCTGAGCTGTGCAGCTCCTCCTCGGCAGGGTTTTCACACCAGCCTGGCTGTGTCCAACAGATGAGCAAGAAGCAATCCTCCACCATGCTGGCAACTCCCAGGAGCCCCCCATGAGCTCCCAGCTGCCTCTCAAGCTCTGGGCTGGAGATGGAACCACAGCCCCTCGGGGACAGGCAATGATGGGAGGAGGTGGGAGAGCTGGCCAGGAGCTGAGAGGAGGTTCTGGCTGGCTTTAAAGACCACAGATGAGACATCAGGGAGGGAAGTCTTCTCCCCAAACCTGCCCCTCCCTGCCTGCAGCTCAGCAGGTAGGCAGGGCACACGTGAGGGCTGAGGAGGGGCAGTGAGGCTGAAGCTGGGCTTCACACCTGCTCTGCCGAGGAGGTGAACCGAGGCCCCATTTGTGCCCCTCCGCAGTGTGGTGCATTGCAAAGGGAGTGGGTCTGGGTGGGTGTAGAACCTAAAACACAGCCAGTGATCCAGCAGGAATTGGGACCAAGGAGGCACCTAGGCTCTGGCTGCCTTTTGGAGGGGGCCTGCCAGCAGGTTTCTGCCACATTCTGGGACAATCCAAGCTGCACCTGCTCCAGCGTCCATCAGCAGTGCAGCAAGGAGTAGAAGTTGAGGTTGTGTGTGAAGGATGCAGTGTGGCTGGCCATCACTAGAGAGCAGGAAAGTGTTCCTGCTGCAGCTTCCAACTCAGCAGCATACAGGAGCCACCTGAGCCAGGAGATGCCAGCACAGACCCTCCTCACTCCTGTCCTGACTGATCAGACCTCAAAAAACACTTCCACCAAGGGACAGAATATCCCGTGTGGACATTTGGGCCAGGTCTCCCCTCCCTGTGCAGGGCAAGTAATCCCAAACCAGGAACAGCAATAGCCAAGAATCTGCAGCTTCAGTCTCTCATCCACAGGAAAAAGCATCCCTTAGTGCCCAGGGAAAGCAATCCTTTGAAGCATTCTTTCAGGTCTAAAGCACAGCAGGGGTGGGGGGAGTTCACTGTGCTGGAGCCCCCACTCCTAGCAAGAGGTCTCTGGAGCTGGTATCACCTGCAGCCTCCTGCCTGCACTGAGCAGCTGGGGCAACTCTTAAATAGTAACAATAATTAAAAAAAGAAAGGAAGGAGGTTTTTGACTCACCTGCAGGTCTGAGCTGCCCTCCTGGCATCACTTGCTGGGTGACAGGGTCTCTCTGGGGAGCAGGACTTGTTGAGTAGATGGGAACAACATACTGTGCCAGTTGCCACAGGCTCTGCAGGGAGGACACAGCAGGAGCATTACACCATCCCAGGCCCAGCAGAGATTGCAGCACGCTCTGGGCTTGGGCAGACATTATGTGCTGGAACTGTTGCTGGCCCATTGGCGGCCCATTGGCCTCTCTTGGAGACCTCCAGCAATAGCAGTGGCTCTGACAGCCCCACTTGCAGTGGTCAGTGTGCTGGGGCCAGGCAGAGGACCGGGGAGCTCACTACACTGAAGACATGCCAAGAGCAAGAGGAGAAGCCATGGCAGTGATGTTGCTATAGGAATGAAGGGCTCTGCTGGATGGAGGGTTGAGATACTTGGGTCTGTCCTTTTGGCTTGCCTGAGGAGGGTGGCCAGGTGACTGCAGAGGGTGAATGTACTGCTCTGGGCGGTGGGGGCAGGCGGGATAGCATGGAAAGAAGATGAGCTGGGGAAGATGGATATCTTCCTGGATAGCTGAGCTTCAAAGCTGTTGCTAATACTGGGATGTCTCCCCTGCACAAGGGTTTTGGCTTGTTTAGGGGTTCTGGGATGAGTCTGCTCTCTCCTGCCCCACTGGCCTCGAGGAGCAACAGCACATGGATGTGAAGCCCTTGTGGTTTGGAGAGCAGCAGGGCAGCCTGTGAATGTTATTTTGTTAGTGCACAGGGGGCAGATGTTGACACATCCCCTCCCAGCAATGCTGCAGTTTCCCAGGCATGGCAGGGCTGCCCCTCACCTCCCTGCATACCCCACTCAAGCATCCTGCTCCGCTTCCCCTACCCTTGCCCACCTGCAAGTAGCAGCAAGGCAGGGCTTAGCTCCATGAAAGGTGGATTGCACAAGTACAGCTCTGCTTCCCCCTCACTTCTGCACTCACTTCTGATGCTGAAGGCTCTTGCCACTTCACTGCAGTCAGCAGAGGGTGGAGGGGATGTGGTTTCTCATGTTTCTCCTCTCTGGTACTCAGGAGGAGAGGCTGAACCCCAGAGCTGAGCAAGATCTGGCCAGCACCATGAGCTCGGTGCTAGGGCCACATCAGGCTGGCAGCTGGGATACAGCTCTGGCTGCTGCTTGTTCCCAGAGGCTGACAGACTGATCCGGTGTGGCTGTTGGACCTCTAAGCAAAGCGGTTTGCATCTCCAGAACCACGGCCTCTCTCTGAAGCAGGATGTTGTTAAGCTAGATGGGCCATGCCTTGTCCTGCCAGCTGGACAGAAAGGACGGAGACAAGCCTCTTCGGGTGGTGCTTGGCACCATCCCCTGACTTTTCCATGCCACAGCTCCTGCACTGGCTGTTAAAGGCACTGGGGCTGAAGTTCTTGGTGGAAGTGTCGCTCCAGGCTTGCCAGTACCTGCCTGGTCTTCCTCTCTTCTGAACTGGAGCTCTGTAGTGCATGACTGGGGTCCACATGGTTATAGCTGATGTACTGGGAGGGTATTTGTTGGGTACTCAGGCCCTCCTTGGCAGTTCTTGCTCAACCTGTGACTTCTTTGTTGGTTTGCAGACACTGAGACGACCTGTGGAGAAGCTCCATGAAGGTGACCAGCCATGCAATGTTCCTGGAAGGCTGTCCTCCTACTAGCCTTGGCATCCATTGCAATCCAGTACACAGCAATTCGGACCTTCACTGCCAAGTCTTTCCAGAGCTGCCCCATCCCCAGCCCCGTGAACTGCAGCCCGAGCCAGGAGGCAGACGCGGCTGAGAGGCTGTGCGATGAGAGCCCCACGTTCTCCTACAACCTCTCCAGGAAGACTCACGTCCTCGTCCTGGCCACGACTCGCAGTGGCTCCTCCTTTGTTGGGCAGCTGTTCAACCAGCACTTCGATGTCTTCTATTTATTTGAGCCCCTCTACCATGTCCAGTATACCCTGATCCCAAAGCTGACCCAGAGCAAGAGCACGACAGACAGGAGGGTCATGCTGGGGGCCAGCCGAGACCTGCTGAGGAGTCTGTATGACTGCGACCTCTACTTCTTGGAGAACTATATCAAACCCCAGCCTGTCAACCACACCACCGACCGCCTCTTCCGCAGGGGAGCCAGCAAGGCCCTGTGCTCACCGCCTGTCTGCGAGTCTCTGGGAGGTGTCGATCTCCACCTGGAGGAGGGAGACTGCGTGAAGAAGTGTGGGACCTTGAACCTGACGCTGGCCACTGAGTCCTGCAGAGAGCATGGGCACGTGGCCATCAAAACCGTGAGGGTGCCTGAGGTCAGCGACCTCCGGGCCCTGGTGGAGGACCCGCGGCTGAACTTGAAGGTCATCCAGCTGGTGAGGGACCCCAGAGGGATCCTGGCATCCCGGAGCGAGACCTTCCGGGACACCTACCGGCTGTGGAGGATCTGGGATGGCACCGGCAGGAAGCCGTACAACCTGGACGTGACCCAGCTCACCACTGTGTGTGAGGACTTCTGGAACTCCGTGTCCACCGGCCTCAACCGGCCGCCGTGGCTCAAGGGCAAGTACATGCTGGTGCGGTACGAAGACCTGGCCAGGAACCCCATGAAAAAGACCGAGGAGATCTACGATTTCCTGGGCATCCCCCTGGACAGCAACGTGGAGCGCTGGATACAGAACAACACGCGAGGAGACAGGTCCTCCTCCAAACACAAGTACGGGACGGTGCGCAACTCGGCAGCGACGGCAGAGAAGTGGCGGTTCCGGCTCTCCTACGAGATCGTGGCCTTCACCCAGCACGCCTGCCAGCAGGTGCTGGCGCAGCTCGGCTACAGAACCGTCACCTCCGAGGAGGAGCTGAAGAACCTCTCCATCAGCCTGGTGGAGGAGAGAGACTTCCTGCCCTTCGCCTAAGGCAGCCCTTGGCGGGGAGGGAGGCCTGGTTTTGATATGAATTGTTTCTAACTGCTGCCTTATTTTCTTTTCTTTCGTTTTGTTTCTTTCTCCGCCCTCCTCCCCCCCCACCCTGACTATTTCTCATCTTTTTCTCTCCAAAATTTGCACTAAACCTTGAGCAGGAATCTCAAAACAGCTGAGTCCAGGGGCGGCCATGGCTGCCCCTCAATACGTTTTGGACGCCAGAGGATTTGGGTCTCTCCAAACCAGAGCTAGAACTGTGGATGGGTAACAAATGTTTACAAAACACACGAAATGTATAAAGCAACCTTCAAAGCTTTCCAAACCGAAGGGTACCTGGGGTACTGTACTTTTGCACTGTTTACTTTTACAATCTATGAGGTGAATATAAATATAATTTATGAATGGTGTCACCCCTTCCCCTCCCCCCCCTGCAGAGTAACTTCCCTTTCCCACCCCCATGAGCAGGTTAGACTGGAAGAGGAACGTGGAACAACCTTCTCAATTTTGATCTTGGTGTGAGATGTCTCTCTGTTCAAGTCCTGGTTTTGGCTGGGCCGTTGGTCAGCTGCTCCTACATGGTTGTTTGGTAACACCTGTAATAGTTCTTTGTGCCAAAAACCCACATTAAAAAAAAAAAAAAAGAAACAAAAAAGGGGAAAAAAAAAAAAAAAAGAAAAGTGATTGGGTAGTTTGGTAAAAGCCCAACACAGTTAATGCTTTATTTCTGTGTTTTCTGTAAATAAAAGTGCAATAAAACTGACCTGGGGGTAAACTTCAACTGAAAAGACCACAGTGACTAAACTGGGATGTGTGCACCAATGGGCAAAGAGCAGCATCTCTTGGTCTGCCCAGTTCTTACGGGGCTGGGATCAGGCAGTGGGGGGACAGCAGACACCACAGACCTCCCCAGGTGGCAGGGAGCTGCAGTCACCTCCTCAAGCACCTGTGTGTTTGCATCTGAAGTGTGTTAAAATGCAAGTAGCTGTACCTGTGGTTATTTACAGACCTGAGAGCTTGTTGGCCTGCATGGGGGCACAGGACTTGCCAAAGTGCTCAACCCCAGGGTGCTCATGGCATCAGCACAGCAAGTCTGGCCCCAGCAGGCCACACCAGATTCTGTTGATTGCCCTGCCCCAGAGAACCAAAGGGTCCAAGTTCAGGTCCTAAAATTGATGGAATGAAAGCCAGCAAACAAGAAGATAGTCTTGGCAGTGAACAAGTTTCTCTTCACAAGCCATCCACAAGGCCCTCACATGCAAGGCAGCTGCAGGCAGCAAGTGAGCCCCTGGCACAGAGAGTCTGTGGGCTGAGCAAGGCAGCAAGCAGCTGGATGGGGAAGCCAGGCAGGCAGGGTGGGAATGATGCTGCACCGCAGCAGAGCACGGAGAGCCTGACACACAGCACTGCTGGCCTGCTTGATCCCTGCCTGATGGAACAGCCAAGCAGCTCCTGTGACCCTGCCTGGACAGAGCCCAGCTGCACGTCCCACAGACCATGAGCAGCTGCAGATGAGAAGCCACCGGGGCCAGTCCCCAGAGGATGGAGCACAATAATGCCCCAGCAGTTTCCTGGCTCTGTTGCTCCTGCAGCCAGGCAGGACAGGGACCCACAGCAAGATGTGACCACAGCTGCACACTCCCAGTGCTGGACCCACTCCTGGCACAGGAGTGTTTGAGCCACCCACATCCCACCTGCCTGGGCAAGTCTCCTCTCAAAAGTCTCTTCTGAGATCTGCTGCCCACCAGCTTCTAGCCCAAGCTCTTACCTGGGAGAAGGTGAGTGCTGCAGTCACACCCAGAGGGTCAGGATACCGTGAGGCAGGGGAAAGCCACGACTACAAGCATTTTTCTACCCTCCTTTCCCCTTTTAAAGACCTCTGGAGGGGCAGCTTGTTAGTGGTGGTTTGCACTCTGGCTTAACAGGGCAAACCTATTCCAGCTGGACTGCAGAAAAGCCAAGCAGGGGTGAAGTCTCTGATGGCCTCTCCTCAGGGCTAGCAGCTGGAGCAGCTGTAATTCATCTGCACTGCCTGCCAGGCAGCATGGCAGCGAGGAGGAATGGGGTGACAGCATACACGTGCTGTGGGATGGGCACTGCCCCCATCTGCCTCCCCACAGAGGGCATGGGAGCAGCTCCGGGGGGAGACCCCCACCCCAGGCACCTTCACCTCCCCTCTGCTGCTCCTGCCATCGGCTCAGGGCCTCCCAAGCTACACTGCCCCAGCTGTGTCTGTGAATGAAGGCAGGGTAGTGGGGCAGGTGGCAGGGAGTAGGGCAGGTGGCAGAAGTGGCCTCAGCCAGCCTCATCAGCACACTGCATGCCACTGACCAAGCAGCTGGCAGCAAAATGTCAACCAAATAAATGGCTCGATTGCCCCATTATTAGTCACTACATTAGTCCTTTTGTCAGCACTTAAACGTTGAGCTGTTGGCTCCTGGCCTCAGCCCAGTGAAAGGGACACCCTGTCTGGGGCCCAGTCCTGCACTGCCTGGCATTGGGCTGCAGTGCAGGGCAGTGCATTCACAGATTGCATTGGGTTGGAAGGGACCCTCAAAGGTCATCTTCTCCAACTCCCCTGCAGTCAGCAGGGACACCTGCAACTAGATTCAGGCTGTCCAGCGCTACATCAAGTCTGATCTTGAATGTCTCCAGGGACAGGGAGTTCCCAGGAGCATGGGGCAGCTCTGCCCTGTGCAAGACTGTCTGTGGAATGGGTGAGGTTACCAGGGTGACCAGCTGTGCACCCTCCCAACATCTGCACTGCCCACCAACCAGCAAGCAAAGGTAGAGGGTCTGGCTGCTCTGTGGGGCTCCCGGGCAGCTCTGGGGAGGGCTGTCCAACTGCCTTCTGCAGAAAGGGCAGGCTGCTGCAGGGGGAACAGGGCTGGCCCTTCCTTCCCTGTCAGAGAAAGGCAGCTACACAAACCTGCGTGAAGGAACAGTGGCTGTGAAGGCAAAATTTTCTGTTTTCAGCTGCTGAGATCCCACTTTGGAGGCTTGGGCCAGCTGTACCCAGCCTGAAAATCCTCTCATGCCCTGGTCTTTAAACCAACACAAGAAACTGAGTTTAGAAATCTTATCCAAACTGTTCTTACCATTCCAATCAGGAGACATGCCTGCAGCAAAATGGCTTTTGAATCGTGGTTGAAAGCCATGTCCTAGTTTTAGCAGGGACAGAGGTTCAGCCCTGCTTGGTGCCTCATGTAGAGCCCTTAGGGGAGAGATCTGATTTCCCAAGGAATCTCTAACATCTTCCTTCAACTGCACTTCCTCTCCTCATTTCGCCCCACTGGAAACACGAGCCAAGCATAACCAAGGGTTTTATCCTCAAATTTTACTGTAATTAAAATACAGAGATGCAGAATATTCCCAGAAACACACTGCAAAACAAACCAAGCAAACAAATTCAGTAGGAAACCAATTACAGACAATGAAATGATAAAGAACAAAAGTGTTCTCCAGAGCCCAGCACCGTGCATGGGACTGCGAGGCCGCAGCGACGGTTTCTGGGCTGCCGAAGGGCTCCTTCGGCCCCCAGAGAAGCAGAGCCTGTCCCTGGCATCTGTCCCGGTAGCTCTGTGGCTCTCTAGCAACCTCCACGTTCCCACTCACGCTGTTGTTTTCACAGGGACAACTTTGCAATGGAGACACAGAAATGACCCACCCACAGGGACAAGAGCCAACAAGGGAACCCAGAGGAAAAGCAATGGGTTAAGATTTTCCATAGGGTGAACACAAGGGGACAGAGAGGGGTGGAAGACAAGCACGTCCCTCCTCGCCAGGGGAGCTGTGGGGGCAGAGCTGGCCTCTCTGCACGCTCAGCCAGCCTGGGTGTGGATGTTTAACAAAGGTCTTGGTGAGAGCTTTGGAGAGCTTCATCCAGGCATAAGGATAAAAAAGAATGAAATGAGCAAAGGAAAAAGACAGGATGTGTCTGTGGGATATCCTCTCAGCCAGGGCACAAACCCTGGGCATGGGGAACATCCAGCTATGGTGGGGGACAGGTATGCATGGACAGTCACATCCCACCTCCACTTCGGGAAAGACCCAGCCTCACCACAGGGAGATCATAACAAAAACCTGCAGGAGATCTGGGAAGGAGGGGGTGGTGGTAAGGAGGAAGATAATATGCTGCTTGGACCATCTGTTGGGCACACTGATCTATCTAAATGGAAATCCTTAGCAATCATCACTACTATGGAAGCTGGGCACCAGCCAAGCACAGACCACCACCACCACCCATTCCAACCCACGCACGTCCACTTTCCTCTCTGTGCTCTTCCCTAGGACAAACTGCATTGTGTTCATCCCCTGATTCAGAGCCCATGCTAAGAAACAAATTTTCTCAATGTTTTTTCTTGCTCCCCCACTCACCTCCTCCTGCCACCACTCCCTCATCTTCTCACTGTCACCCAAAACCAGGTGGTCTTCCTTGTACTATCTCCCTTCAATCCTTCCTACTTATTCGGTGTTGTTCCCTTACTTCCATTTGGCAGTGAGCAATCCCATCTAGTACCAGTACCATCAGCATTTATGTGATTAGTCAGCAGTGTAGTTTTTGCCCTTCTTTCCATGAAGGGGTAGTGGGAGAAGAGCTGCACCAGTGGCCCAGGTGGCCTCTGAGCTGGCTGGAGTGTCTGGAATGGGAGAGGAGGAAAGATGGGTTGCTTGTCAGAAGCCAACAGCTTCCCCATCTGATTCAGACCCTACCATCCTGCAAACAAAGCTGTCAGGATGTGTCTTCGTTCTTAGATTGGGATCACGAAGCTTGCTTCCCTTCTGCTCTGCTCGGAGAGTGGCCCAGGGCTGGGTCACCTGGATGAAGCGAGCTGGCCTTTTACACTGACAGAGGCATACATCCCAGAGGCCTTTGAGTCCTGCAGTTAGGGATTCCTGGATGCCTGTTAAGCAGTGTGAGCCCCTGGGTTTGGAGTAGATTTCATCTTCTACCCCTGCCTGCTAATTTGATCTCTTCTGCTATTTATGATTCACAAGTTCTCTGTTAGCTGGGCTGTGAGAACAGTGATTTAGGGTGCGAGTTCCCCTCACACATCCTCTCCTGTCCTCCAGGCCATCCCACAAGGACAAATGGAAGCTTTACTCCATTTACTGCAAGGATGCACAGAAGAGACAAATAAAAAATGGGAAACCCTCTGGACTCTTATGGCTTTCCTTAATGCACCTTTATCCCATCTTCCATGCCTGCTCTGCACACACAGTGCCTGAAGACAACAGCTTGGGCAGGAGGTCTTGCCTCCCCCAGCAGGAACCTAGCCAAAATCATGGTGGTCTTCCCATCACCCACCCAGGGGTCATTGGTGAAGTAAAGCCCTTTAGATACTATCTTCTCCTGCCCAAGGTCTGGTAAAGGCAGTTAGGAAGAAGACTGTCTTCTGTCACAATTAGTAAGAAACTATCTTTTTAAGAGGGCTGGTGACAGCACAGCTAGTTATGCACAAGCAAGTTTTAGCTTTGGGGTTAGAGCTGGCTTCAATAGCAGCCTGTGATCTGGAACAAGAAGTGAGACGTGCCCAGGGAGAGCAGTGAGCAGAGATCCATGCATTGCAAACTGTCCTCCTGCTCTGCAGAGCGTCTGAAACAAAGGAAGAACAGACAAGGCTTCTCCTAGCCTTGCCAACTGCCACGAGCATCCCAGCAAAGGGCAAGCACACATCAAGGCTTGATCTTTCTATGAAGCCGCTGCCTTCAGAGACAAACCCAACACGTCTGGGTCAGCCTAGCCTTCACCAGAACAAAAGAGACAGAGCGAGGAGATGCAGACACATACCAAATGCTGCTTCCTCTTCAGAAACAAAGATGTGGGTTAAACCACTCTCATGCTATCAAGGATAACACACTGTGGAGATCAGCAACTTCTTGCCACTGCAAACAGCAGGGACTACCCAGCGAAGGCTATGGAGAGAAACTAACACTGGTGTGACTAGCACAGGGACACAGTGACTTATGTCAGCCAAAAATGAGGATTTCATGAAGGTCAGGATGAAAACTGCTTCACAAGCTCAACAACATTCAGCAAAAATGGTAGCAGGGGGGTGGTAGTGGTGGGGGGAGGCTCTACTTAAATATTCCCTGATGTCTGAGTCCTAAGCACAAGAGAGCAACCAGGAAGTGCAATGACCTCCAAAGGAAATGGAGATCAAGGAAGTTGGCTTCCATGTCCAAGAGACAGGGCAGAAGGTAAACAAACAGCATAGATGGGAGAGAGGGGAATGATTTTTCATATTCCTTTGGTTTCAATAAACTACGCTCTTGGGCAACAGAGGGGAAAACATCCTCTAGAACATGATTTTTGTTTTGATCAGGACCCTATAATCTTAAAAAAACTATAAGCTGGAAGTGCTGAAGATGAGCCTGCGAGCTCCTCCCGGGCAGTGGCACAGTTTTACTTCCCTGGCTGAAGACATGCCTGTAGACTGATACAGACACACACTAACACAGACACAGTTACCAACTACAGCACAAGCACTGCTTCACTTGCCTATGCATCCAGCATCTAACCACCTAGGCTAACCACCCACCAAAGCCAGAAGCAGCAGAGTTAGTGGTGGAGCCCCTGGCTTTCCTCATCCTGAGGATCACAGGGCACCTTGGGGTGAGTGGTGTGTGCAAGTGTGTGTACGTGTGTGTGTGATGCCACATGGTCCCTTGAGCATGATGGGCCAGGCTGAGATGGCTGTGAGTCCCAGATGGATGCAGGTGTCTGGGTTCCTGCGGCACAGCGAGCGTGGGTGGCCTCTTTAGTGCAACACAGTCATTGAGAGCAGCCCCAGGAGCAGTGTGGAGGAGGAGCTGCTGGCGCCCTCGTGCAGGCTGGCTGCTGCTGGAGCGTGCTCAGCCCCTCAGGGGAGCGTTCTCCAACACAGCAACAGCACTCTCACACCCAGGCCACCGCTCCCGGGGTGCGGAGTCACAGGAGGAGCAATGCTCTTGGCCTCCTTCCCTGCAGCAGAACTTGGGTGGCATTTGGGAACGTGCTTGCTCGTGGTTATCAGTGATGTCTGAGAATGAGAGCGTAGCCTAGAGTCAAAATGCCCCTGCTGCAGATGGGGATACTGCAAGTGCTTCAAGGGTCAAACCAAAGGCCTGTGTCTCTCTGTGGAGCATCACTACCTGTGCTGCAGTATCACAGAAGCCTGGCAGATGCCACTGTCACCTCCCTCCCCAAATGGGAACATACAGCAGCTTTCATTCTCCTGCCTCTCACCAAGAAAATCTGTACAAAAGTTGATGGCCCAGCACATACCATATTCTTGTGTGGCATCATCCCCAGACCTGCTCTGCTGAGCTTGAGGGTTCCTTCTCTGAAGGGTGCAATTCAGCCAGGGAGAAAGTGATTTGGAGCAGCTTGTGGGATGGGCCCTGTAAAGAAAAAGTAAGAGGTGCAGGGCAGGAGAGAGGTTTTCCCCTCTTCACAGTATCTCTCCTTTGTGTCAACGGGACTTTTTTTCTACAGTTCTCTACCAGGCAGACGCCCAAAACACACCTCCCAGAGCCAAAGGAAGGTGTGTTTCATGGACTGTCCTCCCAGTTGAAGTTGAATTTGACTACACAACCCACACTTCTAGCCAGGCATAATTCCTCCCCCCTCCCCTGTTATTCCTGTCCACCTCCAGGCAGATGGATACCTGCTCCCATCCCCTGTGGCTACAAGAGCAAGAAGGGAGGAAGGAAACTGAAAGACAGAGACAACGATGCCTTTAAAGTCCTCAGAGTAAAGGTGGTTCCCAGTAGGTGATGGGAGTGAAAGGCATTGACAGCGGCTCTGTGAGCTCTGAGCCAGGCAGGCGGTGCTGAGCAGGCTGCAGCCGGAGTCTGCTGGGGTGCTTGACCCTCCCTGAAGCGGCTGGTTCCAACTCAAAGAGGTGCTGTGTAGGGGGGAGAGTATGGGCAGGTCGATCTTCTGGAAGGGAGCTGCAATGGGGATTAGTCAGCCTTGTCCTTCTTCTTTGCAGTGAAAGGGACTTTGCCGGCGACCGCGCTGCCCACGGCCCCAACGCTGCCGGTCACCGCCGAGACGCTGCCCTTCACCAGTCCGACGCCGGCAGCGGGGACGCTGGTCACAGCTGTTTTGGTGAGCTCCAGGCTCTTGCTGCCCACCCAGGCGACTCCCCCCAGAGTGGCCCCCACCGCTCCCCGGGTGATACTGAACAGGCCGCCTGTCACCCTCCAAATCACCCCTGCCTGCTGCTGCGGATGGTCCTTGCTGGCATCTGCAGGGAGAGAGAGAGAGAGGGAAAGTTGGAAGCGTCCACGCTGAAGGCCTTCTCCCTGCACACCTCTTCCAGCCCAGCAGGGTTGTCCGTCACAGCACATGCTCCTGTATGCACGGTGCCTTGCAGCCCCAGACCCCTCAGTGCCTGAAGGGCAAACCAGGGAGATCACAGAGCCACAGAATACAAGGGGTTGGAAAGGACCTCGGAAGATCATCTAGTCCACCCCCCCTGCCAGGGCAGGATCACCTAGAATAGGTCAGACAGGAATGTGTCCAGGTGGATTTTGAATGTCTCCAGAGGAGACTCCACAACTTCTCTGGGCAGCCTGTTCCAGTGTTTTGTCACCCTCACAGTGAAAAAGTTCTTGCTTATTTTCACACGGAACCTTCTATGCTCCAGACCCTAGGAGTACAGCACGGCAGGAGAGAGTTGGGAGCAGGATTTCCCATGTGACAGAGAAGGGAAGAAGGTGGTTCAGTTACAACCCCAAACCCCTAAGCTTCAGTGCTGCACTGCAAAGGAAGGGATGCAGCTCCCCACCCCTGGTATTGATTAAGGCCAGTAAGTCACAAAGACTAAGGCCAGCCTGGGAGGCAATGTACTGCAGACAGCAAGAGCTGATGCCTGCATGGCTTGGAGGTCCTCAGGAGCATCTGTCTGGAGGCAAGTCTGTGCCAATGACAAATGTGGGACCAAGGCCCAGCACAGACCTGTCTGTGAGAACCGTGATTGAGCTAGCTGTGGTAGTTTTAGGCTGTACCTTGAAAATTTTCCACAGATCTTGAGCAGAAAGCGATAGAATGTAAATAAATTGCCATTGGGTGTAAAAGGGATAATAATGATAAATTCTAAATAATCCCACTGGACAGACTACTAACAAAGCTAGTTGTATAAACTAACTTTCTCTCTTCTCAGCTTCCTGGCTCTGGCAGATACTAACTTCTGGCTTCTGCTGGCTTTGCTAACCTTGAATGCATTCTTGTTGTGGTTAAGTAACTAACAGCAACTCTCTGCTCTTTCTCTTGTCCTGTGTATACGGGGGTAGGGAAGGGAGCAGGGAGTGTGGAAGCTATTAGTAGCCCTCTGGTTTGTCCAAGTGGGTTCTTGTGCTGTTTATAAGTGGTATCTATATGTAAATATTGTACATTTTATATGTATTCATTGCATTCCATATTTAAACTGTAGTTTTGCTTGTAAATACAGCTTCATTTGCTTTCTGACTGAGCTGGTCTGCTAATTTTTCCTGGGGGGGGGGTAATTTTCAACCCACCACACTAGCACAGATAGTAAACTGCAGTGGAGATACAGTGCCACAAACGTCACCTTGGGTGGTACAAGCTGTCTTGGCTACGTATTTAATAGTGTTAAGACAGTGCTGAAGCTGCTGCTCGCTGCCACTGCTGGCTTACCTGTGCCAGCTGGATCGAGGCCAGCATGACAAACCCACCCGAGCTGCCCTCACACCTTCACACAGCACTGCAGAGGGAATGTCACAGCTCACGGCTCTCAGGAGAGGGCTGACTGCGAACTGCTGCTCCTCACAGGATTCAAACCTGACAGCTCTCCTGCTGGCCTCCACACCACCCTCTCCCTTTGCGTCAGCGAACAATGCTGCGTGCAGGCAGCAGAGGAGGAGCTGCTCCCTTTGTGGGGTGAGATATTTTGGATACTCTGACTTCTGATTCACTGCCAGTTCCATACACGAGATGAGTTACTAATAACTGCAAAAATATATAATAAAGTGATCCTGGCAGGGAAAAAAAAGCAAGCACCAGCTGGGAACACAGGATCTCTGGAGCTGCAGCAGCCCTTCTCACTCATTACCTACTTGGAAGAGAAGTTGCACAATGCTGATGCAGCAGGAGGGCTTCAGCCCCCTGCTAAATGTGCACCTCATTTCCCGAGAAGTGGGGAAGTGACAGGGGTGGAAATGGCTTTCTGAAAGTCCACACAAAAACTTGGTGCAGCCACACATCTGCAGAGAGCCCAGGCTGGGGGCTGTGTCGGCCCCAGCCACTGCCTCAGAGCAGAGCACTGCAGAGGCTCCACCAGAACCTCAAGGAAGGAGCCTGCCTGCACAGCACAGCCCTGGCACAGGCATGGAGACAGGCCTGTAATCCGTCCCTGGGACTGGAGAGGGAAGCATCCCAACTGCAGTATCCCAGTTCAGCTGCTGGCCCAGACTGGGCTCCCCACATGGATGTGCTGCTGACCTAAGCCAATGGCAGGTAGCTGAGAGCTGCTGGCTAAATGCACTTTCTCTTGTGGCATCCCAGACCTTCCACCACCCTCTCCTGCACTTTCAGCTTCCCCCACTCCGTTTCTCAAGAACTCCCCAAGAAAAAAGTCCCTTATTTAGCCAGCCCAGCAGCAGCTTCCTTCCTTGATTAATATTCTAGGCAGCAGAAAACTCTACCTGGAAACCCTACTTTGATGTCTCCACCCACTTTCATTTTCAGGCAGATTAGAGCCAACACTGATGTAGACAGTGGGTTTCCTTTGCCAGCAAGCACAGACCTTGGGAGTGCTGGGAGGCTGGCCCAACTGCTCAGCCAGTTGTGGGCCCTTCACAGGCTGCATGCCCCAGCTGATGGAGATGTCAGAACCAGTCAGTCTAAGCAAACATCTTCCTCTTACTGTTACTAACTTGTCTCATGCAGTGTCTTCACCAGATCTGCTATTCAGGGTAATTCTGCCAAGCTACCCTGTGAATCCTTTGGAGCAGAGACTATCTTCCCCTTGTCCATGTGTCATGCAGCACAGTAGGGTCTCTAAGTGCTGCTGCAAAACAAGCTTTTTATTTTTCCTCTTTTTTTTTTTTTTTTTTTTTTTAAACAAACCAACCAGAAGTCTGACAGAAACTACTCAGCAGCAGCAGCAGCAGGGCGTGGACGTTTCCTTGGAAGCACCAGCTGCCCCAGGCTGCTGGATGCACCCTGAAGGCTGAAGGAACAACCTGACCTTGCTGAATGGATGAGACCTGCTGCCTGGGGCAGATGGGAGGCCAGCTACTCACCCTGGGGGCTGTCTGACTGCACCGTGTTACCTGTGGGAAAAAGGAATTTTCCAGGCCTCTCTGGAAACAAATTAAGACGTCTTCAAATTCTTTGTGCTAACTTTCAGGCACTTAACACAAGTTTCAGGTGGTTTGACTCCTCTGACTCCATTCTTAGGGGAAGAGAAGGGGGCTTCTGCAGAGGAGGCTGTATACAGTAGCCTTACCTAGACTAGGCAGGAGCCTGAATTAGGTGGTGTGATGAACCATTCCTAGGTATTTTTGTCTCAGATTCTTTTAAAATTCTGCAGGTTTTGGAGTCTTCTCAAATGTACATTTTCCCTTGAGCTTCTTCTCGGCTATGCAGAGCTCTCCTTTGGGCAGGTTGGCAGGACAATGTCTGTGAGGTGTTGACCAGCTCTGATGACTTGGAATATGCCTTAGGTTACACATCTGTCTGATAATCTGGGCAGTGAAATGGAGTTTGAGAGTGGCCTGTACAGAGTTACTTGTGTAGCTTAAGCAGCTACCGTTTTACCCAGTATATGACATATTGCTTGCCTATTCCTCAACAATTTCTCTAAGCACCTTTTTTCTCCTCTCCCTCAATGCTACTGAGACCCCATGGCTCCATTTTCAGCCACTTCCCACCCTCCCAGCTGCTGCACACAGCCTACCCAGTATGTCCATTTTTGTGTTTTGTCTTCAGATCAAGGGTGGGAGGAACAGAGGGGTCTAGAAAGCAAATTAACTGTAAAGCAGGACCCTACTCAGTGAAAGTCAGACTGGTCCTCCAAACAAACACCAGCCTCTGAGGATGGCAGGTCTTGTGTTCCCACTCTCCTGCTCAGAGAAGCAGGATCCCAGAGGACTGCAGTGCAGAAGCTCTGGGCTTTAAACACCTGCATGCTTAGCTGCAGAACTAAGAGCTACATCAAAGCAGCAATAATCTTCCTGCCTCTCCCCAGGTAAACCTGCCTCTGAGGCTACATGCAACTCCTCTGTAGGAGGACTTAGGCTTCCAGGGCTGCCCAGCTATCTGAACACCACCAGTGTGGAAATCTCTTGGATTGTTATGTGAATACCTGCAGATGGATAGCCCAGGGACCAGAAAGAAGGAGGCAGCTGCAGATGAGATTGAGGGGGTACATTACTCTGACAGCAAAGCGCTAAAACGTTGGAGAAAGTGTCAGGAAATACTAATGAAGACAGACAAGGACAAAGGTTCTTTCTGATTAACCTCGGCAGAGACAATGAAGCTGCAGCACACTGGAGCACCAGTGCTTGCACACTGCCAGCACCTGCTCTGCAGCCACTCTCACAGTCCTTAACACTCCACAGGGAGCAGGAAGGATGGATGGAGGACCTGGTCCTAGGAGGGTGGGAGACTATTCGAGAAGCATTCCAACAGCTCCAGGACAGAAGCTGTATCATCGAAAAACCCCAAATGTAATAAACTCAAGTTTGAATAGATGTGAAAGGAGAAATCCCTTGTGATCCCAGTGACAAGGGGCCACACCCTAACCTGGCAGCAAGCTGGAGTAAATTGTACTTGTTCTATTCTCCCGGTGGTGGGTCGAGAGCTTTCTAGCCATCCCTGGTTAGTTTGTCTTCAGGACTGCAATAAACCCTACAGTAAGCTGTCATGTAAGATAAGCATCAGATTTACAGTGCAAATTAGTCTCTCAGACAATGGAGTGAGCTAAGCATTTTGTTGGCGCAGAGGAGCCCAGATTAAGGGTGAGACAGACAGCAGGGATGAAATACACCAAATAATCAGAGAGACAGACACCCAGCCTGAGCAGGGGCACAATTCCATTCCCTGGAGCTGGCCACAGCTCACGCTGCTCATGAAAGCTCCTCACCAGCATCTGCCAAGCCTTTTTCCTTTCCATCAATGACCTGGCCTTTTCAAGGGTCCCTTCAGCTTCATTTCACCTCATGTCAACTTAGAACAGATGTAGAAGGAGAAAAAAAGATTAATAAAATGCACTGCTGTTTGAATGCCAGCTCTGTGGGCTGGGGCTGGCACCCTGCACAACAGGCTCTCCTCGGCAGTCCCCGCTGGCTTCCCTCCAGAGCAGAGTCCTGCCTGCTGGGGCTCCAGACAAACCTGGGTCTTCTCAGCTGGTCCTGTCAGCATTTATGACTCAGGGCAGAAGTGAGACCAGTTTGTTGGTACTAACAGATACAACTTCCAAAGCTGCCACAGCATCTCCTCAGGACTTTGCACTGCATTTACCTGGTGAAGCAGAATGACAGTCTGCACTGGTGCCCAGTACAAGCAGCACAGGTGTGAATCCTTCCCCTTGGCCCCTACTGGCAGGTGATACAAGCAAGAAGAACCCTTTGCTTTAAAAAGCTCTTGTACAAGTTGTTCTTTCCTACTAACTTACACCACCAGCCCCAAGCCAGGAAAGCAGTGTCAGCAGCACTGCCTTTGCATCTTTAGGACCTTTCCATCCCTGTTGGGCCCCAGTCGAAGGAGCTGGGCTGGCTCAGAAACCAAAATGTAAGCAATCAATGTCATCAGTCTGTCCCTCAGCAGACTGAGAGGAAGGGATGAGGTCACTAGTTCAAGCCTGAATTATTCCTCTGGCAGATATTAAGTGACCAGTGGTGGATTCAGGCAGGTTCTCCCACCTGGAAAAATGTTTGGTCTGGAAGAACAAGCAAGGGGTGGAGGGTCAGCTACTCACACAGCCTAGTCCCAGCTTTGCCCAGCTGATTTTTAAGCAACATTGAACAAATCGTTCTGACCTTTATTGCCTCCACACCGCTGTGATTGAGAACGTGTGATTTTTTTCTAAAAGCCTTGCTTGTTGAGTGACAAAAAAGGCTGCATGGGAGAGAAGTTTCTAGTCCTGATGTTTCTGGGAGAAAAACCTGGAAGAAGTTTGATTCAAGTGCACTCTTGAGGCTCTGAGCACCCCCAACGGATTATTGTTATTTTTAATCTTGTGATTTTTCTGAGTCTACCTCCATTTGAAACGCATGGGGCTGGCCTTGCTGCTTCTCTCCCCCTTCTGCAGAATGAAGCTGAAGTTAATGAACCCTATTTCCCTGCATTGCTGTGCTGTCAGGGAGGTTAATTAGGTACAGTTAGTGCAGTGCTTTAAACGAGGAAATTGTGTTTGTACCGTTGTGACTGGCACTGACAGAGTCCTGTTGACATTCTCAGTCGAGATGCCAATGACAGCTTCCAATTTATCTCTGGAGAGGTTTCCAATTTCCAGATAAGTCACAAAGGCAAGAACTTCCCCCCCCCCCCCCCCCCCATTCTATGCCTGTTATTGTGGAGTCACACAAGTTTCTTCTGCAGCTGCCACTTTCCATTTGGGTGCAACTCCTCTAGCACGAGCAGCTGAAGCAGGTAGAGCTCACTCTGACTGCTGGGCAAAAATGAAATCTTGCTGCACACCACCCAGCAAGACCCTTCTCCAAGGAATGACCAAGACCACCTTCTTCCAAACCTCCTCCCTGCAGCTGCAAAGAGCCCAGGTGATCTTTGAGGGTACAGCGGCAGTGAGGATTTATGTCCAAGAAGAAGGAAATGCTGTTCATGTCCTTTCTGTCCCATTTTAGGATCAAAGATCTAGATCCTGCAGCGTCACAGGCAACATGTTCAAGGGAACAGTACAAAGAGTTTGCTCTTTAAACACTGGTGCTTCACTCCTGCCACCAGTCCCTTGCTGCAGCTGGTTTGAAACATCTTTGCAGGCTCAGCAGCTGTGCTCTCCCCAGCCCTGCTCTGCCCAGGCACCGAATGCTACAAATAAGAGGGTTGCCACCAGCAAAAAGCCTAGAAATGCCACATTGAGTTTAGCCCTTGAGTTTTAAACTTTTAACTCTGCAATCAGCAAGACATCCTCGCCTCCCCCTGCACCAGGATTCTTTAGGAAGCTGCTGCACACAGCAAAACAGGGGCAGCTGTCTCCACAGCCTGCCTCACCCCAGGGCTCTTCACTGGCACAATGAGCTTTAATTGTTCCCTGCACATGCCCCAGGAGCAGTATTAACTGCTGAAGCATCTACCTTGAAGCACTGAGAGACTGGGTTCAGGAGGGTAAACGAGAAGTGATATAGAGTGGCTTGTTTTCCTCAGCTGAGCCTTCAGGGACGCTCAGCTGAAGCTCCAACTCTCAAGTGTGAGGCTTAGAGTTGGTTGGGAGTTCTCTGACTCTTTTTTTTGGGAGGCATCATGTCACTAAACCAGGAATTGTTTGTAAAGACATGGTGGTGTTGCTGAAACTTCCAACAAACAGAGAATCCAGGGAGATCAGCCTGAGAGTAGCTAATATCCCAGTGGTTAAAGCATTTCCCCAGCCCTGAGTCAGCCCAAGGACACTCCCCAGCCTCACACACGCCTGCTGAATGGACCAGGCAGCAGCCCAATGCTGTTTCCATTGAACTGTTTTGCTCTGCAAGAAGAGATAATTGGAGGAGGAACATGAACTTGCCCTCTCCCTTACCAAGTGCTTGCAACATCAGAGCCAAGATCTGCCCTGAGATGGGTTTCTTATTCTCAGGAAAATGGATAGTTTATTTGCTTTGCCCTCCTGCAGCAGACACCTCTTTCCTTGATCCAGAAATATCACTTTTATTTAGCTGTAACAGCCTGTAAGGAACAAGCAGAGCCTCCTCCAGTGAGGATACACTGGGACCCTTTTGATTCTTAATTCCTTGTTTTTCCTCTAGCTTTACAATACTTCAGCTACTCTGGTGGCATGGGCATGGTTTCTAGCGATGCTGAAGACCAGGATGCCCTACAGCCCAGAGGCAATGCTCATTCTCCTCTAGAAAAACACAAGTGAGTTGCAGGACAGCATCATCCAGTAGATGATGGATTGGATGTTAGGAAGAAGTTTTGGATGTTAGGAAGAAGTTTTTCACCATGAGGGTGGTGAGACACTGGAACAGGTTGCCCAAGGGAGGTGGTGGAAGCCCCATCCCTGGATGTTTTCAAGGCCAGGCTGGATGTGGCTCTGAGCAACCTGATCTAGTGTGAGGTGTCCCTGCCCATGGCAGGGGGCTTGGAACTAGATGATCCTTGAGGTGCCTTCCAACCCTGACAATTCTATGATTCTATGATACTAGAAATGATGTGGCTCAGGTAGGAGCCTGGAGACCCAGCTCTGTTCTCAGCATTATCACTGAACTCTTGGGTAACTACAGCTATGACATCTGCTTGGCTTCCTCTCCACAGGAGTGGCCTGTTTCATCTGTGGGTGATGTGACTGCACAGGGAGCATGCATGGCCCACAGCAGAAGCCCACCCTTTGCAGAGGGGAGGCTAATGAGCACGAACTGATTGGCTTCATGGAGTTCCTTAGAGACACTCCCCAGCTCTCACTGGTGCACTTAAGCTCTCATCTCATAAAGAAGAGCACACTGGGACTGAAGGATAAGGACTCACTCTTTTGATAGGCTTGTACAACAGCTGGTTTAAAGAGAGCCTTGTCTCATTTGAAGCAAATGTCATCTCCCACCACAGTGTGCAGGTTGTAAAAAAGATGAGCCCACAGGAGAGTCCTAGAGCAAAGCTACAAGTGGCATTGCCCATTCAGGAAGAAATGCAACTGGACATACCACTTCTATCTCCGTTGTGGTATCTCTTTTTCTCAAGGTACAACATATGCAGAAGGCTTTTGCTACTGGCCAGACAGTTCACTAAAAAACCTACAGGACATCTGAAGGCCACTTGATGATCTTGAAAGGCATGAGATTTCAGCTTGCCCCAGAGAACTCTGCACAGCAGCTGCTTCCTCTGTACCCTTGCCAACCTCCAGCTCCAGCACAAGAAACAGCAATGGTACACTATGGCGAGTATGAACAGCAAGGGACAGCTCTCACTTGTGTTAAAAGCATCAAAAGTGGCCATCAGACTTAGTTTGTTTGAACTTTATGTCCTGTCTGCCTTCAATTTCCACTCTCTGCTCCACCTATAAGCTCTCGAATCAGTCGAGAGCTTTGCTTAAAAGCCTGGCAAGAAAGAGCACATCAAGCTGCATGAATGGCTCCTTTTCCTATTGGAGTCTCATCACTATGGCACTGAGATTTTTGGATCAGAAGGACAAAAATTGCCTCTTGCTGCAGATATGGGCTCTTGATCTCACTTGGGGATCTGTGGGTGGAACTGGAATAATCCAGTAGATTTAGCAATTTTCAGTAGCCTCTAGCTTTAACAGTCTGAAGAGGAGAGCTCTCAGACATAAAATTTTATTCCTTACAAACAACCCTTCCTAGCATTCGTGCCCAGGATGAAGAGACCATCATTTTAAGCCTGCTCTTTGACCCATGCTAGCTCAGCTCTTGTCAGGGCACATCACCTCTGCTGTCAATTCTTTAACAGTGGTTGCACATTCCTCACCGAGCTGTTTTCAGCTGCTTGTGATAGTACCTGGCACAAAAAGACCCCAAATGAATCAGAGGCTCTTGTTAAACAGCCTTGTTAATTCAGCTCTGATAAAGACATGGGAGGGAGAAAAAAAAAAATCAATATTTGTAAAATGAAAAAGGACAAAATCCATAGAGAAATAAAGGTCATTTTCACAGTTCTATGAGGGCCTTACAAACAATGGAGAGCAAATAACATAATCCAAGCTTATGGAAGAAATTACTTTTCTTCCATGCTCTAGTGCTACCCAGTGGATTTTAAAGAAAGGCAGGCTTGGCTAAGCCTCCTCTGTCCAGCAAGGCTGGAAGTCCTTCCCACCACAACACTGCTAAGTCACCATTTATCAGAGAGTGCCTCAAGTTTGATCCCTGCAGCAATTTGGGAAGGCACATGGGACTGAAAGACATCCTCCTGTCTAACGGGAAGGAAGGTGCTCCAAGCTGCCAAGATCAGACATCAAAAGCCTGCTCTGCTCATTCATTAGCTGCTGTATTTTGTGTATTCTGCTACCTGTTCTCAAAAGCTTAATCTCTCTACCTTATGGAAGCAAATGATTGTCACTCAAGCATTTTACAGCTGAGCTATCCAATAATTTGTCCAAAAACACTCCCAGTAAAGTTAGGAACATATCCTGCTTTGATGATCAGGGAGGACCCAGGTTCAGGCATTCTCCCTTCCCACTCCCTAGAGCAGCTGAGCAATGGATGCTGATGCTTTCCAGCAGGATGACTGGCACCTGTGAGAAATCCAGGAATTCCTCATTTATTCTGATTATGTGTCCCCTACTCCTCTGCAAGGCACATGGAGAAACTGAAGAAAAAAAAAATAAAAGAAACAAAGGTGGCTCAAAAAGCAAAGCCACAAACTTTATTTGACCTAAGGCCTGAGTGAAGATTTTTTTCACTCAGAGAAATATCCCATTCATCCCAGAGGCTATCCATGGGCCTTTCTGTCCATCCAAAGGATAACAAGGCAGTTAAGCTAAAAGCTGCGTGCCACAGAGGCAGCTGAGCTGAGGATTTACTGGGGAGGCACAACTATGTCTGCCTGCTCATGCTCCAGCATGCCAGCAACTGCACGGATAAGGCCTTTGTTATTCTGCTGGTGGTAGGTGTTTGATGGCATAGTCTCAAAAACTCGTTCCCCATCTCATCTGTCAAGGGAAGAGTGTTGCAATCATGAGTGGGCAGGTAAGCTGCCTCTGGCAGCAAAGAGATGAACAGGCAAAGCATCCCTCCCCCACAGCCAGGCTGAACGGGAAAGGACAGGACCCATCCGTGCCTCCAATGATTTGATCTATCCCGGTGAAAAAATCACAGCCCAGCTCTCTGCCTAAACCTTCTGCACGTGCCCTCATCCCTGTTGCTTCAAAGCAGGCCAGCCAGTCATGCCTGTTGTGCTCCCAGCCAGCCTGCCATCTGGGAACCTCAGCCCTGAATGTATAAATTAGAGGTAGCATTAACACTGCCCAAGGAGACACCCAACTTCTCTTCTCTGCTGCACAAAGAGCTGCTGCTTAGGAACATGAAGCCACGAGTGTGACAGCTCCTAGCTTCCTTCCATATTCATGTTCTTGCTCTTTCCAGGGCAGATTTCAGCACAGCAGGGATGCCACACACGCTCAGCTTCCCAGGGAATACTGAAGGGCTCTGCCTGGTGCTTCAGGTAAATTGGATTTCTTGTTTGATGCAGTGGCAGGACAGCCATGGAGCTAGGGTCTAGTTGGGTTCTCAGAGGTGCTGGGATACCTAGGCCTCCCTTTGAGATTAGTGTTTCAGAGAGTTAGAGGAATATCTGGAACAAGAGAGCCTCCTGCCCACCTCTGCAGCACAGCCACCTGCTCAGCCCTACACTCTCAGCCTTTCCAGGGAGATTTGTCTAAGCTTGCTTCCTCCCACTGCCAAGCAGTGATAAATAGGCTCTCCTTTATCTGCAAGGGAGGAGCCCCATCATCTCTTGTCTTTCTTCTGAGTCAGCCTTGGCTCTAGCTCAGGGTATCCCAGTCACTGCCCAGAGAAGACTGGTTGACCACAAAGTACCAGAACTGTAGTACGTGCAGGCAGAGAGTGTGATTCCTTCCCTCCTCTGTTTCTAGTTCTCTGAGGAGATTCCATCCTGCAGTGCATCTCTAACACACCAGGAGGGCAGATGTCAAACTCCCACCAGTTTCAGCAGGACCTTCCTTAAGTCAAAGATGTCCCTTCAGCCTGGGGAACCCCAGCAGGGATTTCACATAAGACCAATACTAGACATACTGCTAGTACTTCATTCACTTAACTGCTGAAAATCCTCCCTTACGTCTGGCTGGGATAGGCTGAAGCCTGGAGAACCAGAGACCACTCTGAGGTTACAACCCTTCTCTGGAACCTACCTGTTTTGCATTGAGGCCAAGCAAAGCCAGACTTGGCTGTTGTGATGGTTTAAAACTGTCTTTTTAATTTTTCTTTGCAAAGTTCAAGCAGAGAAAGCGAAAGAATGTAAATAAGTCACTATTGGGTGTAAGAAAGCAAAATAATGATTGTTCTAAACACTTCCACTGGATAGATAGAAATGTTTAAGAACCACTACTCAAAACATAGTTGGGCAGTCAGAGTTCTTGGCTTCCTTGCTGGGCTGTCTGGCTGCTGCTTTCTTCTTCTCTTCTGGCTGAAGATTACACACTGACCTTGGCGAGCTAAGTTAACAGCCTCTCTGCTTCTTAACTTCTCTGCTTTCTGCCAGGGGGGCTTAGGGGGGAGGCCCCTTGGGAGGTCCCCTCAGGGGAAGCAAAGGGGGCTTGGTTGTGCTTTTCTGTTGATTGTATATATTTGTAAATGTTGTGAATTGTGTATACTTGTACATATTCATTGCATTTCATCACAGATTGTAGACTTGCTTGTAAATACAGTTTTCATTTGCTTTCCAGACTGAGCTAGCCTGGTTATTGTCAGTGGGGGGGATTTCAGCTCTCACACTGATACAGCTGTCAAAGAGCCCAGTGGAAGAAAACAACTCCAGCTGTACACCTACAGCAGCCTTTCCCATCTCCACATTAAGACAACGTTTACTGCCTTGATTCTGTCATGCAGTCCAGCCCGGGAATGCTGCCCTGCTTTCACTGTTGGGATGTGAAGGGCAACATCACCTTCCTCCACAGACTTCCCTTACATTTCCTTCTGCAGTCTTGCACACATGAGAAGCAACAGGGCAAACCCACTGATTCCTTTACAAATGAGGGAGTAGCCAAGGATGCTTTCAAGTACCATGGTACAGAGCTGTGTGGTCTGTGTGTCAGGTACCTTCCCAGCTTTCCCATCAGGGTGCCCAGCTCAGCTTGCGGTCCCCATGCATGCATGCGCATGCTATCCCCATTCTCCATGGGACAAAACCTTCAGAAACTCCAGATCCCAACATGCCACCCCCTAGCTTGGCAAGTGCAGTCATTACAGAAACTCATTTGCACCTTTATTTTCCTCCCTTTGCTTCCAATCAGATGCATCCAGGGAACGACTGGAGTGACATGAATCTAATCAGAAGCTGGTGCCACAGCAGAAATCCCATCAAGAGATCTTCTAGTCCCAACAAGCTCACCACTGAAAGAAAACATCTTCTCATGGCCTGGAGAACTCCTGTGTACATTGTGTCCCCAGCAGGGATTCTTAAGGAGCTCAGCAGTCAGAAACTGGGTTTTACTTTAGAAAGAACAAACAAAAATCCTTGCTATTTAAATACCCTCCTAGCTCTTAATGACAGTTTTCTGGACTTTTCTTTTTTTTTTTTTTTCTTTCCTAGCAACAAACTAACTCTGTATGATGGAATTCCAGGCAGGGAAGCCTTAATTCTCCAATGTCACCACATCAGAGCCCCAATGGCCTAGGAGACCCTGCAAGTACGTTTCATACCTGCTGTGTACAAGCACTCATCTGCTCAAGTGGAAGCTGTGGCAGCAAGACATATGCAAGCCCTCCTCACCATTCAGCCAGAATAACTTAAGGAGGTCACTTCAGCCCTTAGATGCCTTCAATTTGGAAAAATCCAGCAGACACCACCACCCTTAGCCCAGGCTGTAGAACTCACAACTCCTAATGGCTGAGTCCTGAAAAAGACTCAGAGACCCATGGCTTCTGATTTGCCCCTTCCTGATTTCTGCTTAAGAAGTTTCATCAAGCCTCCCTTGGCTGCATTTAAGCATCTTCCCAGCTCGGGGCCATCCTGAACACAAATAGATGCTGTCTGCTGAGCACTAAAGGCCTCTCTTTCCCTACAGCAACAACTTGGCTGGCTGAACTCTAGCTGGCTGAAGGCAGCACCTGGAAGCCATCCAAAGGCTGTAAGTTTCTTGCAGCAGAATATGCTTAGTCTCTCTCCTAGGGCACAGTCTCTATCACACAGCTATTGTTTATGACCCCAATTATCTCCCAGAAACTGGTCCTTGCCTGCAGTTAATAACCAAAGCTAAGTGATCAAGCATTAGGACTTCAGCAAACTGGTTGTTAACTTCTCTGTCGACCAAGTTCAGGGTCTTTTACTGCTATTAGAGACTCAGATTAATGATGCATAACAAAAATGGACTCTCCTGTAATACAGCCAGGTGAGGGGGTAAGGAATCATTCCCTTTTCCTGGAGCCAAGCCCCCCTCCTTTAATGCTCTTCTCAGCCTTCCTGATGTCTGGGAAACAGTGAAGGATATCTTATTTTGCAGAGTACTTTAAACTTTTCTTGGGACCTGGATCCTCTGGGCATATCTCTATGCAAAACAGACTCACTCTCCAGAAACTGCTTTTAGGGACCTCTTCCTACCCTGGTATTTCAGATTTCCAGCAGTTAACAAGAGCAGGCAAACCTCTGCAGGGCAGGAAAAGCCCTTCAGAAAGATAGGCTACAGAGCCAGCATGTAGCATGTAGAAATTAATTTCAGACCTCAAGGGGACACCTACATCCAACAGCAGGTGTATTGTCTGCCCTTCCAAGCCTATTCCTCACAGGCTGGATGTAAATCAGCCCTCCAACAACTCACCAAAAGAAAGTAATTTTAATTCAGAATAAGCTAATGCCAGTTCCCTTTCACAGCTCCTGCCTGTCTTCCAAATGCTTCTAAACCATCAGCCTTATGCTCCCAGGCTCATGAGGGTCACTAGGGATCTTACAGCACACAGTTCTCTCTAGAGATTCACCAAGTCTTACTCCATAAAGCATGGAAGTCTGACTTTGGGGAATTAACACCATGGTCTTTGGCAGCCAGTTTGTCCCAGTCCACACTGAAACACTCTGGAAGCACCAGAAAAAAAAACTCTAGGCAGTGCAGCTGTGCAACCATGGGGCTCTGGGACAATGATATGGGAAGGGAGAGAGTGGTTAGAATAAGCAAAAGGATTTGTGGTTGGTTATGCACAACATTAGGAGCTGCTGCCTACAAATTACTTTGGATGCAGTGAGCTCACTGCTTGAATCTTGTGAGTGTGTGGCTGTCTCCTCCTGCTGCCACAGACAGCAGGGAACAGGAGAAGTAATAGGACATTACTTGCTGAAAGGTCTTCTGCAGTCAGTCTCTGCTGCTCAGGTGCCTCTCCCTCCAGCTCCCTTCTGACATCTGAGGAGCCAGCACTGGGACAGGTGACATTCAGGACTACCCCTCAAAATCTGGCATATGCTGTCCAAAAGATCTTTGTTCTCCTACCTCCGTGTATCAGCTACGAAAAGGCAAAAAAAGAGAAGGAAACCATGAGGAACAAAAGAGGGCACCTTTCCCTGTCTGATTAACTACTAGATGGTAGAAGACCATGGGTGACAGCCAGGTGATGATGGATGCCTCTGTGCTATCAGTGAGGGAATACTCACTGACAGAGGATGTAAGAGACTTTCTGGTTTTGTGAAGAGGATGCAAGGACCATCCTGTACTGATGGAACAGCACTCAAAGAGTGGTGTTCCATCTTCCTGAAGAAGGAAGGCTCCAGCTTCCTGCACAGGTTGGCTAGAGCTCTTTCTGTCCTGCTCAGTCCATTCCCAGCCACAACCCACGTCAGCCTGTGGACATGGAGACACTTCCTAGTGAAAGTGGAGCACTATTTATTGTGTGCGTGACTGCCATCAACACAGAGAGAGGCTCTGTCAGCAGACACCACAGCACCCAGGCCCTGAAGTGCAACTGCAACAAGCACAAACTAATGCTTGTGGTGTGAAGCCATGCCTGTAAGTCAACAGCCATGAGCTAGTGACCACAGAACTCAGGAGGAGCCTGTGGGCCTGCCTGGTTGGGAGGGGAGCTGAAAGACTGCTGAATCCTCAGCTGCTGTCCTCCACCAGGGCTTGGCAAGAGCAATGTGGCCACCGGTCCCAGAGGCAGCTTTAAAAACACACTCTTTCATCCCTATGCAGGGATTTACTTATTCATGTATTCTCACCAGAAGCACAAATGGCCATAATTGGATCCATTACTGGGTTATTAGAGCTCTCAGTCACTGCCTCTGCAGCCCCACGCTGGCGAAACGCACGCCAGGAACCGTCAGGGCAGAGGCAGGGCCGGCGGCAGGGGCTTTACAAATCCCTGAAGTTGTTGCTGTGGCAACTAAAGCAAGGTTTCTGGCAGGGACTGCCATGTGTGGGGAACAGTAAACTCCTCCATTTGTGGAAAACCTTGGTCATGTCTCTGACAGGGAGGTGGAGGGAAGACAGAAAGAAGGGCTCTTTTCAGAGCCGGCAACGGCATGAGCCAAGAAATGGTCTGCTTGCAAATGTGTCCTTATGGAAAGCCCTGATGACAGTTGGATTCCACACCCCAGTGCTTCCCAAGAGCCAGTGCACCGAGACAGAGCTGGCATGTACAGAGGAGCACTTCTAGGTATTCAGTCTAGCTAGACTTGGTTGCCAGGAAAGCAATGGAGCTGCTGCACTGACAGGCAGTACTGAGTCCACTTGCTTCTACCTTCACCTGCCCCACAACCTAGTGAGGGTCTCCATGGAAAATGAAGTTTGTCTGGGAATTATCTCTCATGGAGATAATAGATTCTGGAACACCAAACTTTACATCCATAAACAGCAGGAAATGGAAAAGCAGTGGTTTGGACTGAAAATACTAAAAATTGTCTAGAAAGACTGAACCTGATCTCAGAAAACACCACAAGTTCTCAAGACAGTTCTTTCTGAGTGGTCAGGATGGCACTGACCACCTGGACGAAACGTCATGCATCGTGACAGCCTTCAGGTGCCCACTCTTTAACATCACAACACAGGTTGCAAATGTTCAGGTTCAGCATCTTAAGTTCATGTTTAATTACAATGTGGAGCCTGCAGAAGCAGAACCAGCGCTGAGTGAACATTGATTGATTTGAGCCTAATTAGGCTAAACAGCTGTGTGGTGCCACTTATTTAATTTTCTGGGAGATCCCCCACTTCATGTCCAAGCCTGCTTAGCTAGCAAAGTCCAACACCTCCTGTCCACCACCTTTCTTACTCAAGGACCACAGCTGATCAGTTTGTTGCTTCTGAAGCAATTCATTCATCACTCAGATGGGCACAGATGCCTTGTGTGAGACTCCAAATCCTCTCCAGCCTGGTGTACAGGTTGGAGCTACCAAATGGGCACTTTGCAAAAAGATTCAAAAGTGACAGTGCACACTGCCAGCAGAAAATTTGCCTACTGAGGAACACCATATAGGCAAAGTGATTGATGAGGATTTCAGTTTTTCTCCAGTGTCAGCGCCTTAACTATGAAGGCTTCATTGCAAGTTAGACTGGCTTGGTGGGACTGATTTCTACTGAGAAAGGAGAAGCAGAGGGAATGGGAGGACAAAGATATGGGACTGGTGTCGGGTCAGCATGGGGGAGCAGCATTCAAGCAGCCCCATTGTAATGCTGCCAGCCTCCTCTCCTCTGTCCCCTCGTGCCACGGAGGCTCACGGCTCCCTGACCCTGGCCCTCACGGCTCACACACTTCACTGCATTAACGACCTCAGTGAGAACTTTTCAGGCTGAGTGACAGCAACCTGGAAAAAAAAAAATACCCAGGAGCTACAAAATTGCACCACTGCCAAAGGGGAGCTTAACACAGGGCAGGAAAGAGGCATTGGCTAAGTGCACAGGAGGTCTTTAAATAGACACCCTGGGTCTGCTCTGCACAGCATTAAGGATCGTGGTGAGTCTCTGAGGTCAAGGTAAGAAATGAGTACTTGCAAAGCTCAGTGAAGCTTATGCTTACAATACAGCTCTAATTATCCTGTTAATCAAAGCAAAAATCTTTCAGTTTTGCAAATCCAGCCAGCAAAATACTGCAAATTCACAGCTCAGTCACTTAACCCCCAAGTGCCTGACACACTAGAAAGTGAAGGAATAGGAAGTTCTGAAAGGCTTCAAACTTTTACTCCACTCCACCTTCTGACAACCTTCCATCTTCATTCCTAGCCTACAACACTCGGATAAGGACATTTTAAGAAGGAGGTTTAGAGAAGAAATGTAAGGCATTACCTGTCTGCATCTTTTAAAGTCTTCGATCTGTACTATTTGAATGTTTGTGTAGACAGAAGTCTTTTGTTGGCATAAACATCACCTTAATCCGTACGGCATCAATTAAAACCTTACGTTAATTTAGTCTGGTTAATGGAGTTCATGGTGTGGTTACTTCCACTGAACAACAGAATTTTCCTCAGTGCAAACTACTTCTTTTAAAGTAGTCTTGAGACAGACACACAGACTGGTTTAAATTACAGAATCAACCAGGTTGGAAAAGACCTCAGAGATCATCAAGTCCAACCTATTACCTAATACCTAACACCTCCTGACAACTAATCCATGGCTCCAAGTGCCACATCCAAGCTTTTTTTGAACACCTGCAGGGATGGTTCCTCCACCACCTCCCTGGGCAGCCTATTCCAATGGCCAATTACTCTTTCTGTGAAGAACTTTCTCCTCACCTTGAGCCTAAACTTCCCCTAGCACAGCTTGAGACTGTGTCCTTCTGCCACTGCTTGAGACTGTATCCTTCTGCCACTGCTTGCCTGGGAGAAGAGACCAACCCCACCTGTCTACAACCTCCTTTTGGGTAGTTGCAGAGAGCAATAAGGTCTCCCCTGAGCCTCCTCTTCTCCAGGCTAAACAACCCCAGGTCCCTCAACCTCTCCTCACAGGGCTTGTGCTCGAGACCTCTCATCAGCAAATGCTACAGAAACGGAGAGAGAAGAAGAAGAAAAAAAAATCAGTCTATCAAACAAGAGAAGGGTAGACCACACACAGATCACTTCTCAATTTCCAGAGTCACTGATGCAGTGAAGATATATGTTGCTTGAGAACAGGCCTGTCACTGGCTTTGGGTGGTGACACATCAGCAGCAGTTAAGGTTGGCTGGGAAATTTTTTGTGCATGCACATGACAATTTTAGTCTTGACTTTAGAGCTGTTAACACCTGCACCAGAGAATTTCCAAACTTTCAAGCAGTCCTAGGCCTTGAGAAAACAGCCTGCTCTCATAAATTAGGACCCTATCATAGCTGATTAGGTAAATACAAGTTTTACTCTAAGTTCATAATTTTGAGAGGCTGGCCATGTACTTAAGAACTCTTTTTAATTATGGAGAATTAAGCAGCAGGAATGATCATGAAGCACAGAAGCTATACATATTGATTCTATGATTTTATATGATGTCTCTGACTCTGGGGATATCAAACAGTGAGAATGCTTTGTCCAGGCTCATCTTCCCCCATATACAAATATAAAACCATAGAATAATCACACTCAGTTCTCTCCTGTCAGGAAAGGTAGTGGAGGTGCCACAGCTTATCACAGCTAAGCACATTATTTAATTCTCATCTAAGTAACCAAATCCCATCTTAGAAACAGGTTATTTGCCCTAGTTCTCTCACTTGGGTATCTAAAATCTTACTGGTCTTTTGCTTAGATACTCTATTTCCAACCTACATTTATTCATGGGCCATTTGTACCCATTTCCTCTTGTGCCAATGTTGTCTTTTAGTTTAAATTGCTCTTCTCCCTCCCTGGTGTTTACTCCTCTGATGTATTTATTGAGAGCATTCACATCTCCTCTCAGCCTCTGTTCTGAAACAAGCCACACACTTCCAGTGCCCCTGTATACAGTGGCCTTTCCATTGCTCCCACCATGCCAGAAGCCTTTCTCCCTGCCTATACATCAGTCTCATGCCAGGTTTTTTGCACATGGGTGTTTGGTAGTGTGCAGAGGACTGACAAAGCCACATCCCTAAAGGGACAGGGATACATCCACGGATACTGAGAGAACTGGCAGAGGAGGTTGCTAAAGCCCTCTCTATTATATTCCAAAAGTCCTGGCAGTCTGGGGATGTCCCCATAGACTGGAAAAGGGGAAACATTACTCCCATTTTCAAAAAGGATAAGAAGGAAGAACCAGGGAACTACAGGCCAGTCAGTCTCACCTCTGTGCCTGGTAAGCTCATGGAGCAGATCCTCCTGGAGGCACTACTGAGACAGAAGAATAGTGAAGAGGTGATTGGGTACAGTCAGCATGGCTTCACCAAGGGCAAATCCTGCCTGACAAACCTGGTGGCCTTCTATGAACAGTCACAACATTAATAGATGAGGGGAGAGCAACTGATGTCATTGACCTGGATCTGAGCAAAGCCTTCAACACTGTCCCACACCACATCCTGGTCTCCAAACTGGTGACACATGGGTTTGATGGGTGGACCACGAGATGGACACAGAACTGCCTTGATGGCCACACCCAAAGAGTGGCTGTCAATGGTTCCATGTCCCAGTGGAGGCCAGGGACAAGTGGAGTCCCTCAGGGACCAGTCCTGGGACCAGTCTTGTTCAACATCTTTGTCGGTGGCATGGACAGAGGCATTGAGGCACCCTCAGCAAGTTTGCTGATGACACCAAGCTGTGTGGTGCAGCAGACATGCTGGAGGGAAAGGATCCATCCAGAGGGACCTCAACAGGCTGGAGAGGTGGGCACAAGCCAACCTCATGAGGTTCAACAAGACAAAGTGCAAGGTCCTGCAGCTGGGTCGAGGCAATCCCAAGCACAAATCCAGGCTGGGCAGGGACTGGCTGGAAAGCAGCCCTGAGGAGAGGGACTTGGGGGTGCTGGTGGACAAGAAGCTCAACATGAGCTGTCAACGTGCACTTGCAGCCCAGAAAGCCAACCAGATCCTGGGCTGCATCAGGAGAAGTGTGGCCAGCAGGTCAAGGGAGGTGATTCTCCCCCTCTACTCAGCTGAGACCCCACCTGGACTACTGCATCCAGTTCTGGAGCCCCTATTACAAGAGGGATATGGACATGCTGGAACATGTCCAGAGAAGGGCCACCAGGATGATCAGAGGGCTGGAGCTCCTCTCCTGTGAGGACAGACTGAGAGAGTTGGGGCTGTTCAGTCTGGAGAAGAGAAGGCTCTGAGGTGACCTTCTTGTGGCCTTCCACTATCTGAAGGGGGCTACAAGAAAGCTGGGGAGGGACTTTTTAGGATCTCAGGTAGTGACAGGACTAGGGGGAATGGAATAAAGCTGGAAGTAGGGAGATTCAGGCTGGAAGTGAGGAAGTAGTTCTTCCCCATGACAGTGGTGAGAGCCTGGAATGGGTTGTCCAGGGAGGTGGTTGAAGCCTCATCCCTGGAGGTCTTTAAGGCCAGGCTGGATGAGGCTCTGGCCAGCCTGATCTAGTGTGAGGTGTCCCTGCCCATGGCAGGGGGCTTGGAACTAGATGATCCTTGTGGTCCCTTCCAACCCTGACTGATTCTATAATGATTCTAATACAGTTTGCCTTATACAACCTAGGACTGCATTTGGTTTTCAGTATATTGAGTACATATATTCAGTATATTCAGTCATTTCTTTAATTAACTAACATACCCTAACCCTCCTCCTTCCCTCAACCTTCTAATGAGCTCTCAGCTTACACCAGACATTCTTGTTATCAGTCCTGCAGTGTATGGTGGGTTGTTGTTTTTTTGGTAATGTCAAAATTTGTTACATTTCTATCATTTGGGCACTGGTCAATAGTTTTTGCTGGGTGATATTTGAGCACTGCTGTCAGTAACAGCAACATGCTAAGGGCTTTGTGTCATGCCTTTTCAGATGTCCACACCCAACAGAAAACCTACATTGGAATGCAGAAACTGCTCCAGTCATCCCAGGCAAGTATCTGAACTAGAAAAAGGAAGAGAAGTGGTTCTCCTGATCCAGACTAGGAAGAGAAGTGGTTCTCCTTTAGCTCCAGCCTCTACCAACTGAGAAAATTGCCACTTCATCTGCATGAGATCTCTTTCTGGTAGGAGGCACAAATCATGCTCTGCTACTGCCTGAGACTCCAAACCCTCTTGCAAGCATGCTGAATCCTGGCTGTGTGACCTGTTACCTTGGGAGCAACCCAGATGATGTTTTTGCACCAGTCTGGTTGCAAGGACACAAGAGGAGACTGTCCCCCCTGTCCTGTTCTGACCCAGGTGGGCAGGAGAGAGATCAAAGAAGATCAAGCATAACTTTCTCTGTCCTCAAGGCTCTTGCAGCTTTTCATTTTGTGAACCCACTGAAGACCAGGCCTTTCACAACATCCTCTTTCCAGCATGTCTTGGCTTGCTTTTGGATGGTGGGAAGAGAAGCACTACCTTCTTCTCCAGCCACCACACAACTGAGGCATTCGCAGCCCTTGTGCTACAGAATCTGACTTTCCTCCCCTAATTATCTCTCATTTCTCCACTTCTAATTTACTTGTTTTGTTGAGTGAAAATTCTCCAGGGCAGCATGGCATTGTGACTACAGCACTCATCAGAGACTGCAGAACGCAGCCATAAACCACAACAACGTTAGTAATACCTCTCAGATCCCTGGCTGCTTCGCCACCGCCACAAAAGGCATTTGGAACTGCTTATCGATACCATTGATCACAGCCCAGATGCTTAGGCTGGATAAGTATTCTCTAGTGCTCACGAAAGGTGCCTGTGAGAGTCTTGCTCTAGCAGGACTCCAGTTGTTTTAGATGACTTTGGGCCAAAAGCAAATTGGTTTAATTAACACCCTACCCATATGGGGCTGTAAGCCGAGGAGCGTAACGAAGCTCTTGGGGGAAAGGAAGATAACAGAGAAGCCTGGTCCTGAGCTGCCTGTTTCCAAACCTGTTTACTTAACTATTAGCCAGGGTGGCTTCTCCTTAATTTATTTACATAGAATGTTTCTGTAACCATCTGCTCTTAAGCTAAACGAAAAATTATCATCTTTCTCCTGCCGCCACAGAGACTCCCTTGGATCTTCTTAATAATACAAAAAAATCTATCATTTTAATGCAGACAGCTTGGCTAATAAAAATGATCTGTACCATTAGTAATTATGCCACAAATACAATGCAAACAAGCAGCCTTTCCCTGAAGAGGCCAAGCATAAACCAGCTCCCTCTCAACAACTGGGGGCCAGAGATGACAGCACAGCAGGGGGAATCGGCTTTTTGCTTCTCCAGCCAAGAGGAGGGCAGTTTAATTAAGTCACAATTACCCACTTCTTTAACAAGCTTTAGGTGCTTTAGTTAAACCTTTAGGTGCTTTAGTTAAACCTGTCCAGGCCCCATCTTCCTAGGTAGGTTTTCTCCAGGCTATTAATACAAAGCCATATCCCTGAAAAGGGTTACTTTGGTTTACCAGCTTCTACAGTTCTCACAATGCCAGGACCCTCAGGACCCTTTAAGGTGCTGCTGTATACATCTTTGCTGTGAAACTGGGCTGATGGGGCTATCACCAGTTAACAGATGGGAAACTGAGGCAGAACGGCACTAAAATTAATAGCTATCATGAGGGAAGAAAGCAGCAAGGCAAGAAAATTAATTGAAGCTAGGAAACCATTACTGAGCAATTGAAAACATCACTTTAGGCAGGGCCTGCTTAAAGAAAGCTCCACCATGAGCAGTTTGACAACAAATGGACAGCCAGCAGTACTGGCCCACGTTGTTGCCTGACCCCATTCCATTGTGGCTGTGCTGGACTAGCTGGTGGATACCTAGATGATGCTTCTCATGGACTGCTGCTCCCTCCTATGAATGGCAGCAAATCACTTAACCTCCATGACTTAGTTTACTCCCACAAAACAAAGGCAACAAAATGCTTAGAGGTTCAGGGATGGATGAGAATAAAACAAACGAAAGCAACACAGAAGGAATTGTTTTCTTTAGACAAGTGCTAAGGGAAAAGGAGTAAGATTAAACCTCAAATTATATCAATAAAATATGAACCTACCTCTTTACTCAATAATTCAATTGATAAAGAAAAGTGTGTAAAGAAAGATAATCAATGTCTTGGGGATTTTCAAAGCCGTCTGAATGAGAGGTGAGTGTTGTAAGAAAGGAAATGCTAATAAATTGGAAGGTCAGTACATGCCAGGAATTCCTGTAGCCCAGAGGTCTGGCAACTTGCATGTGCTGCATGAAGAAGCAGGAGTGCTGGCCCTAGCAGTGGCAGCTAGGCAGGGGGGTGATGAGAGGCTGCTCGTGGGAGCACACAGAAGCAGAAGATTTAAATCCCAACTTGGCCAACCTGTCTGCTGATGTTAATTTCCTGTGCTTCTGTTTCTCAGTCTATAAAGTGGGGCTAAGGGCAGGTCTGTTGTGGGATGCTGGGTTCATGTTTACATATCACTTCAAAAGCTGAAGACTCACAGAAGAGGGAACTCCTTTGCTAAGCAGGTAAGAGCAAACTACAACAGATGGTAACAAACAGGCATGAGCTGACTGCAGGAAAACACCAAAGCTGGTGCATCACAGGCCACATCATGCAAAACACAGCCAGGAATTTCCTGAGCTACAGCAGAGGAAGCAATCCACGAGGAGGAAGCCAGAGCCATGGCTGCGAGCCAGTCCCAGAGCCACGGGACCAGCTGATGTTTTATACTGAGGTTAGAGATGCATATAACTCATTGGCATGGATGATGTCTCACCCATGAAGGGGATTATTAAGGATAAGCTACTTTTAAAAACAACTCTTGGATGGTTGGAGAGCTGAGCTTGGCTTGCTCCCGGGCAGGTCTGCTAGGGAAGATTGGCAACTGGTGCATAGGGATCAGATACTTCAGTTGCACTTGTATGCACACAGAGGCTGCAAGCTGATGAGCTGGAACTGGTTTAGGGAAGCTATCAGATTCCCAAGCCCCATCCCTGAACCTGTCAGGTTTGTGAGTGACAGGCCACAGGCAGATGGCAGGGGAGGCAAGGTGAAAGGGAGGCCAATGTACTACAGCAGATAGCAATCGCTTACCCTGCCACCTCATCACCATTTTCGCCTTCTATTGTTTCATGGCCTATTAATATTTATAAGAGTCTTTCTATTGTGTTTGCACTTTTCTCTCATGCTTGCAGGCCTGATCCCTACTAGCATTAATAAGAAGCAAACCTCATGAAATCAGATCTTATTAGCAAAACTCCATCAGAGGTCCTCAGCAATGCAGAACCTCAGTCCCCACTCCTGCTAAAGTGTCAGGGAAGCCTTTCATGCTGTTGACATCTGTAGAGCTCTTAATCTAATACAACATTTCAATCTTAAGAGCAGAAATGGAGTGAAATACAGGCAGGGAATGCCACTGAATGCTGCTGAGTCGAGCCCATGACAACCCAGCTAAGAGATGCAAAAGACCTGGAAAAAAAGTTGTCTTGCAACAAGCCTGCCCGAACAAAGTGCTGGTTCATTAACAGTTTATCTCACTGATGGAAGGCTGCTGACTTACCTCCAAATGAGTTCCTCCAAGCTCTCTGTCCTAAAGTACAAATCTCTTGGCTTTTTCCCACACAACAGTAAGGCTAACTTGGTGGACAACCTCACTCCAGGGCGCTTCACCCAGACAAAAGTGATGGGAATCAGTGAGATTGCTGTGAATCAGTGAGAGTGCTGTGAACTGGTGATCTTATCTGCCACCTCTACTCCCTGCCCTTCCTTACCTTTTTTTAGTCACTGACTTTACTAATGTGCATGGATTTTCAGATTTTGGTCTTGCAGAGCCAAGAGAGCAGAATGAGTTTGGAGCCTGGAGTGCAGCACCAGAGAGGATACTCTGCACTTCTAGAATACATGGTTTGAGTCCTGCCTTGTGTCTGCTCCATACATCATCACTGGTGATAAAGATGCCATAGATTGATTTTTTCCAGATCCCAGGTGAAGTCTGTGCCTCTGGCAGAAAGAAAAATCACTGCTGGAGTTGGAAAGTGAATAGATTTTAGTTGGTAAGTCAGCAAGTGAAAATAAACACAAAATGTAGAGTGTCACATTGGCCCTCAGTCATTTTCCTAAGCAGAACAGGACATTTACACATTCATTTTAAATGAATTTCCATCTGCAATAGCTAACAATGATGTTGATAGCAGGTTCTAACTCACTGAATAAGAGCTGCTCAAGTCTTGACCCTGAACTGCCCAAATCCTTTCTGCTTAATTAATGACCTTCCTTCTCTATCAACAATAACTGATAGCAGTTTGATGGAAAACTGCTGACCTCATATTTAGGACACTTGGCCAGTCAGGTCTGATACAAAACGGTTCTATGGCATACATCTCCTACTCTCAATACATGGGAGCATGAACTTTTGCCAAAGATCACATCTTATTCTTGGCAGATGGTTGAGAAAATGAGACTAGGCCCATATGGATCCGAATTGCTGAGAGCAAAGTTGGGATTTAATCACAGCCTTTCTTGTCATGGAGAGGTGAAAAGCTCTCTCAAATCACCCACATTACCCAAAGGTCCTGAGTGCATGGACTCAGGAGTATCTTGTCTTGAGTTATTTCTAATTACAGGGCTTCAAAATTTCCTTTTCCTTTTAACCTGTTGTGTGAACATCAAAGGGAATGAAAAATCTGTTGCTATTATTATCTATTCATACTTACAGCAAGGAAATTCAGACATATCACAAGACCATTATCTCTCAGTACAAGGATTCTTCCAATTGTATTTGATAGGATTAAGGAGAATTGGCACTGGGACAGAAGGATGGCTGCAAAGTTTCAAAAGAATATTCAGACATTTAGGTTTTCAAATGACTGTACAAGGTGCATGCTGTAACTTATAGCCCGTTGAAATTGATGAAGTTAGCCAGACAAGAGTGGATTACTGTATCAGCTAAGGCTTTGGACAAGGGTAGCATCCCCAGTTCAGCATTCCAATTTATAAGGTGTTTTTTATAAGGTCTAATTTGTAAGATCACTTTCTCTTGTGCCCAGTAATGCCAATGCCATTCAGGGCTGGTGAAGGTTGAGATCTTTCTCCTCCCCCTCTACTCTGCCCTGGTGAGGCTGCATTTGGAATATTGTGTCCAGTTCTGGGTCCCTCAGTTTAAGAAGGATCTCAGGGAATTGCTTGAAACAGTCCAGCACAGAGCCACAGAAATGATTCAGGGAGTAATCTCCCTTATGTGGAGAGACTGAGGGAGCTGGTGCTCTTTAGTTTGGAGGAGACTAAGAGGTGACCTCATTCATGTTTATAAATATGTGAAGGGCGATTGCCAAGAGGATGGAGTGAGGCTCTTGGTGATGCCCAATGACAAGACAAGGGGCAATGAGTGGAAGCTGAGGCATAGGAAGTTCCATGGAAACATGAGGAAAAATTGTTTCACTGTGATGGTGACAGAACACTGGAACAGGCTGCCCAGGGGGGTTGTGGAGTCTCCCTCTCTGGAGATAGTCAAGACCTGCCTGGATGAGCTCCTGTGTGGCCTGCTACAGGTGATCCTGCTCTGCAGGGGGCTTGGACCAGATGATCTCTCAAGGTCCTTTCGAGGCCCTAACAGTCTGTGACTCTGTGATTCTCTGAATCAAGGTATCTCTGATTAATCTGCAGACCTCACAGTAACACAGGAACAGGTTCTAGGAGCAGAATGTCAGGATACTGCAGCAGCTGCTACCTCAAGGTTGTACACACACCAGAGCATGATAAAGAATGCCCTCTGGATCCTAAATATCTTAAGCAAATGCAAGCTTTCCCAAGCCTTTCAATCACTGCCACAAATACATAAAATCAGCCCTTGATATTGTGTGGTGGTGATTACTTGTGTGGTGCTTGGAAAAAAAAAAAAAACAAGTTGTGTTGTGCTTTCCCTGCTGCATTCAAGTAAAACTTTAAGAAACCCCCTTCCTCAAGCTGTGCCAACATCATTTAGGTCCTTGGTGCACAAACAAGGAGGTAAACAACAACAACCACAAGAAAAAATCATGTTAATTTCAAGCTCCATTAGAAATGCAGAGTTTGGCAGCAAGAAAAATCAATGTTTGTCCAGTGGGGAAAAAAGAAAGAAAAGAACAGCCAGCACTGATAGGGACAAAAGGGCTGTTTTCAAGTTTCTAAGAGGATGTAAAAATATTGGTACTCAATATCGTCTGAACTGGGGGGAAATTATTTTCTTGTCATGGAGACTATTTGATTCTGACACAGGGAGTATTTTGATGTGAATTATGCAGCCTCAGTTACTGCCTGACAATGCTTTCCTTCTTTGTACATCTGATCAGCTCTGACACTAGGACCAATTGATTTCCTTTTTTCTTTTTTTCCTCTGTAAAGATGTCGTCAGTTCAGGTTTGTTCTTATGAACTCCACAAATGCTACACCAGACACATACAGATTTTCCAGGGCTGACTTCCAGTTTAGCTGTGCTGGATAAAAAGCAGAAAACCCATTGTTCTTAGGTGTTACTCCTTGTCTGGGATATGACTGATTCACTGTGACAAGGAAGAGGAAAAAAAACCACCACCATCCCCTACCACCCCCCAAAAAAAAAAAAAAAAAAAAAAAGAAAGGATTGGAGAGCTGACCTTTCATTAGAGCCTGAACTGGCACCAGTTTGAGTAAGAAAAGTCCTCCCTGGCCTCATTTAGGGAAGCAGAGGTGTAATTTGTGAGAAATAGCAGGTGCCCATTTAGTCCCCCAGTTTCAGCAGGGAGTTTCAGTTCATCTTTAGGAAAAATCACAGCCATTTGCTCTCACGACTCTGTTAATTTGTTTAAATGCAGCCAACCTCTGAAGTGCCAGGGCCCTCCCAAAGCACTGGCGTGCGTTAGGCTAAGCTGCAGCCTGCCTCATCTACAGACTCACCAAACATCAGAGCTGCTGCCTGATGGGAAAATCCCAAGAGCTGTGCTCCCCAGCAGCCTGTTTGCATGCCGCTGACCAAACCCTGCCCTTGGCAATGCAAATTCAGGAGGCCCCTCTCCCTTTTAATGGGCTCTGCATAACCAGAAGCCTGCCCCTACAGCAGAATTCAGCTGGGAGGGGTTGTTTGGAGCGTGGTGACCCATTGACTCACTGCAGCTGCCATCTTGAGCACTTATCTTTCCTTACAGGAGCACTAAAATATTCTCCTGTCAAAATATGGACAGGCAAGGCAGAAAGCCTAAATTACTCTGTTCTAAGCAAAAAAACCCCAAACAAACAAACAAAAAAATAGACCATCATTTTTGTAGCCTTTGCTGGACATCAGCAGTCCCCTGCTGGCACAGTGCGGCACAGACAACCATACACTGCATGAGGGAGGGAAAACCCAGAACTACAGCTAGAGATGGTCTATGACATTTGCTGTCTTCTCCTGTCAATGGCTGAAACTTAAACGCTTTGTGCCTACAGGTATCCCTCCACCAGGCTGAAGACAGGAGTTCAGCCAGAGATGAAATCTGGATGTTCAGCACAGAAGCCCTAAACTGAAGAGAGACCTCCCTTCCAAAAAGCAAGAAATCATTTCCCCTTGTTCCCAACAGACTAAGTCTGTTTTCACTATCAAGAAAGAAAAGTATCCCAGAGAAGATCTCTTTAGCAGAGACCACACATGGAAGGACTCAAACCAGAGAGGACTAACATTGTCCTCTGACAAGGGCTCGCTAATTTTCTTTGAGGAGTATCACATCGTGCGTCAGCTCAGGAACAACCAAGAGATCTCAAAGTAAAAGGGAAATTTTGGAAATCAGAGAGCCAAGATGAGAATGAAATGCACCAAAACTGGGAGTTAAAGCCTATCTCTAAGTGCTGGAGGGTTTCTCAGCTTGCATCTCTCAGTTAAGAGAAGGAATGCTGCTACTACTGAAAAGACCAACACCTGGCAGCGAAATGCATGAGCCAAGTCAGAATGCCTCACTTCCAGATTTAAGGTACAGGACTGGGAGGTGTAAGCCTCCCCCTCCACTTGAAAAGCTAACTAGTTGCTTTGGAGCTTGACTTCCTGCATGTTTTCAAAGGAGCTACAGCGAAAGTGAAGATGCTTAGCCTCCAAAGTAGAGAAATCCAACTAGGATATCAAGGAGAAAGCATACACGAACATGTTGTGAGGGAAGCGGTGAAGCCTCAGAACTTATCGATAAGTAAACAAATAGCTTTGCAGGTCTCCCCAGCAGATAAGAATGATGTACACCTCAGCAGCAATACAGCATCTATTATGCAGATCAATTAAAGAAAAGACCAGGCAGTTCTGGGGAGGAAGGGTAAAGTCAGTCGGTAGCTGCAGAGATTCAGCAGCTCTTGCTTCGGAGCACAAGCACAGCCATGTGTCAATTCACTGCCTTTAATTTATAACTTTTTGCATTTTGACAGCCCTCTGGGATTGTTAATTCATTTGTTTCTTCCCTAGATTTCATGCTGTCTGTAGAAACCCAGCCCAAATATATTACCCAGGTAGCAAAGAGGGAAGATTCCTTGAGTAGGAAGCCTTTTTTTTTTTTTTTTTTGTTCTCACCTCATAGCAGAGACTTATTTTTCTTTAACACAAAACAGGTAGATGTAAGGTTCAAGGACTTTCTTTTATTACAAAGATCTATTTCCAGGACCTAACAATTCTTCAAAATATTAACCTCATATTCAAATTCCACAGGCCTGCAGCTCTCTTCAAAGACACTCATTTCTTGGGACATTTGATCAAATAGCTTCTGACCTTTTCCAGTATGCTGAGAAGCAGTGAGGAAAGCAAAAGGGAGAAGGACGGCAAAGGAAGGATATGGAGAACAGGAAAAATTCTCATAGAAGAAAAATTCTTGTTAGCCTATTCTTGAACAGCTCCACAGTCAAAAGGTTTTGAAGTCGAAATTGGCACGGAAATATTTCTGCCTGAAGGATTTCAAAGAATAATCCCGGAAGGGTTCCTTGGGCATGGCCTGACTCCAATGGGAATTAGTTTTTATTTGACCCAATTATACATGTTTAAAAAGCACATGCTGAGTGTGCCTGTGGGGTTTTCTGGTAAGCTCATTAAGGAGCTGATTTTGTCCTGCACCAAGTGCTCTACCTCAGTCCTGAAAAATGCTTCATAAAGCCACAAGACTCATAAAAGTCCAAGGGACACTGCATATTCCTTACAATTAAGCAGGTGTCTATGTGCTTTGCTGGATCAGATCTGAGCTGTGGTTTTGCAGGAATTTAATCTGTGGTCCCAGAATGGCTTTCTAACAGAAATCCTGATCCCTCAGAAACACTGCAGATTTAGTGGAGTGTCTTAACCAACTTTTCAGACCCATTCAAAGCAATCCAGAGCCTCCAAACCATTCTGGGATCACAGACTGAAAAGTGCTGGGCCAGGGCATGCAGTAGAACCAGTCTTAAGATATTTAATCAGATTATTATTATTAATAATAATCATAATACCATCATCAAGTGTGTTGAAATGGACATTTGATGAAAAAATATTAAACTGCGATAAAGATCTGCTTCAAATCAAATTCAATTTAAAATTCCTCAGCACAGAAAAGAGGCAACTGGAAACCATTGCTTTGCTCAACAGGAAACAAGCCCTTTATAGTGCTTGTTAGAAGGGGAAAAAAAAAGTTCTGAAAATGAATGGTTGGATTCACAAAACTGGTGGTGCATTCAGTTTTTATGTAATAGCTTAGAGGCAAGAGCATTCACAAAGGACAGAAGAAAACTAGGCTTAATGGCCCTAAAGAGTCAAATTTTCATCTTCAAATTGCTTGCAGAGCACTATATACTTAGGCTTTTCTGTATTTGGGGGTGGACTTCTTTTAGTGTTTTCTTCTATGCAAAAATAATTAACCATGCAGTGGAGCGAGAAGTGGAACTAAAGCAGCTCACCATCAGGCTCAGGACTTCCATCAGTACCTTCACAGGAGGAGCACAACTAAGGGCATCAGCCTCAAAGCACTCTCGAGTTTGTTGGAAAAGAGGCTTTCTTAAAGGATGGAAAGCCTTCTGACCTGAAAAGATGGGCTTGCATCTGTTTCTCCTGTTTTCTCCACGAGCACTTCAGCTAGAGTCTTGGCTAGGTAGGATGACTCAGATGATATTCTCTTTTGGTATCTCCCTCATCATTTCCTCACTGCTTGTTACCAGAAAAATGTGGGTTTAAATGAGCAAATGGTTAAGTGATTACCTCCAATCCCTCACCCCAAATATACTTACATCTCAAAAAAATATTGCTAAGCTCAACTATCTCTGAGAAGTAGCTGCAGTTAAAGATCATAATTTAAATTTTAGTATAAGCAGAATGACCTCAACAGACCACAGATCAACATTATTTCCCTGGGGGAAGGGGGAAAGTTGAATCACATGTGGGGTTAATGCAAGACTGCAGAAAATATCTTACTTCCTAAACGACAGCTAAGGAGGACTGCATTCAGCACATCTACAAATGGTCAAATCAAGTTCATCATTAGCTGCCTCAGCTCCAGGAAAGAACATCTCTAATAAGGTTACTTGCAAAATTATTGGTGTAAATGATTTACTGAGAACATCTGTAAGAGGTCTAATTCAGACACAGTGTGATAATGAAAACAGGGGAACTCGAAGCAGGAAAATTAAAATCCTACAAATGTTTCTACACTGGCATACAAATTATCATATTCCATTAGGGTGTATTATTTGAGAACTATTGTCATCGTGTTATTAAATATAATATTGTCATGCAAATGCAGCAAAAAAAGCAGCGACAGGACTTCTCTGAGGAAACTGATGGTATGTCTTTTCTTAGAGTCACAGAATGGTCTGGGTTGGAAGGGACCTCCAGAGGTCACCTCTAGTCCAATTCCCTCTGCAGTCAGCAGGGGCATCCTTAACTAGATCAGGTTGCTCAGAGCCCTGTTGAGCCTCATCTTGAATATTTCCAGGGGTGGGGCTGCAACCACTTCCCTGGGCAAACTGCTCCAGTGTTCCACTGCCCTCATGGTAAAGAGCTTGTTCCTAACATCCAATCTCAATGTACTCTTCCCTAGTTTGAAGCCATTGCTCCTCCTCCTATCACTACAGGCCTTTGTAAAAAGTCTCTGTCCACCTTTCCTGTAGGATTCCTTCATGTACTGGAAGGTCACTATTAGGTGTGTCCCAGACCCTCCTCTTCTCCAGGCTGAACAACCCCAGCTCCCTCAGCCTGTCCTCATAGTAGAGGTGCTCCAAATTCCTGATCATTTTAATTTCCTCTGGACCTGCTTCATCAGGTCCATGTCCTTCCTGTGTTCAGGGCTCCAGAGTTGGTCACAACACCCCAGGTGAGGTCTCACCAGAGCAGAGGGGCAGAATCAACTCTCTCCATCTGCTGGCCATGCTGCTTTTGATGCAGCCCAGGATGCAATTGTCCTGGGCTGCAAGTGCACACTGTCTGCTCATGTCCAGCTTCTCATCCACCAGCACCCCAAATGCTTTTCTGCAGGGCTGCTTTCTGTTACCTCATCCCCCATTTTATTTTTGCACACTTCCCCTCATATCATTAACCTTCTCCTAGAGGATAGTTTCTCTTCCACTGTATACAGTCCTGTATTCTCCATTGATCAGGACACTGCCTATCAAGTTCAAGTTCAATATAAACTGCTCACACCAAAAGCCTACAACTCTTTGAAAACACAGTAAATAATGGAATTGCTGCTAGACCCCAGACTGCTGCAATACTAAGAGCTTTCAAGCCATCTGCTGAGATGGTTCCTAACGCATTTTCATCCCGGGGGGGAAAAGCCATGGCTAGATGAATGAAACACTAATGCCCAAACTCAAACCACTCCTCTGCTGGTAACAACCTTTGCTAAAGGAGAAGCTGGAGGAAGAGCAAACCCACTGGGTAAATCCACTTGCTGCAAGCACCAAGCAGTCCAAATCCTCTGTGGACCATGAAACAAATGAATATTTGATAGAAATATAATTTGAGAAAATAAAAGCCCTGCTCAGCTTAGCAATGAAATATGTTGGTTATTTGACCTGTCGGAGGAATAAATCTGCAGCGTGCACCAATTACATCCGGGCTGTGATGTTAAAAACCTCCCAAAGCAGTTCCCCAGGAAGCAATATAAACCTTTAACGTGAAAAAATTTACTGTACTCCCGGACACTGCATTTCAGGGGTCACTGTTGTTGTAGTTTAATTGCTTGCCCTGTAAGTACTGCTCAGACATTGTGTTACACTGATGTACTATTCTACTACATGAGCTGAGGTCCTGCCAAGCTTAGAGCAATCTTTCAGAAGAAGCCAACCATTAGACTTTGTCCTTGGCATATCTTTCAAAGGAATGATGTAAGACCAAACACAAAAATCGGGCTTTAAAGAGTTGGGAGCACTATGAAAAATGCACTACAACACAGAATCATAGAATCATTTAGGTTGGAAAGGACCTCTAAGATCACCAAGTCCAACTGTAAACGTAACACTGCCAAGCAACTCACAAGTTGCTCACAAGAGGATCTTGTACAAACTGCAGTTTAAAGGGAAGTTGTCTGGTTATCTCTTTGTAAAGGAGTAGCAGAAAGGGCAAGAGACATGAAACATAACAGGAAAATGATGGTTTTCCAAAGACATCTGGTAATCAGTGGACAGCGGACAGCAGGCAGAAAATGCAACCTCTCCTATCAGTTACATGGCCATCGAGGTCTGTGTGGTCCTACCCTTGCTCTCCAGCCATGTGAATTCAGGGAAGCACTGGAGACCTGCTCAACAAGAGCTAGCTGAACAAACCCATGTGCTGAAGACTTGCTAAAGCTGTCACTATCTCAGCTTTTCCCAGTGTTTACTCTGAAGATTTTCTCTCCTGTTGCTTCAATTCCTGCTTAATTACATCTACTCCCACTTCACGACAGCTCTCCATGAAGACCTGCTCTCACAGGTCTGTGTGCAAATCCTGCCCAACACACCACCACCCCCCAAAGGGAGGCAAACAATGAGTCCTCCAGACAGTGAAACCATGCAAATCATCACCTTGCACAGCATCTCTCTCCCTCTGGACTTCAGCAAACTTTCTGAAGAAGAGATCTACATTTATTTGTCATGTCCAATACTGAGAGAGAGAAAGAGAGGATCCAAAGGTCGCCCTCCATCTAGTTTCCTGACAGTCACAGAAGTAATGAACAGTACTAAAGCTGATTCATGGCAGGAGATGCAGAGCAGCAGGCTCATACAATTATCGTGTAAGCCCAGGTCTGAGGGCAAGAATGCAGAAATGCTTCTGGAAAGCACAGGAGGAGCCCTGAGACCAAACCTGTTCACTGGTTTGAAACATGCCCAAAGAGATCATTGGTTTGCTCTCAGAAATTCCAAAGGGGAAGGGAGCAGGAAAGAAACAAAAGAGAAATCACATAGAGAACATCTAGAAGGGGAAAAAGATTTTTCCATAGATGTTTCCTCAGGATCTTTGCAGCTACTGTCTGGTTAGAAAGGGAGGGTTTGATTCCACAATTTGGCAAGTACAACACATTTTCTAAGTAGGAACAGGGAGAGGAGATAGTTTGCCATCACGGTAAGGATTGAGGCAAGTATGCTGGTAGCCTGTGAGCCAGGCACACAAGTAACATTTCAGGAGTGAATCACACTATACAGATTGACAATCTGACAAACCTAAGCTGAGCTACTTCAAGAAATCAAGTCTTTCTAACTACTGAGCCCTTCATCTTCATCAGAGCCTGTGTCAGGCAGCTCTTCTTCCCTGACGCAGTTTGTTGATGCAGTTCCAGTCTCAGGGCCCAGGCTGGTGAAGCATCAGGGACAGGCAGCTGGAAACAAGAGCAAAAACCCTGTGGCAGGGGCTGTCTGAACATATTTGGTTGGTATCTCTGTCAGAGATGGTTGTGTGACAAGTCAACACAGACTTCCCAGTGCTTCTGCATTGGGCGTCTTACGTGTTCTGATAGGGAAGATTTAAAAAGCAGAGGGGTATGGAGCAGAGGAGCACAGAGCAGAGGAGCACCTCAGCCAGAGACTTACAGAATCACAGAATTGTTTTGGTTAGAAAAGACATCTAAGATGATCAAGTCCAACCGTCAGCCTGATACCATCATGGCCATTAACCCATGTCCCTAAGTGCCATGCCCACATTTCTTGAACACCTCCAGGGATGGTGACTCCACTACTTCCCTGAGCAGCCTGTTCCAATGCCTTACCAGTCTTTCCATAAAGAATTTTTTACTAATATCCAACCTAAACCTTTCCTGACACAATTTCAGGACATTTCCTCTTGTCCTATCATCTGATATGAGAGAGAAGAAACCAATCCCCACCTCAGTACAGCCTCCTTTCAGGGAGTTGTAGAGAACAGTGAGGTCTCCCTCAGCCGCCTCTTCTCCAGACTAAACAACCTCAGTTCTCTCAGCTGCTCCTCATAAGACTTGCTCTCAAGACACTTCAAAAATTTGTTTCCCTTCTACATTATCATCTGTCCCCAAATGAAGCCCAGCCTGAGACGAAGAGTGGTGTACTTGGAATTAAATCCACTAGAAATAGGAATCATTACAGTTGGTGCACTAAAGGGATCAGGCAGCACCTGTGACCAGAACTCAGAGCGTATCAATTCTGCATTTCCACGCTTGTGGCACCAGAGAAAAAACAACATTATGGCTACAACTGAATCATACTATTTCGATGATTCACTCGCAACTACCTCAGGGCACAATAAAAAATCGTGGCTGCCACAGTCTGTTGTCTCTCATAAGGGCTGAAATTTCCGACAGCCATGACTCAAGAGTTCAGATGCATCACTAATGCATCACTCGTGCACTGCTGTCAGCATGGGGAGAGGAGAACAGGAAGAAGGCAGGCATGAGGAGTTACGCATCTGGGCTTTATGAGGTGAAGATGGTGGAGATATTCCAACACATGCATCACACAGCTATACCATACAGGTCACAGAATCAACCAGGTTGGAAGAGACCTCCAAGATCATCAAGTCCAACTGGTCATCCAACCCTATCTAATCAACTAGACTATGGCACTAAGTGCCTCATCCAGGCTTTTCCTAAACACCTCCAGGGATGTTGACCCCACCACCTAGGCAGCCCATCCCAATGGGCAATCTCTCTTTCTGTGAAGAACTTCTTTCTAAGGTCAAGCCTAAACTTCCCCTCGCACAGCTTGAGACTGTGTCCTCTTGCTCTGTTGCTGGCTGCCTGGGAGAAGAGACCAACCCCCCACCTGGCTACAACCACCCTTCAGGCCAATGGGAATGACAAAATGACTCTTGGATTAGCAAATGTGCTCACGCAATGTGGTTCATGCCACAGAATAACTCAGCAATGTAATTTTTCTCATATGCCCTGCATGGTACCTCTTAAAAAGGGAGGAAAGTGATCTTTAGTGAGGAGATGGGGGTTGCACTAAATTCATACGATAAAGCAAATTCTAGGCACTTGGCCTTCGATCTTAAAGCAACTTGGTATTATGAAGCAATAACTCATCAAAAGCACAGCATTCTAAGTGAAAGCAAGCAGCTCAGAAATGCAAGACTTCCAGGAGTTAATTTCTCAAAGTAACTGAGAAGCAGAATCCACCTATATGTCTGACATCTTCCATTAGTACGTTTTCTAGATGAGCAATTCATGACACTGAAGAAATGAGAGCATTAGAATGTGAAATGAAGGGCGATGGATGGAGATCACAGCAAAGAAAAATGATAAATCATGATTTGAGCTACAGATCTGCAGTTCTGAGGAACACAGCTTCTTCTGACTCCACTGGATAGACCACAGCTTTCCAATTCCGTCCCTCTGTATTTTTCTGCTGTGAAATTAAACCAAAGATGTAGCTATCATGAAGGATCTATGATCAAGAAGGAATTAAGAAGTCCTAAATATGCTACTGTATAAATCAACGGAGAGTGCACACCTACAATACCATGCACAATTACATTTTTTCCACCTTGAAAAGGACATGGTAGAACTAGAGAAAATAATAAAAGGGATGACAACGATGTTGTAGTGCACTTGGTTGAGAGGTATAAAGCAGCCACCAGATGAGAAAGAAATAAATAGTTTAGATCTCTGCAGGCTGGAAAAGATATGAATGAGGATGAATATGATAAAAAGCTTTAAAGCCATGAATGGCATACAGAATTTGAATAGGGGATGATTATTCATTATTTTTTTTATACCACAGGAACTAGGAGGCAGCCAGTAAAATGATCAAGCAGCAGGTCTAAAACAAATGAAGGAAACGATTTTTCAGACAGCACACACTTGAATTGTGGAATTAAACTGCCAGGGATTTCTGTGGAGGTCAAAAGTATAAATGGCTCCAAATGTGATTAGATAAATGCACAGAGGACAAGTCTATCAGTGGCTATCAAACACAATAGGATGGAGTCTTTGGCGCAGGAAATGCCTAAAACTCAGATTGTTACAAGGTAGAGAGATATACAGGGGAAGAACCACTCCAAACCTCCTCAAGAAGTGGAGTGAGGAACACACACTAACGCTCAGAAGCCTCCAAAATGTCTCTCTCCAAAGGCAAGTCTCATCACCACCCTGGGCAGATACACGATGGCCTGTGGAATGGTCTGACTTGCATCGCAGATCACCTTGAGAGTGCCAACTAAAAGAGATTTAAGGAGAGGATAAATCAATTTTACTGTATTACAGAACAAAGGCAATTATTTGGATTATACAACTGAGAAGAAAAACAGGTGCAGTATTTCTGAAGGAGCTCTGCTCTAGACTTTCATTGCCTCCTTGAATCTTGGGAGTGTCTGTTTTGTGTGATGACTCTCAGCCTTTTGGGGAAAGGAGGAAAATAAACTGAATTAATATCTACTTCAAACTTAATTCTGAGTTTCTGTGCTGGACTCCATTCAGTGCTTCCTCCCACATTAAGGTGTAGAGGGTAAGTCCAGTAACACTTCATTATTGGGTGTGATTTCAGAGAACTAATTTGGAGATGTTTCCTAAGGACTGGGGCAGAGAGCTTAGATTCACAATGCAACACGGTGTCCCAGGTATTAAAATCATGACTTCAAAGTACAGTTTCCCTAAGCACCCAGAAATGAAGTTCTTTTCTCTCAGGGCAAGGACACCTGATGATATCAAAAGATGTCTGATGCTGCCTTCCCTAATCCTCACCCACTCTCTAATGCAGGTAAATATGCTATCCTGCAGCCAGAGAGATGTGGCATACAGGAGGAAGGCAAAGGAAATGACCCTGAATTCACCTGGGGATAAGTTCATCTTAGGTTGTCAGCAAGTGTTCAGATGCAATGATTTCTTATGATGCAATGATTTCTTATGATTTACTACATGCTTGGATTATCACAGATTTGGTTGCTTCCCTAGACAACGAAATCCTCTTTTAGATTTCACAGCGCTGTACAAGTTACAGAGCATGAAACATATCTCCTGTAATAATTTGCTGATAATCTTATGACCTCTAACAGGGTGCAAGACACAACCAATGCTACACATCACATCAGTATTGCTGATGAATCACTTGACAACTGAGGGATTACACGTAACCATCCTGTTTGCTGCAATACAGATGGAACATCCCATGCTCATCCAAAGTTTTTCTCAAGGGTTCAAAGAATTTTGGGGTTGACTACATTACACTAAAGTGTTTCACCACTACTATCACAGCTTCAGAAAAAAGTTCACAAAACATCCCAGTACTGATTTTTATCTTATCTCTGGCAGCACACAGAGACTATACATGATACACAGAATCACAGAATCAATCAGGTTCTGGAAGAGACCTCCAAGATCATCAAGTCCAACTGATCACCCAACCCTATCTAATCAACTAGACCATGGTACTAAGTGCTTCATCCAGGCTTTTCTTAAACACTTCCAGGGATGTCATCCCTACCACCTCCCTAGGCAGCCCATTCCAATGGGCAATCTCTCTTTCTGTGAAGAACTTCTTTCTAAGATCAAGCCTAAACTTCCCCCTGCACAGCTTGAGACTGTGTCCTCTTGTTCTGGTGCTGGTTGCCTGGGAGAAGAGACCAATCCCCACCTGGCTGCAACCTCCCTTCAGGTAGTTGTAGAAAGCAATAAGGTCTTCACTGAGCCTCCACTTCTCCAGTCTAAACACCCCCAGCTCCCTCAGCCTCTCCCCATGGGGCTTGTGCTCCAGACCCCTCACCAGCTTTGTTGTCCTTTTCTGGACACGTTCAAGCAACTCAACATCTTTCTTGAACTGAGGGGCCCAGAACCGGACACAGTACCCAAGGTGTGGCCTAGCCAGTGCTGAGTACAGGGGCAGAATGAGTTCCCTAGTCCTGCTGGCCACAAATACTTAAGAAAGGGGATGTCTTTCCTCTGCAGAACCTGCTTAAACCCTGCCTGTGCAATGGAGGGGCAAGCTCACAAAAAGTAATCTCTGAAAAGCATCAGAGTACCAGCTCAGTGACTTGAGCAAAGTGAGAAGACTAGGTCTTCTCTGCTTTGTTTTTACTTAGGTACATGTGGATGGCTTCCTGCTGGAACTTGGCAGTCAAATACCCTCATTTTGCACATTCCAACTCCTATATTCAAAATGTCACCAGCCATCACTTCCCCATAGTCATGTCATACTGAAAAAGGCCAGTGACTCCCAGACACTAATTGTTTTTCCAGCACATTAGGTATGTATAAAATCCTTTCAGGCCTAGTGTCTAGGAAGACAATGTTGTTCAGGTCTCCATGGCATCCCTGAATGGCCCTGAGGACAAACTGTGCCAAATCATGGTTCCCACTCTGCAAACGCAGAGTTGCTGCCATCTAGAACCCCACCTCCTCCAGAACATCATCAGTTTCCTACCCTTCAGTCTTCTGCACTCTAACTTCTTAGTGCATTTGTAAATTCTTGATTTTTATATCTGCATCCCAAGCTCCAGAGGGACTGGGACCCAGCAGTATTATTGGAGGGGCAGAGGTGATGCAGCAGGCAGAAGCCTGAAGATCCAGTGATAAGTCTTCTCTGAATGTGGCTCAGAATTAAATTAGTGCTTATGCCCACTACGTTGTCCTAAACTTGGATAACCAGCAAGCAGGAACCTGTGATCTTTGTCCTCTCCCCCACTATCTTCATTACTGCATTCTCGCTAGGTTGCCCCTGTGCTTGGACTGCAAGCCCTAATGGGAACAGAAATGAAAACTCTCATATGCTGGGGAAAACGAAGGAATTATTGGAAAGGAATAATAAACTGCAGGTTAGGAGGCAATCTGCTGAAGAGCAGCCCTTTGGAGAAGCACCTGGGAGTCCTGGTGGGTAAAAAGTTATCCATAGGACAGCAATGTGCCCTTGTGGCCAAGAGGGCCAATGGGATCCTGGGATGCATTAAGAGGAGTGTGTCCAGTAGATCCAGGGAGGTTCTCCTCACCCTCTATTCTGCCCTGGTGAGACCTCACCTGGAATATTATGTCCAGTTTTGGGCTCCCCAGTTCACGAGGGACAAGGATCTACGTAAGAGAGTCCAATGGAGAGCTTCCAGAATGACTAAGGGACTGGAGCACTGCCCTGTGAGGAGAGGCTGAGAGCCCTGGGGTTGTTCAGTCTGGAGAAGAGAAGACTGAGAGGGGATTTCATCAAAGTTTCTAAATATCTGAGGGCTGAGTGTCAAGAGGGAGGGGACAGGCTCTGCTCAGTTGCACCCTGGGATAGGACAAGAGGTAGTGGATCTAAACTACCACACAGGAGGTTCCACCTCAACATGAGGAGGAACTTCTTCACTGTGAGGGTCACAGAGCACTGGAACAGGCTGCCCAGAGAGGCTGTGGAGTCTCCTTCTCTGGAAACTTTCGAGACCATCTGGATGTGTTCCTGTGCGACCTGTGCTAGATTCTGTGGTCCTGCTCTGGCAGGGGGGTTGGACTTGATGATCTCTGGAGGTCCCATCTAACCCTGGAGGTCCCATCTAACCCCTAACATCCGGTGATCTAACACATTTGTCAAGAACAATAGGTTTTGGTGAAAATTCAGCACAAAGAGGAGCTACAGAATTAGGTAAAGCCTTAAAATATTTGGTGATGAGAAGTGTGACATCTTTCAGAAGGATCAGGTTTGGAACAGTTACCGGCAAAGCAAAGCGACAGCACTCACACAGTGTGAACCCACAGACTTGCATCTGCCTTGGCTCACAAGGTTTTTGCAGCCATCATGAAAACGTCAAAACAGGTCAGGTGTTTTCACACCAACATCTCTTGCCAGGGAATTCATACTGAGGGTGGCATGGAGAATGCTGGGTGTAAGACAGCTAGAGAAAGGACTTGAGAGAGAGAGACAGGCTGCAGAACCGTGAGAGGGGATGCTAGCAGAGCAAACACAAATCTGAAGCAAAGGGTCACCTCTTTTCCTTCCCAGACTGTTCAGCTCTGTGTTTTGCCAGTCAAGAAGTCAAGGTGCACTCTGGAAAGAAAACAGCTAGCACTTATAAAAACCTGTTACATTCCAAATGTGTTCATTTGCAAGCATCTCCCCAGTGAACAATTTCTGCTACTTAATTTTTTTCTGTAAAATGTAACGAAAATGAAACTGTTGTGCATTAAAAGAAAGGAAGATACCACATTCTCTTACTATTTCCTTCATTGTTCTCCCTGGAGCACAAGCCTCACCATAAACAATCCTTTTGTCCTCCAGGTGCACCACAAACACCAATATCCTCACAGAACACTATTTTTGTCTCCTTTTCAGGAGTAAACATTCTTTGCACCCTGTAGTGCATTATCTCTCAAACGTCTTCCAAAGATCAAATCCATCCCATGGTTCCTATAAAAGGTCACGTTTTGTAATGTAGCCTACAGAACAATGACATTTCAAGGATCAATGAAAAGGTTAAAATATTCCTATAAATCTATTCTTGGGACTTTTAAGTATTTTCTACGCAGAGGGAAATGTCATTTTTCTTCAGGAGCGTCTGAGGGCTCTGTGACGGGTAACCAGCCTGTTAGGTTTTATATGGTGAAAGAAAGATGCACTTCGCTCCCCAACTCATGCAAATGAATCCTAATTTAATTTTAAACCTCGTTTATTTATTTAGATTTAATCTAGAACTCCCACATCAAAGCAAACAGAAAAACAACAAATACTATTGGGGCCTTAATAAAAAAGAAATTGCGGCAAGCCAAAATAAAACTCGGAGGAGCAGCTCCTGCATAACGTTATAAATTATGGTCTTGTAGAGCACCCCAGCCCGTGAAATCCTTTACTCAGTCAAGCTGACGCCGAGTGAATGCTGAGGATTTAATTCAGTCGCTTAATGCTCCGTAAATCTGAGCTGGCGTTGGGTTTCTGAGATCTGGAGCTTGGTGGTTGGAATTACAGCAGTGGGGTGGAGAAGCTTTTGTGGCGAGAAAGCAGTCGGTACCCTCTCTGGGCTCCCAGGAGGCCATTTCCAGGTTCTAAATGAAATGAGCTTATGGCTCCCACTCACTTCTTAATTAGCACTAAATTACGCTCACACAGACAGCAGAGACTGTGCACAGGGGAAAGGAGGTGGCGGCCTAGAAAAGACTGGGGGAGAGTGGGAAGCAACACTTCTCTGCTCCCCCGTTTTGAAGTGGCACAGCTGTCTCACCCCTGTGGGCTCTTGCTGTGTGGGTCCCTCTGGCTCCCTGTACATTCCTAACTTAACAGGTTCTCTGTTTTGAAATGATGTGTCCAGGCAAACTGAACAGCTCAAGAAAACAGGAGGAAGGCACAAAACTTACACAGCTTTAGCTGGGATTGCCATTATAGAATTATAGAATTGTTAGGGTTGGAAGGGACCTCAAGGATCATCCAGTTCCAACCCACTGCCACGGGCAGGGACACCTCACACTAGATCAGGCTGCTCAGAGACACATCCAGCCTGGCCTTAAACACCTCCAGGGATGAGGCTTCTACTATCTCCCTGGGCAACCTGTTCCAGTGTCTCACTACCCTCATGGTGAAGAATTTCTTCCTAACATCCAATCTGAATCTACCCGTTTCTAATTTTTTTTTCCATTCCCCTTAGTCCTATCATTACCCGACACCCTAAAAAGTCCCTCACCAGCTTTCTTGTAGGATCCCTTAAGATACTGGAAGGCCAGTATTAGTCACACCAGTTCCTAGCTAGGCAAGGCTTTCCACAGTAAAAATCTAAATACCATAGATGCTAATTGGGTGCCTCGTTCTTGGCAGTCTCACCAGAGACACATGGAGGACAGATGATCATCTCAGTCTTTGATTCCTTCACAACAAGGATAAAGCCCATTGGCAGGAAAAGCTCTCTGTGCATCTCAGACTAGTTTGTTTGATGAACAAGACACTTGTTCACAGTCACAAGCAAAACAGCTACAAAGCAGAACTGTTTAACTTTACAAAGCTGGCATTGCAGTCTTTATGAGTAAGGTATTGAGGGTATGAACCTGATAATGGCCAGAACAGAAGCTTACCTCATACCTGGGAATTCTTCAGAAAGGAAAAGAACGTTCCTCCCACCTTTCATGTTTGTGGCTACAGCTTAGGTAGCTGGCCTCTGTCCCTTCTGCTGCTTCTCGTAAACAGCAGCGTTGGGCTGGCATCGGTGTCAATAGTGGCTTTGTGGCGCATCTTGGCAGGGCTAGGCTCAAAACAGAACACCAGGAACTAAGTTTTACAACATCTGGATCACCCTGCAGCACTAGGCAGAGCTATTTAGAGGCATCCAGCACACAAGCCACAAGTAGTCTGCTCCAGCCCAGACACAACCTTCACTTCAATCTGCAGATGCTTTTGTGTTACACAGACTGTTTTTGTGAACTCCAGATGCTGCATGAAGCAAGACTCAAAATAGCTGAGACCTCTGTGACCACATCCTAATCTTAGTATGCCCCATTTTCAAACTCATTTTCTGGTTACATCAGAAGTTTCATTATATGGAGAATCCTCATCCCAGGCATCTGAATCTGTCATCAGGCTTTTCTGCATGGCCATACAGCTTTCTCAATTTATTGTGCAATTTCTTTGCTCTTGGGTTTTTCTTCTTTTTTAGATTTTCTTTCTTTCTCTGGATCCTCCTTGTTTATTAATCACCAGTCATTGAATCATGCCAGAAGTCTTCCCATACTCAGCTGCTGAAAGGTTTATTTTGGTACTGTGTACTCTTTTCTCATGTTCATAATTCCCCATTTACCATACTAACTGTGGGCATTCTGGAGATCTTTCCTGTTGCACCTGGCTTCTGCTCCAGATTTTGAAGCATCTAGATCCTGTGTTCTCCTTATACCAATTGCTTACATCCACTTTAGAGTCTAGACAGAACCCCCTCAATTCTTAAAACTCTTGGTCCCATCTCGGATCTTAGTAATCACGTTCTAGAAACAGGACTTAACTGAGCTGTGACTGGGAGCCAAATGATTTTTAGCCTAAAAGGCTTCTTTGATATACAAAAAATAGAATTGTACAACAGATTATGGGCTTCTGCAGAAGAAATCACTGGACCTACAAGGACCTGTTACTTCAAAGTTCACTTGTCTTTTGTGCTGTCTAGTGCTTACAAGATGTAAGGAAAAGATTCCAACGCTCAGCACAGCCCTAACAAAGACTAAAGAAAGAAAGAAAGAAAGACAAAGGAAAGGTAAAGTTAAAAACAACTGCCTTCATTACTTCTGCTAGATTACTTTGCTCTGTAACACACCAATGTATTCTGTCCCACTTTCTTAAAATAAACAACTGGTCTATGGCTTGTCAACAAAGCTCCATTTTCAATCACCCAGGGAGACCAGGCAAGGCACATCTTGCAGTGTCCCTATTGCTGCAGGAAGGGTTTGGGGGCACTTCAAGCTGAGAATTTCTTCTGCTTTGCCTTAGAGTGATTTTCTGTCTAAGATATGACAGATTTGTGTTGACAACTGGACCAATGAGTTTAAGGAAATCCTAACATGGGAAGGGAATATTTATTGACAATCTTGTGTCTTGCTGTGGATCTGAAACCTTCTTTCTTCAGACCAGAGCAACCATTAAAACAATGAAAATTGCAGAGTGGAGGGTGTAAGGGCAGATCACCTTGCACAACTTATTTAGAACACTACATCTCTGTCACAGTAAGAGTGATGCCAGTTTACTGCTTTCAACAGAACTTGTGGCATTTACTTTTCATATTGAGGGGTTTATCTTCACCTTCTGCAGAGTCAGGCTGAGCAGAGAGAAAAAGCATCAACTAGGATTTCAGCAAAGAAAAAAAACAACCCTGCCAGGGATGCAATGGAAAAAAAAAATCAATCTTTCCCTTCTACTAACGAATAAGCCATAATCCTACCTGTACATAATGTAAAACATCTTTGAACCTTACAGTGCTGCCAGGATTAAAGGAGATTAATTTTTAAGAAATGGGAAAGATATTAAGATTCTTCAACATGTATAAGGCAGCAGCAGCAGCTGAGCTATGTAGTTTGAGCTGAGAAGCAATTTGCATTGTGTGTGTGAGGGAAGAAGGCAGTTGCTCACCTGTGCTGCCTCACCATCTTTATAATCAACAGACATATAAAAGCTACACTGAGGAGGGCAAAAAAATTTCAGGGGAATTCAGAAGGAAGGCTGGCCCCTTCTTTTTGAAAAATCCAAGAATAAATCAAAGAGAGGATGAAGAGAGAACAAGTGCAGAGAGCTGTCAGCACACTGAGGGTTTGGGCTGTTCAGTTTCCACACCAGGGAATCAGGGATCGGTTTCATGTGCTGACCTGACCAAGGAAAATGACAGTGAAGGACAAGGATACGTAGGAGGGCTGCTAGCTGCAAAGTTAGTGGTAGCAAAGGTCTCAGAACTGGTCTGAATAAATCAGCACAATTAGACCCCAATTACAGCCTTTACGTGCTACCACAATATAAATATTTAATAAGAAGCATGGTGGCTGGAAGATCATTATTAATCTGCAGTTAAGCAGCATTAGTGAAAGCATAGCTTCTGGAGGAGACAAGCTGTTCCAAGAAGTTACATAGAAACGTAAGAGCCTAAATTTAGAACAAAGACACCCAGAAAATTTGGTCCTGTAACTGAATCTGCTTTGGAGCTAAGAGGCAGAAGAAACTCAGACAACATGAAGAATAAGCCCCAAGCTGGGACTCTCTTTTTTTTTTTTTTTTTTTTCCCAAGAGACCGGGCATGGAGTTTGCAGCAAGAGCTCCCTGGAGAGCACAGCTGAGAGAGGAAGGTCCAGATATCCCTTGTGGCCAAGAAGGCCAATGGGATCCTGGGATGCATTAAGAGGATGGTGTCCAGCAGGTTGAGGGAGGTTCTCCTCACCCTCTATTCTGCCCTGGTGAGGCCACACCTGGAATATTGTGCCCAGTTTTGGGCTCCCCAGTTCAAGATGGACAGGGATCTGCTGGAGAGAGCCCAATGGAGAGCTACCAGGATGATGAAGGGACTGGAGCACTGCCCTGTGAGGAGAGGCTGAGAGCCCTGGGGCTGTTCAGTCTGGAGAAGAGAAGACTGAGAGGGGATTTCATCAAAGTTTCTAAATATCTGAGGGCTGAGTGTCAAGAGGGAAGGGACAGGCTCTGCTCAGTTGTACCCTGGGATAGGACAAGGGGCAATGGATAGAAACTACCACACAGGAGGTTCCACCTCAACATGAGGAGGAACTTCTTCACTGTGAGGGTCACAGAGCACTGGAACAGGCTGCCCAGGGAGGTTGTGAAGTCTCCTTCTCTGGAGACTTTCAAGCCCCACCTGGATGTGTTCCTGTGTGACCTGTGCTAGGTTCTGTGGTCCTGCTCTGGCAGGGGGGTTGGACTTGATCTTCAGAGGTCCCACCCAACCCCTAACATCCTGTGATCTGTCATGCTGTGTTCCTGATCACCTGGATGAAGGAGGGGTGAAGATGCTCAGAAAAGAGACCTGGGTGGAACCTGGAAAACCTGCAAGTATTTTTCAAAGAGTTGTAGAGATGATGTAGAATTCAACAAAACCAGTAGTTTTGGTTCAAGTGCCAAATACAGCCTTGCTAAGAGCCAGTATAAGAAATATTAGGCTTTAAAAGGTTTTTAGAAGGCTTTACAGAGTAAAGTAGATTCCAGCTAGAGCAATGTCCTTAAAGTGGTTAATGAAATTCTTTAAAATTATGAGACATGAGATAAAAGACACAGGAGGACATTGGAAACCAGAAGTTAAATTACAGAACTTCCTCAAAGCTGAGGGCATCAGAGGAAATTGTTCTGTAGTGCAAGAGATAAAAAGCATACGAAGACTAAAACAGAGGCTTAAAAAAGCCTTTTAAGTTCCAGGCAGTGTGCTTCAGCAAGGTGCATCTTTCTCACTTTCTCATCTACTGGATGCTTTTGTGTAAATAACGTCCCTTAACAGAAAAGGTCCACTAGAAAACACGGATTTATGAGAGTAATCTGTTATCAAAAGAGTTGATAAGAAATTCTGGGCCTCCTGAAGTGGAAACAGCACGAAGAAATACCAGCCCCAGCAGCAAGATGAGGGTGACCACGTTTCCCACATAGCAGACAATGTTCTGGTCTGATGAGAGTCAAGACAGAAGGCACCTTGCATGATGGGACAGCAGCAACTGAGCAAACCAGCGAGCACAGAAGACAGCAGGAGCTGCTGAACACAAGCACAGTGCTGCCTGCCTCGGGGGCGTGCAGACGAGAGAGCATCAGGGGACACGGTACCCTGGCAGAGTGCACAGATGGCACACACAAAATGTCTGGCAAAGGGGTTACAAACACACAGGGAAATGTGACTGAAGGCACCCTTTGTGTTTATTCACAAAAGCAGGGAGGTGGGCTGTGGGATGGTATGTTCCACCTGGGCTGTCAGAGAGCACTGCTTTTGTAGGGTTGCACCTCAGCCTTAGGCAGGGTAGTGCAGGAAACCTACTGCACCTCCAAGTAGGTGGGAGAGGAGATAGCTCAGATGCCTACCCTGAACCTGACACCCTTCAGGTCCTGAAAATGCTCAAATTGTCAAGGAAGGGCACAGTTTGGAGATTAAAGACAAACTGTCATAAAGCTTTAAGAAGAAAATAAGTCTATTTATTTCTTCATTCACTTCCTACTCCCCGCCAAATTTTGTTACTCTCAAGTGTGGCAGAGACAATGAAACATCATATCCTGGGCTGGGATTGTTACAGCCAGACATGCAGAAGCATTCACTGCAGTGTTCCTCTCACCAGAGCTCTGGCTGCCACGTTGATAACCAGGGAGGACAGACAGACAAGGAAACTGCCCCATGGACAACAACGGACACCTGACAAAAAGCCACCACAACTGACATCTTAGTTGCAGCACCCAGTGCTCTTCTCAGCTGTTGGAAGGGGTTCTTTCTGAAGAACTTCTCTCCTAAGGGAAGACATCTAGGCTTTGTTTGTCACAGAAGGACAGAGAAACCAGAAAGGTGAAGAAATGCATTACTGAAACACAAGCAATTCGGTTGTTATGATTACACCTGAACAGAAACATCTCCCTTTGACAGTGAGGCTGTTGCCAGAACCACACAATTAGGGGCTTATAATTCTGACTCCATCACTGCAATTTACTGAGACACCAATGCCAGCACAGCAGCTTTAACTGCAACAATCAGGGCAAACCCATCGCTGTCAAGGGCTGAAGTAAGTGGCACCTCCATGTATGCTACTGACTGACCTTGAGTTCTGGTACTTCCATGAAGAAAAGCACTTTTAGGGAAATGCTAACTCTCCTAGGGTCTGTCTTTTGTGGAGGCAGGCTGGGCTATTTTGAAGGACTCTGCAAATGTTTCATGCATGTCTCTAGATGTACAGATTAACTAGAAAGGCCATGACCCAAGCCAGATTCAGTTTGAAAAACATATTATCTATGACTCCACAGGCACAGATCTCTTTACAGTTGAATGACAGTATTGGGGAGACACAGGATGTGCCGTGGGACTCTGCCCAAGTTGTGTAACCTGTCTCTATAGTTCAGGTTACACAGATGTAGGACTGGATATAAAGCAGAGAGCCTATTCAAACCAGATGCTAAAAAGGAATGGAACTTTTCTGAAGGAAGATATTACACAAGATGAGAATTTGTTCACTGGGTAAACTTGTCCTGAAGCTAAAGCAGGGATGCCTGACCCATTATAGGAAGTTAAGGGTCAATAACAAATTAATGGAATCAGTGGCCCCATTAATCTTTCCACAATGAACATCAAGCTCAGACAAACCCTTCTCTCCTCAAAATACTCAAAGACATTTTATGTTGGCAAAAAAGATTTACCTTACTGAACCTAAAATAATATAAAAGTGATTTAAACGTTCCACACTCAAGACGTTCCCTGAAATGCAGAAGTATTTTGAAACAGTACCACAGCAGAAGGTTGCCTGACACCATAAATGAAGTGCAGTGACCTTCAACCGCTGCAGAACTGAGCGAGGTCAGCAGGGTAATAAATGTTGGTGTTGCCCACACAGCCTTGGGTGGCCATTTGCCCACTGCAAAAGTTACTCAGTGTGGCAACATGCTGCAAACGGCATCGTGCGCTCAGAAATAGCACACAGCTGGGACAGATGGGGAGATCACAAGCAAAGCTATTCTGAGTTTGCAGCCTGGGAGAAAAGGATGGATAAACAGAAATAGAATAGATGAAGTTTACAACAATGGAGGACTAAGAGGCACTGACAAATTATGGGACACGACATGCCCATTTCCTGCTCTGGCTTCCTTTCCTTGTTCTTAGATACGATTCCAGCTTTTTTTTTTTTCCTTCTCATCTCTTTTACACAAAAGTCTGTGCAAGCAGTAATGAAACCAGGCTTAGCTGTTAGTATTACCAAATTGAGATGGTGCTTTCATCAAGTCCAGAGAGCTAAAAAAACCCAGCTAGCACAAATTACCAGCTGCATTCCTGCCTCTCCTGATTTCAGTGATTTCTGCAGTACGACATGGAATGAGATGTCTGAACAGCAATCTCAGAAGTATATTCTGCCTGCTTGTCAAGCACAGGCTGCAGCCAGATTTTCAAAATATTTTATTTCCCATGGAGGCACTAAAGAGAAAGAGCCAGATTCTCAGTAGGAGCTGGATATTACCCTGGTGTTAACAACTTTTGAAAAAAAAAGTGGCAAAGAAGAATGACTTCAGGCCAAACGTGATTCTTCTGGAAGTCAGGTTCCCATTACCAAGTCGTGAATATTGTCCAAGATGACAAAACATCCCAAGCACTCTTAAGAGCAATGAGGATATATTTTTCAATCTCAAAAAGACTCATCTCTGTGAAGACCTAGAGGCTTTCTATTTCTTGGGATGAATAGAAAGCATGAATTTTAGCCAGATTGTTGCTTAGGGACTGCTTTAAACTAAACTGACACTCTCCAGAAATCAAGCACTGAGGGAATTAAACAACAAAGCCCAGCAGTATTTTCTCACTTATTATTGATTTATTCCCTTGTGCTGCAGGTGGGAAAAGTGAAAGGGGAAAAAAAAAAAAAAGAAGGGAGAGAAAGTAAGAAATCCTAGGAAGCAAATATTGCTCCACAGGTCACAGGCACTCCTCAGAACCTGCATCATGGACAACATCAGCACTGCAGCACATTCCCCACAGCTCTGGTCAAGTGGTTTTGAGAACAAAAAGAGGGCACACAGATCACCTGGAAATCTGGGATCCTGTGAGAAATGTCCCTCTGTCCCACTCAATCTCCTACCAGAGCACATTCCTCCCGTGGGAACCCACCACATTTTATAGCAGAAGAAGCAGTTTATTTCACTGCACATGTGCTCACACACACACTGCTGTCAGGACTTGGAAATGTTTCCCCAGAGTGCACTTGGATTCTGCGCACATCCTGACCCAAGCCAAGCCACAGAGAGCAATGCAACTGGTCCTTCTCTCTCCACCAAAAGTGACAAGGGTTAATGGATATAAATTACAGCACAGGAGGTTCCACCTCAATATGAGGAGGAACTTCTTCACTGTGAGGGTCACAGAGCACTGGAACAGGCTGCCCAGAGAGTTTGCGGAGTCTCCTTCTCTGGAGACTTTCAAGACCCACCTGGATGTGTTCCAGTGTGACCTGTGCTAGATTCTGTGGTCCTGCTCTGGCAAGGGGGTTGGACTTGATGATCTTCAAAGGTCCCTTCCAACCCCTAACATCCTGTGATCCTGTGACTCCAACCATGGCAGTCTTGCGTGGAAAGTAACCTACAACACAGTGACTGCTTCTTACTTCTGCCTAACACCTAGAGCTCACCTGGCAGCCAGGTTTGTCCTGACACTCTCAATTTGTGTATTTCCACTGGGAATTTACTTCCATATTATTGCACCAGGAGCTGGAGTGCTGAATGCAATATTAAACCCAATGTTCTTCTATGAAGTAACTTGGAGGAGACTCCTGAAGGACGCTGCTACAGAGAGGGCTAGGATTATACACTGGCTCATGTCCCACAAAGGACCAAACGCTAACTCAAATGAGATTTTAACAAGTTTTTACTGAGAATTTCCATTTTCCATTTAAACACATTGTGAACCTCTCTGCTTTGCCAGTGAAATTGCTTAAAATGGCATGAAATTGAATCCCCCCACCCCCCAAACAAATGCAACCTGACAAGACTGATAAAGCAAATGCTGATATCAAGGATAGGCGAGATTAAATTCTACTATTTAGAGTGTGTAACAGTTTGTAATTAGGGCAGCAATGGCCTTTGTTGGAAATGTAAAATGGTTTTTGCACTGAATGCATTAGAAGGATCATCAAATTCTATCACTACTTCATAGCTTCGAATAAAGATTTTATCATATACTAGGGAACTCTCTTTAATAAACACTTTACCTGATAAAATAAACCTATTAATATTGAATAACTCCTGACTCATCTGCAGATGCCATAAAATAGCAAACCCGAGATGCTGAAAAGGACAAAACTGAAAGCTTCTGCTCAAATGCAATCATTTGTTGCTCAGAAATTGCATTAAAGGCACTGGACACCAATGGAGTTTTTTTAACTGGTTATCAGAGCTGCTGCTTGTGCATTGGCTGTGTGCGCCACATGCAGCACACAAACAAATGAGACTATATTGCTATTTGCTTTGTGATTTCCATTTCACAGTGGCAAGAGGACAGGCCAAACAAAGCATCTCCTGAATAACAATTATTTACTCCCAAACAATTAAATCACTTTGGTTTAGGTCATATTTGTATACAGGGTGGGAAGCAATGTATCGTAACTGTTCAAGAACACGGATCTGTACATGGTTCCAAAATAGAAACCTCTTTAACTGATACCTGTTCAAGTAATTAGCCTATTATAAAGAAGAAAAAAAAAAAAGTAAGTCAACACACCAAGGTTATGCATCTAAGAGAACTCTACTGTGTTTCTTTCATTTAAATTTCAAAGTGGATGCCAATGTTGTTTCCTACCTACAAAGACAATTATTTCATGCACTGTCAGGTTACTTGCATATCATCACAAACACACCAGGGTCTACCAGGATCTACCACAATACCGATTTCAAAGCGCATTGATGTTCCACAGTCTTCACTTTCTCTCTGTAGTAACTGGATGGATTGGATTCTTTGGTCTAGTTTTCAGTTATTAAACTTCTCCTTCTTGCAGATGAAGAGAATGGATGCACGAGGCAGACATTTTATGTGATCCTTGGCTTTTCAAGGTTTGACCTCTAGAAATGCAGACTGGCTCTACACCGTGTTGCTCATTTTCATGTGGACTGACTTTTGCAGTATCACAGCCCTCAACGATGAGAGCAATGATGAGCAATGATGTTAGGGGTTGGAAGGGACCTTTGAAGATCATCAAGTCCAACCCCCCTGCCAGAGCAGGACCACAGAATCTAGCACAGGTCGCACTGGAACACATCCAGATGGGGCTTGAAAGTCTCCAGAGAAGGAGACTCCACAACCTCTCGGGGCAGCCTGTTCCAGCACTCTGTGACCCCAGTGGTGAAGAAGTTCCTCCTCATGCTGAGGTGGAACCTCCTGTGTTGTAGTTTATATCCACTACCCCTTGTTCTATCACAATGTGAGTCAGCAGAGCCTGTTCCCTCCCTCTTGACACCCAGCCCTCAGGTATTTATAAACACTTATTAAATCCCCTCTCAGTCTTCTCCAGACTGAACAGCCCCAGGGCTCTCAGCTTCTCCTCATAGGGCAGTGCTCCAGTCCCTTCATCATCCTGATAGCTCTCCATTGGATTCTCGTCAGCAGATCCCTGTCCCTCTTGAACTGGGGAGCCCAAAACTGGATGCAATATTCCAGGCATGGCCTCACCAGGGCAGAATAGAGGGTGAGGAGAACCTCCCTCAATCTACTGGACAAAATCCTCTTAATGCATCCCAGGATCCCATTGGCCTTCTTAGCCACAAGGGCACACTGCTGACCAGGACTGGCTGTGCAGGACTGGCACACTGCAGTAGGTAACATGGATGGTCTTAACACCAAATTTTTATGCACCCTTACTGTTCTGTTTTCATACTGTGTTACTTCAGGCCACTGTCAGGTAACTGAAGATCAGCATTCTCGGGTTCATGCCAATCTTCATGCCACTACAAACGATACTGCTTGAAATCCTGACCTTTCCTGGTTGTGTTCTGATTTGCAGTAAGAATTGGCTGGTTATAGCTCCTTCTTATTCACTTGAAAGTAATTAGCCACAGTAAAAACCCTTGGGGTGCTCAAGAGATGTCCTTTGGAGCCTGGACTTGCAGAAACCGAAGCTGTTTTGCAACTCAAATTCAAGAACTATTGGACATTGGGATAAACTCCCAAAGGAAGGGGGATTCCCCTACATTAGACAGTTTCAAGGCCCAGCTTGACAGGGTGCTGGGCCAGCTCATTTCATCTATATTCTTACCCTGAAAGGTTGGACTAGATGATCCTTGAGGTCCCTTCCAACCTGGTATTCTGTGAATCTTATGAGGGTTACAGATGGTATTCTATGAATCTATGAATCTTATAAGGTTTAAACACACCTCTTGTGTTGTGCAGAGTTGTTCCATACATTAAGTCTACTTTCTGGTTTGTACAAAGAAAGGGACTGAGGCTTTTTATTCAGTGAAGAGTTCATATATCCCTATCACAAAGAATTCCAATATTTGATCCTTTGCTTAAATTGAGTCCCCATTAGATGACCCCCAAACAATTATCACTCTTCCTGTTACTTTTCAAGCTCTTAATATAGTTACAGCACATCTTGCAAACTGCTTTGTAGTCAAGTTACACCTATTTAGCTTTTCAATGTCTATTCTCTTATGTCACTCCCACACCCTTGTTAGTCATCACCACTGCTTCTCTGCATGGGGTTTTCATTGTGAACCTATAAACTGATACAAAGACATTTTGCTTTTCAATGTGAAAATCAAGCTCACTTACTGGGACCCAATACCAAAAAAGACCCATCAAGATTATTTACAAGATGTGATTGGACTGCTATGGATAGCTCTAGTATGCAAGAATAAACATTTGATGCTGGTGAGCAGAACAAGAGTGCACTGGCAGCCAAGCTCTGAGTAAGGGATTCCAGGGAAGGCATAAGCTTGAATGAGCATCATGGTTTTGGTAGAGAGTTATGATTCTGGCCGTTTTTCTTTTCCCCAGGCAACATTATGCACATAAGCAATTGCTGTATTCGTTCCCTACTCTCTCAGTGATCATCCTTAAAGACAAGCTTTCCATCTCAAATATCACAGTGAAGCTCCTGTTACAGGCAAGAGCTTGACACATGCACATAAAGCCTGCAGCAAAAGTCCTGCCACACCTTCCTGATCCGAGTGCACAGCAGACGTTTCTTCCCTCTGAAGCACACATGCTCCATTCACAAAGACACCTTGTGGACTCGATGACATGAAGAGAATGACTTCAGCTTATGGTGACTACAGCTCAGATCCTACTGGGCACCCTCAGAAATGTGAGCAAAAAGGAGCTTTTCCTGGAGCCCTGCATAGGATCGCAGAGGCCAACAGCTGCCCCTTGCCTCAAGCAGACGGAGTGGGAGCGTGCGCATCACAACGGACTGCAGAGCACAACCCTATCTGATGATCCTTTCCCATCCACCTTCCAGCAAGCCGGAAAACCAGTTCACACCCAGCCACTTCTCAGTCCAGAGAGAACCCTTCCTTCAGCACTGCTTCCTCTTAACAGGTGGACACGTCCCCGAACCCAACAGTAGGAAATACTTTACCTTTAACAAGCTCCCACCACCCTAAGCAGATTGTCGATAAACAGAGCATATTGTACAGATGGACTAATAACGCAACCCTAATTCAATTGCCTACAACCATCTTCTGTGCACACTCTATTAAAAGCAGCCACTCGGCTTGCAGCAGCTTAGAAATGAGGACAGGGTCCCCTTCTGAAGGGGAGGAGCAAGAGTGCTGACTTTGATTAGCTGGCAGCTCTGAGCCAGCACACTTAGAAGCTGCCTGCAATCTTAGGCCTGTGTGTGGTGGCTTGCAGCCACTTCAGTGGTAAAAGCAGCTTGGTCTTATCCTTGACTAACTTTTCAGCCATGTGGCTTTTAAGTGACTCACCTACCTGCACCTGAAGTCCAACAGCCTCAGACACCATCCTGCATCAATATTTTTATCTGAAGAGAGTATTTCAACAGCAAACACTCAAAGCCTGTTAACCTTTGTTCTTCTCTTTGTCCTGTTGTCCTCACAGCCCACACAGAACGAGAGCTCCCAAAGGAGCAAATGTCCTGGAATTATGGTCAGGACATGGTGTGGCTCTTTGGTGACTCTTTTTGGACTTTGGGCTTACATTCAACTTCTGCATTGATTTCATATGCTGTCTTTCTCTCAGCACTAAGCACTACACAGGCAGTGGTGCAAACAAGGTTCTGGTATGGGAAAGAGGGACAGAAACCAACACCCGCTGGTATTATTTTCAAAGTTTGCTCTACCTCTTTTAAAGTCAGTCTGCTAGAAGCCATGGGCTGATGCACAGCAAGGGATTATCTTTTGCAGGCAGTACCTTTGAAGTGCACAAGATTCAAATCAGTTGCAAATAGTGGACCTGAGGCCCATCAACAGCCACACTGCTCGGGGCCAGGAAAGTCCAAAGAGCTGGCTCATGCTTCCATCTGCACTCCAGACTGAGGGGATGTAAAGCAGACTATGCAGTGCCTGCCTCACTTTCTAAATGTCAATTCCCTGTCTGCCCTTGTTTCAAGGTGGGAGCTACACAGTTTCTGACACCAAGCACTGGGACCTCAGCACACATGCACAGAGAGGACTGTTTAGAAAAAGAACTTTACAAGAGCTCTGTGTGTCATTTGCTGCTCCTGTTTCCTGCCTTCCTGTGAGAATGCCCCAGAGCCTCCATGCTCCCCATGCCCCCTCATGAGGGGATGTATTTATGCAGAACCATGGCAATTCCTACTTTTCCCTTAATCTCCTTCCACTGTCAAGTGGGCAACCCAGCATGCCCCCTTTGAGCATCCTTCCCTCTTCTCTCTGCTCCTGGATGGCATTAGTATGCCTGAGAGGACCCATAGCTGCTGAGAACCCCTTTGAAGTTAATGTGACTGGACGGCCCATTGTGGCCGGCTGTGATCAATTCACTCCCTGCTCATGGCCCAGAGCTCCAGCCCATGGCTTAGTGGGATTAACCTTCTTTGCTACTTTCCCTACCTCATTTTCAATAGATCATTTACTTCAGCACTACCCTGGGGCAAAACTTACTGGACATTGCAATGGATGCCATCCAGGGTAAGGGCTCGGACTTTTGCTGCAGCTGTCTCCTCCTCTGACATCTCGACAAGTTGTTGGACAAAACTACTTGAGAACTTGCAGCAGTGTTTGCACTTCCAAGAGCTCTTTTACAACAGCCACCCCTGGGAGAAAAGGCCAGTGGATGAGCAACTAAACAAGAAGAGATTCTTATGTTAATACATCCACGTCCATGTGCTTCTTAAGCAGTGTGTTCAGAAAAAGAGGCAGTGTGTTATAACCAGCTCTTTTGAGAAAGCAGCTGCAATAGCAATGGAAAACTCAATTTAGTCAAAGAACACATTGTGATGAATAATAAAAAATTAGTTGAATCCAGTGCCTGTGATAGTGACGAGCTCAATAAGCCTAGCTAGAACTAAGTATAATGTGCACAGAGAGGCTGCCTTAAATCCTGCCAGTCCTTTCCAAAGGAGGGGCTGAACACGAAATTCCCTGTTGTACAGGACTAGGGCTCTCTACATACCACCACACTGCTGACCTGGCCTGAACTCCTGCTCCCCTTTTAAGCATAGAAACAGAGGGAAGTGTAGTTTGAAAACAGGCAGCACGGAAGGAGAAAGCATTTAGCACCAGGGAGGTGGTGGAGGTCCCATCCCTGGAGACCCCCAAAGTCAGGCTTGATGGGGCTCTGAGCAACCTGATGTAGTTGGGGAAGTCCCTGCTTACTGCAGGTGGGGTTGGACTAGATGACCTTTCAAGGTCCCTTCCAAACCAATGCATTCCAGGATTCTATTCTATTCTATGAATCTATGTTCTAGGCAGAGTCTTCCCAACCCATTTCACCTGTGACCCATGTCAAATCTGAGATCCATTGCAGTAATTCTTTGCAATACTTTATGAACCTTGAACTACTTAAAAAACAGTCAAGACAGAGATGTCTGATTCAGGAATTCAGCTGACTGATCTTGCATTCAGATAATGAGCTAAGAAAAAAAATATTATAAAAGGAAAACGTCTATCAAAGTCCAAGTATGCTAACTATCAGGAATTTAATGGAAACTCACTTTCTGACAAATTGCACGTTAAGAAATGAGACAGGAGGCTGAATATTTTAATACCAGATCTCCTGGGGGGAGGGAAATAAAATAAAAAATAAAAAAAGGAAAATATTGTTTTATTCATAAAAAAAAAAGTCTCATTGGCAAAGTTATGTCCTGTTACATGAGCTCTTGGGAAATAAGGCTCGGCAGCTGCTTGTCTCCAGAATGGGTGGTGATGCTTCTAATGGAGCCTTGCAGCTAGGTCCATTTTCCTATAATATCCTAATTAAGGAGCTGTCATTCATGCAAGGGAGACAGAATGGTTGAAGAGACACAACAGATAACATGACAAGCTAGCTAGGCCAGCTGACGAGTAGTCCAATGAGTTAAGCCTAAGTGAAAAGTGGAAGCCTGAACAGTAGGTAAAGTGATTAGAGAGAGCTAACTTCTGCCAGCTCCATGACGTGTGTTGACAGTGCAGGCTACTCTGACTTAAGTGGCTGCCAAAGAACATGCCCAGACTAGGTTTCCTTTATCCATTTTTTCCTATTGCTATGCAAAGTGCTAAATAAAGGGCATTTGGTTCTGTCCAGACAATCCTGGATGGGTTCTTCGGAAAGCGTGGCTGATCAGGCTTCCTGCGCTCACAGCTAGGGATCACCTTGGAGCTCAGCAATAAGAGCAAGCAGCCAGGTGAAAATCACATTGCTCAAGGAATTAGATGTCATCACAGTGATAGTTCTGAGCACAGCAACAGCTGGGTGAGTCTGCAAAGCTTTTCAAAGCTACAGTCAAAAGGCTCATTAAGTTTTAAACAGAGATTAACTTAGAAAGAATGGAATTGGTGGGGGGGAGGGCAGGAATCATCCTCATTTGCTAAATTATTGTTTGGTCATTTTAAAGTTTCAAGATTTGTAAACATGTGGGGTTACAGACCCACAAGATACTGTGGTTTGGGCAGACATTCAGGAACTATCAAGTTCTGCTTTGTAGGTGGTGGTTATCAGTGGCAAAAGCAAAGAAAGGCAACATAAATCCACTAAACCTCTTTCACTGGGAAGTGAAATCAGTCACATTACCTCAAACACATAAAAGAAGTGATTCCAGTTTTGTGGACACAGATGAGCTTGATCATGAATCACAGCCCTCGGTTTGAAATTAACATTGCCCCCTAGATACTAGCCTTAGCTTGTCTATACCTGGCCTGCATCTGTGGCAAGAAGCAGTAAAGATGCTCCAGTAGCAGGAAAAAAAATAGAATTAGCATTAAATGAAGAAACCCAGAAACTAGTAGCTCTCATCACCCTGTCACGGCCAAAGGCTTCCCTGAAAGTTCAACAAGAGTACCAATGCAGGTAAAGGACAGATCACAGAATCACAGAATCAGAGAACGCTAGAGGGGTTGGACATGACCTCTAAAGATCATCTAGCCCAACTGCCCCACCAGAGCAGGATCACCTAGACTAGCTCACACAAGAATATGTCCAGGTGGGTTTGGTATCTCTCCAGAGAAGGAGACTCCACAACCTCTCTGGGCAGCCCATTCCAGTGTTTTGCCATCCTCACAGTGAAGAAGTTTTTCCTTATATTCTTGTAGAACCACTCATACTCCAACCTGCACCTGTTGCCCTTTGTCCTATCATTGGACATCATCGAGCAGAGCCTGCCTCTGTCCTCCTGACACTCACCCTTCACATGTTTATAAACATGGATGAGGTCATGTCTCAGTCTCCTCTTCTCCAAGCGAGAGACCCAGGGTGATCAGGGTGATGTTCCACTCCCTTCATCATCCCAGATCCCAGAACAGCAATTGCATCAGAGGCCTCATGTGGAAGAGCAAGCTTTGTAAGAAGCATCAGACATTTAGAAAGCTTAGACTTACAAACAACTCTCCTCCCTGTTACTGCCCACAAAATACCATAGTAACCCTCTAATAGCCAGTTTTAAGTTTCTGTTCAGTTGGGCAGTTTTAAACCAGCTCTTCACTGTTCACTTCCATATCTAAAGACGAGACCACCCTGGGATTCATGATAATTTAGACAACCAAATAGAGATTTTGAACTGAGATCAAAGAGAGGGGTTGAACGAGGCCATGAATGTGGTGGATTAGAAGGTGCTAATAACGTCTTCAGAAGCAGCTGTCCTAGGCTATATGGCACCAGAAAGAGGGAAAACACCAACAGCAACTAAGATGAACACATAAAGATGAGTACCTCTAAACTCTTAGTCACAAACATCTCCAGCTGGGTGCCAGAATTTAACAGAGGGTTTAATTGGCACTATAGAAGCAAAAGCATTAATTTTGGTTTTCAAGGACAGTGATAAACTTTTGATTTCCCAAATAGCAAGGATATTAAACAAAATACCTCACTCTCTTCGAATGGGATCTAGGATTGTGACTGCAGAATAACTCAAGTCCCATGCCTGCTAAGGAACAGGAAAAACTCCTAGTTTAGAACTGCTCACTCCTTCCTTCAACTCAGGCAGACTCCATTCTCTTGCTGTGTACCAATTACCTTCAGCCTGTGCTCACATAACTCATCCCTCCTCCACAGAACCATAGAACTGTTGAGGTCAGAAGAGACCTTTGAGATCATCAAGACCACCTGCTTTCCTCAGCTCACCATCCCACCACTACTGCTAAGTCACCACCACTAAACCATGTCCCTTAGCACTACATCCACACATCTTTTAAATGCCTCCAGGGATGGTGACCCCATCACTCCCCTGGGCAGCCTGTTTGAGGGCTAGGCAACCCTTTCTGTGAAGAAATTTTTCCTAATATCGAACCTGAACCTGCCCTGGCACAACCTGAGGCCATTTTCTTTTGTCCTGTCTTGCTGCATGTGAGAGAAGACTGACAGCCACCTTGTTTCAAACCCCTTTCATGTAGTTTTGCAGGGCAATGAGGTCTCCCCTCAGCCTTCTCTTCAAAAGACTAAACAACCCCAGTTCCTCAGCCATTCCTCATAAGTCTTGTGTTCAAGGCCCTTCTCCAGCTTAGTTGCTCTTCTTTGGACAGGCTCCAGCACATCAATGTCTTTCTTGTAGTGAGAGGTCCAAAACTGAACACAGTATTTGAGGTGTGGCCACACCTGTGCCAAGCAGAGGGGGAAAATCCCATCCCCACACCTGCTGGCTGCACTATTCCTGATACAAGCCAAGATGCCATTGCTATGCTGGCTGCCAGGAAACCTTTGTGCAGGAGGGCAGTGTTGAGGCTGACCTGGGATCACACTGTGGGGTGCCAACAGTCTGCAGTGCAGCTGAACTGCTGGACAGGTATGGTGGGATGGCACAGAACGGGGTTGTTTTGCTCTTCCTAGGGCCGCGGCAAGCCTCTGAAACATCAACACTTTCTGTGACTTAATGTAATGGCCTTCTGAAGGCAATCAAATGACAACATCTCAACAGCAGCGAATAGAGTCAGTACATGGGAAAACCCCCCAAGCTATTCCTAAACCCTAAATTCCAGTGGTCTCTGATGTGTGAGGTGTGACATAACACCATTACACAAACATTTAAGAAAGGAAGCAACAAGGAGGGAATCCAGCTGTAACTCCAGAGTTGCATGCTGAGCACCAGCTTTCACCAGCTTAGCTTTTCTGAGAAGAGACCTGAACTTCAGAGTACAGCCAAATTCAGGATGGTGGCTTGGAGGGAGAATCCTGAACAGTAACACTGGAGTTTTGGCAATATCCCTAAATCTGAAGCCAAGGTTACATAGCCCTCTCCAGTACACCAAAGTTCCTGGTTATAGAAAAGTGCTGGAAAGCTCTATCTGTATCTACTACATTTGGGTGCTTTGTAACACCAATGCAGCACTAATGCTATTTCAGTCCCCTGCACCACAGCCCAGCTTCAACACGTTTAAACATAGAGGGACACAAGTTTTCTAGCTGCTTCTGAAAACGTAAATGAGGTGGAGAGTTGAAAAAGAAGAAAAAGCCAAAAGAGTGAGGGAGCATGGCCAGATTCCAAAGGTCGTGCTAGAGATTTTATTTCTTAGCAAGTTCTTCGTCACACAGCTCTTGCTCGGGGCGGCAGGGATGGTGACATGTGAGGGGACACACAAATCTCATTTTGGATCAGAGGTGAAGACAACTCCCCACTCAAAATCTTGTTAATTTGCAAAGTTTCTGGAAAGACCAATATTTTAAGAGATCACAGCTTCCCTTGCAGTTCCCAGCATTACCCTCAGACAGCTAAAGAGGCTGACAGTTCTTCCTGGGGCCCTCACACCAAACGCCAACAGGCTGCTCCCACAGCCCCTCCTCCTCTTTGAGTGATTTTAAAGAAGTCTCTGCTTTGGAAATGAAACTCTGGAAAGAAAGAGCTGGCTTTCAGTGTGGCACAAAGTGCAAATGCAGGGACAAACACTCGTGTGCCTGCTTTCCCAGGAAAGGCTTTGGCTGGGGACAGGACAGCCCCGTGGAGATTTGCAGGACTATGAAACACAGATGTGTGTCCTTATCTACACATGAGCTTGCTGTATTGCCTGGTAATGCTGTGTTGGACTGGATCACAAACACACTCGAGTGGCAGTGTAGAGGCTTAGGTAAACAAGCTGATAGGTGCTCTTTCATTAAGTAAACCTCCCAAAGCCCACAAGAAGATAGGCTGTGCTCAAGCCAGAGCAACAGATGGCTTCCCTCCACCCAGATATTATTCTCCTCATCCCCAGTGTGATCTCTGTGTATCCACAGGCCACGCACATGTCAGAACGAACCTTCTGCCTTTTTAGTAGCCAAGAAAGATGGTTTTACTTTCATCTCTCAGCACAAATTCCAAAAGGAGACAGGCAAAGGGGAGGTGTGGGGAAAGACAACATTTTGATAGCGTGCAATAATGAAAAAAATGACAGAAGCCACAGACATAGGAGCAAAGAGTCTCCCTGCTTCTTATGCACAATGATAGATGAAAGGGAATGGATGACGGATCAGGCAGCAGGCAGGCTGCATGCAGAACAGGCAGTGCACAGCCTCCGTCCACTGGGACCACCAAGTTTTGATGAGTATGCCTGCAGTTGCTACATCAGTCTTGTGCTGTTCCTGAATACTTTGCTGGCACAGAGGAGGACATTTTGCAGTTTTTCTGATGTTGCTGTACAGGGTGGTAATCTAGCTTTAAACCACCTGCTCTGTGACTGCTACTTCATTTGGGCCAGCTGACTGATGTTCCGGAGAAAGTAATCCCACTGCCTCCCTCAGAAACTGGGTCATTAATTAAGGGTCTTCCACCTTCCAGATTGTACCTGCAAAGTGGACAAGTGATTTTGCTGCTGGGCAATATTCAGCACAGTGACACACTAAGCCTACTTTGCCAGAACAGAATAAGTAGCAGTTAGAATTTAAGAGTGGAACAAGACCTCCAAGGACTTTGGGGATGGCAGAGAAGAATCCTTGTGTCTGTCAGAGGAGATGCACTGCTCCATTCACATTCCACAGCTGCTCACTAACTCGTATGAAATAGCACAGAAAATGTGAAATAGCAGATGAGAGATCCAGTCCCGTTCTCAGGAGATGGCATCCACGTCTCACTACTCTTCATCTCATGTGGTCACTCAACACTCTCTTACCTGTAGCTGACATTTCAGCAGAAAAGCCAAGGCTGAAACTGGCCTACTCTTCTTCCCACTTAAGGAAGCCCTTCCCTAATACAGGAAAGGCAGAAGAATGTGGAGCTGGCACAAGTATATACCACTGCTAGCCAGTAGCTGCACCACCACATTTTTGGTGGGACCTTCCCTTATCTCTCAAAACATCCTTGTGCAGCTTTGGAAAGAGGAGATAGAAAGAAGCTTTCAGGACCAACCAGGGATCATGTGAGGGTTGCTTATCCCACCAGGGACTGCTCATTCATTCTTAATCTAGTTAACCAGACACACCTTGGAAGCATCTCTCAACCGCCCTAAGTCATCCTTCCTTCCAAACGTGCTGTCCCTTGAGCCCTTCCCCTTCTCCTGCCTCCCACACTGCTTCTGTGGGCATTATCACTACTCTCCTCTCCAATGCTTGTGACCTTAGGCTTCGCTAACTTTTCTCCTCCTCTTCTTCCACTCCATATTCACCCTGTTCCCAGCCCTTTTCTTTTTCCTGATGGAAACGGTGTCCCGGCCAGAGCCTTCTGTCACAATAAACACTGTTTTCTGAAGCCCCGTGGGAAAGATGGGATCATTGCATGCCAGGACACGTGCTCACTCCATCATTATGCAAGTCAGTGCTGGAGCCATTTTGTTTCAATTTGCTTCTCTTCAGGGCCCAAGGATCTGCTCACTCATTATACTAAATGAGGTGGTTTCCCAGCTTGAAAGTGCATTTTTAAAAATCTTACTCTGCTTAATGATTCTTTTTGTTAATTTTAAATGGATTTTTAGAATCATTCTTTCTGCTGGTAAAGGACCCACAGCAGTGGAAACTGTGTTTGGAGCTTCTGCTCCATGTAATGCATTCTTAATGATTGGAATACTTATCTGGAGGAACTTCTCTCTCTCTAGGTGAGATATCTTTCATGCTCTTGATTAACACAGAATATCACTCAGCACAAGAACTGTGCAAACTTTTCCTTACAGGGAGTGCTGAATTAAAAGACGTTGTGCAGAACACCAGAACACCTGAAATTCAAACTCCAACCAACACAGTTTTGCAACAGGTAATCCAGGTGACAGGTCTATTGCTCAGGATCTGGCTGTGAGGGAAATATAACCTCAGAGATTGCTTCTTAAAGGTCTCAGCTACGAGTCTGTTGAGTGTGCTGATGTATACTGATAGGGCACAGGTGTTCAGGGAGAGCCTGGCTGAAATGCAGGCCACACACCTCCCCCAGACTTGGCTCCTTCCAGAAGAAGGTCATGTGTATGTGCCAGCCCATGTCTTTGCTCAGAGTGCCTCAGAGCTGCCTTCAGTGACAGCAGGGATCGTTCAGTGCTGGTGGGGAGCTGCTTCAATAGATCCTCCTGCTGTTCAGCCATCCCTCACAGAGGCTGTGGGCCAGGGCGACGTGCTGGCACAGCTAGAGCCCAGCACACAAGAGACTAAATGGCCTCAAAAGAGCTGCTTCCTCAGACCTGCTTTTCAGGATGAAGCTAGGTTCAGATGAAAGGTAATAAACTGCAGGAGCAATGGAGTTTCCTTCACGTTACTCCTCTTCGAAGGGCTTGTGCTGTACACTCTGTGCTAGAGGGACAAAGCCACAGACTGCAGAACACTAATTGCTGTGATGCCAATGGTTGCACATAGGGAAGGTGGCATCAGAGACACTCTCCTCTGTGCTAACAGGGTCGAATGTTACTAACAGTTTGGTATAAAAAATAGATTTTGAACTGGTGAAAGATGCAGGAAGCAAATCCACATATTGAGGTGTTTCTTTTCTCCTCTGCTTCCTTTTTGAACTGACTTGGTGGGTTTCATCTTGGAAGACAGACAAGCTCTTTGGACCAGAAACTGTGTCTTGTCGAGAGCGTGTAAAGCATGCACCGAACATGTTCCTAAATGTTGTGGAGCCTCCAAGTTCTACCTGATAGAAGCAATAAAATCTCAAAAACTGGACAAATCTTAAATAACATCACACCCAGTCAGTGTCTGGCGTACATCCAACCCAAAAAGACCCCATCACCAAGATACTGTCCTATTCCACCTCTGTTAAACATGAGTAGGCTCCCTGGTAGGGATGAAAAGCTGGGAACTTCATGGGAATTGATACAAATGCTTAAGAGCCCAGGAAATGCTGAGGGGGCTGGAGGGAAAGTCTGATGAGGAAAGGCTGAGGGAGCTGGGGGTGTTCAGTCTGGAGAAGAGGAGACATAGAGGGGACCTTATCACTCTCTTCAGCTACCTAAACAGTAGTTGTAGTCAGGTGGGGGTCAGGCTCTTCTCCCAGGCAGCCAGTGACAGGGCAAGAGGGCATAGTATGAAGCTGCACCAGGGGAGGTTTAGGTTAGAGATTAGGAAGCACTTCCTCACAGAAAGGCTGATTAGGCACTGGGATGGACTGCCCAGGGAGGTGGTGGAGTTGCCATCACTGGAGGTCTTTAAGAAAAGCTTGGATGTGGCACTCGGTGGCACGGTTAAGCTGATATGGTGGTATTAGGCCACAGGCTGGACTTGATGATCTCAGAGGTCTTTTCCAGCCTCAATAATCCTGTGATTCTGTGAAATCAAAGTAGTGAGTACAGGAGAGGGAGACTACTGAGGGATGCTCAAATTGCATGCTACAGATAAAAATATTCATTCAGTATGCAATGTTGTTCAAATAGTGGATTCAGTGAGTATTCATTTGAGCACTGAGTAACACGTGCTCAAATGAAACAGCAAAGAACATTTGTACCACTCTAGATTTCAATGGGAGGTTTGTAGAGTGATAATTCTCTCCTGTCCAGCTAACTTAATCCTTGGACTAAGAAGCGTTCAGCTTGCTGTGTTCAGCTGTATTTCTTCCAAGCACTGTCTGTTTTTACATATGAAACTGGAGTAATCATTCAAGTTATTTACTCTTCCTTTCAAAGGGAACTGCATTTTAACAAGGGCTGAAGTACACTGAGGAGCCCTGTGACAAGTTGCCTTGTTGAAACTGCGTGGCTGACAATATTCCTGGGGAGTTGCTCTCCACCTGAGGGCAGAACCTACAACTTGTACCCCCAAAACCATACCATATAAGGCTGGATTTCCTATTGATTGCTTCTGATAGCAGTGCTGAACACAGGAGCTAAGCTGTAATAGTTGGTTAATTTTATTAAGCTTGGATACTGCGAAGCCCTGGAGGCATCTAAAGCGGACTTTAATATTTTTGTTTAACAATTTGCATCTCTTACTGTCTCTCTTAATGTGTTTGCACCTGTTTAATCTTCCATAAACTCTTATCTCTGTCCTTCTGATGTATACAAAGTACATTTGAGGAGGGCAGCAAACAGAAATGGGAATTCTCAGTAAACAGAATTCGACGCATCCCTTGAAGGGAACACATTCATTACCCAGGCTGTGCTCTGAGAGCAGCACACTAGGCTGGTGTGCTGGGGCTGAAGCAGGGGCTTCACAGTGCAGACACCAAGGCAGACTACAGCAAAAGCCCCACACTGCAGCCTGCCTCAGGCAAGGGTTTATTATTGGGTGACAGGCGTCTGGAAAACACCGACGCAAAAGATGTTATCAGTTTTGCCACAGGTTCAGAATTTCAAAGGCAATTCCATTGTCTAAGCAAAACCGGGCACGTTCCTGGCTGGTGTCATGCGAGTTTTCACTTCACGGAGTAAGGGGAAGGAAAATCATTTCGTTACTTTGATGAAGACGCCTTGCACATTCTGACAAACTCGAGTCCCTCCAGGGTGCTTACTGGCCATGAAGCTCTTTCATATCTCATTCATTATCGGAGAGAGACAGGAAAATACTTCCTCATTTCTCTTGCGTGTGAGTAAATTAGTGAAAACCAGAGAGACTCAGTTTCATTAAAAGTGATGGAGTGAGACTGGCTGCAGCCACTGCACAGCGGGGACCGGGCTGAGCTGACTCAGTGCGGTCTGCCCGGCAGAAGCAGGAGAAAAAGATTAGCTGGAAATTTCTCTGTTGAAGCACTAACTGCTTACTGCAGCCAAATGCCAAGACAGCTTGATGCTGTAAAGCCTGAACTCTGAGCCCTCAACTCAAAAGCTAGTTGAATGTCTCACGTTCTTCAGCTCCATCATTCCACAGATTGTAGATGTCCATATGCTAGACCTGAATTTCCCTGCTAGTTTCAAACTAATGCTATTACCATCACCAACTGTTACAGCTTCTAATAAGTGACAGCCTATAGGTAATATCTCTGAAGAATCTTTCCTCACAAATTTGCCAGGGGAAGAAAAAGCCACCAAACCCAAGGGATTAACTTCAAGCCCAGCTATCTCTTACTAAAAAGCACAGAGGCTCTTGAGAAGCAAGCAAAGTGGGACACGTCGTCTGAGCATCAGCTAAACCAAACCTCTGTCACTGCACTGAAAACTTGCCTAAAAACTTCTGCTTTTCACAGAATCACAGGATTATTGAGGCTGGAAAAGACCTCTGAGATCATCAAGTCCAGCCTATGACCTAATACCACCACATCAGCTAAACCATGCCACCAAGTGCCACATCCAAACTTTTCTTAAAGACCTCCAGTGATGGCAACTCCACCACCTCCCTGGGCAGTCCATCCCAGTGCCTAATCAGCCTTTCTGTGAGGAAGTGCTTCCTAATCTCTAACCTAAACCTCCCCTGGTGCAGCTTCATACCATGCCCTCTTGCCCTGTCTACCTGGGAGAAGAGCCTGACCCCCACCTGACTGAGAGAGTGATAAGGTCCCCTCTATGTCTCCTCTTCTCCAGCCTGAACACCCCCAGCTCCCTCAGTCTTTCCCCATACAACTTTCCCTCCAGCCCCCTCACCAGCCTTGTTGCTCTCCTCTGGACCTGCTCCAGCACCTCAACGTCTTTCCTGAACTGAGGGACCCAGAACTGCACACAGTACTCCAGGTGAGGCCCTATCAGTGCTGAGTACAGGGGCAGAATTCCACCGCTAGTGCTGCTGGCCACACTATTCCTGATACAGGCCAAGATGCCAATACTCCCAGGTCAATCCCAGCCAGAGATCTTCCCTGTTGCTGTGCATCCCCATGATCAATAGCACCACCAGAGGTAAGAGTGAGGATGCTGATGGTGGATGATACACCTGCCTGTGTGCTGCCTGAACTTGCCTGGCAGGAGTGCCACTGACCACTGGGGTTTTGTCATGGGTTATGTTCCAACTGGTGTTTTTCACAGGTGATGTTCACAAGAGCAGGGTAACGCAGGTGGCTGGCATGGGATAAAACCTTAGGTTACAATTATATGTGAATGTGCTGAAATCCACATGGAGAGGAATCAGAGGGAACTGTGGGTTAGACAGGCAGCCTTTAATTTCAGAAGTAGGGCAGCAAGGGAGGAGGAGTAATTGGGATCACTCTACTCTATACCATAATGTCTCAGTACCAGCAGACAGCATGATGCATACCAGCCTCATCACAACATTAAGCCCTCAAGTCAGGGTCTAAGCTCTCTGCTGGCATTAAATGATTATCTGACAGTACCTTCAAGAGAAGCCTAGAACTGGTAATAGAGGCACTGCTGCGGTCTGCGACTTAAGCATGCCCTGATTTCTAAATGTGGCATGCTACCTACCTGTGTTATATTTGACTCAATGTACTGCTCCAAGTCCCTCCATATGATACCTTTTTCTTCCTAGCTCCTGCTGTCCTCAAAGATGGCAAAAGAAACACCTTTAATCAAAATTAAGCCATTGGCAAGTTATTGATTAAAGTGTAAGTCCTGATTCTTGTGATGAGTTAAAAAAATCCACACGGCTCAGCTTGTCGTAAGACCCCCAACCAGGTGGCATAACCCTGTTTGGATGACTTAACACAACTGAATTCTAGCTCTACTTAGCTCAAATTTCCAGAAATTCTCTGTTCCTACTGAGTGTGATAATGCACTGCACATGCTCCTTTCCCAGTGTTTTCTCTCCAAGAAAGCTCTCATCCTTTTATAAGCTATTCTCTGGTGAGCACTGTCACCTCATAAAGCTCACATCCCACAGCAGCAGGAGTCACGGACACTTCACAAATTACTCATCAGATACATGAGAATGTGAGATTTTGGGATGTCCAGCACGCAACTCACCTAGCTAGGTCCTGTTACCAGAGTATCCAGGTTACTCTGCTGGACTCACATCTGCAGGCAGTAACAGGCAGGCTGAGCTGTGTGCATTCCATCCTTGGGAGAACACAGATTCACAGATTACATTGGGTTAGAAGGGACCCTCAAAAGACAACTTGTCCAACCCCCCTGCAGTGAGCAGGGACAACTCCAACTACATCAGGCTGCCCAGGGCCACATCAGTGTCTCCAGGGATGGGGTCTCAACCACATCTTTGGGCAACTTGTTCCAGTATTTTACCACTCTCATTGTAAAGAACTTTCTCCTTATGTCCAACCTAAATGTACCCTGTTGCAGTTTCAGACCATTGCCTCTTGTCCTTTTGCTACAAGCCCTTCCGAAGAGTCCTTCCCCAGCCTTCTCATAGGTCCCCTTCAGGTACTGAAATTTAGTCATAAGGTCTGCCCAGAATGTTCTTGTCTCCAGGCTGAACAGCCCAAATTCTCTCAGCCTGTCTTCATATGGAAGGTGCTCCAGCTCTCTGATCATCTTGGTGGCCCTCCTCTGGACCTGCTTCCGCAGGTCCATGTCTCTCTTGAGTTGGGGGTCTCATAGCTAAGACCCCAAACCTCATGCCAGACACTGTTTATCTTTGTGACCTCCGTTCAGCTGATTATAGAGAACAGTTCTTCAGCCTTTCAGCTGCCTATTGTATGTGTCAATGCAAGTCTTCTGCATCTAGCAAGAAGATGGCAAACCAAAAAAGCACAATTATTGTTTTCTCTTCTACCTGGAGTTACTAGCAACAGAAAGTATGGTAACACAGTCAGAGAAGAACAAAGCAGGCACATGGTGATCCTCTTGTCTTTTTACACAGCTCAGCAAATCAGCCAGTCAGCCTCTGAGGTGGAAGGGTAGGAAAACATAATCTGAAGTATCTTGCTACTACTGGACCTTTTTCAGAAGGCAGTACCTTTTTCATCTATGAGGGAATTAGGAACATTTTTCTCACTGAAAAGCATAGCAGGTACAATGGTGCTGGTGAAAATAATCCCAACCATCTCTTCTCCAAGATGACTGATAAGACAACAGTACAGTGCAGTTGATGTGCAAGTGGGTTGGGATAGGATGGGGAGACAGGAACATTTCCTCTCTGACAAGATGCCTGATGTAGGCTGCCAACAAAACAACGCCAACTGCAGATAAGTCATCCCAAACTACCAGGTACTCAAAGCCACCAAGGCTAAAAAAGCATATTTGCAGGTGGGAGGACAGAACAGTGCATGATGTGGAAGGTATGATGCTGCCCACAATAGGTCCATGAATATACCTTTAGTCCACGCAATCTGTGCAACTCCCAGAGATACCACATTGTCCTACTATGAAATACATTACTTTGAGCTGCACGACCCCAAAACCACCTTTATTTCACAGCCCATTGCCAGTGCTCTTCAGTGCAGAAAGTTAGTCCACGTGAGTTATTCTCCCATCGGTACCCAGGAGATATATAGGCTGCACTTCAGTTTCATGTTTGGGAAGAGATACCAATACTCTGCTGAAACATCAACCCTTCACTGTTAGCAAGAGCAGTTTTGTCAGAGTGTTGTCATAAAACAGCTGCTCTGTTCCTCTTGAGAGGCAACTACACTTCAGCAGTGGGAAATGGTTCCCACGTAGTCAGTAAGAACGTGGCCTTGCTCCAAAGTGTGGTGGTGTCTTTATGAGGCAGGTCTAAGGCAATATGGAGCTGCTGTGGTGATTCAGGGCAAGGTCCCCAAAGGGAAAAGCAAGTATTTCAGGTAGAAGTATGACTCATGCCCTCCTCTCTGGGCTTGCTGACAGAACGAAATGGGTGAGCAGAGCTGGGGCCACAGGCCTCCCTTTGCCCAGGCAGCTCAGCTCAGCACTACAGAAAGCTATTAATATTTCATGGGGGGAAGCAATGTGACTGACTGGACCCATCTCTCTGCAAATCAAGCATAAAGCAAGAAGAGAGAGATAGGCATGAGGGAAAATGAAAGTGAGATCTGAAACTTTTAGTCAGTTTTTCTTTGCATGAAAGAGCTGGTAAAAGATGGGGGTTCCCCTTTTAGCTCCTCTTACAAAGAAAGCAAAAAACCCCAAACCTGTTTTGAAGCAGCTAGATTCAGTGACTGTATCCCATCTCCAGCATGGTCCACCAGGAGTATGGTGATGGCAATGGGCTCTGAGCCTCTGTTAGAAAGCTGCTATTCAACCACCTAACAAGGACTGGGCCTTTCTGTTCCCTTGCTGTTGCAGGCTGGTGTGAGATGTGTGTGCAGCATCATTCTGCTTCTGGAGTAAGGTCTCTACTTGAAACTTCTGCCTTATTTACTTATCTGAAGCGCTTTGCCTCTGAGAAAGCCTTCATACAGTGCACAGACCAAACATTTCATCTTTCTTTGTTACAGCAGAACATTTAGCAGAGAAGCACAGTGTGTGAAGGAGGAAATTGTGTGTTTGCCAATTCATAAAATTGACCCATTCAATCTTGTCTATTTCCAACCCTCCAGCACTCAGGCTTATGTACAATGTGCACAAACAAAAGATGAGCCTAAATAGAACGTTAACACTCCTGTATATATCTATGCTATGGCAAATTTACTCAAGATGCACTTCTAAGGGATGCTCACAGACGTGGGCAACGTTTCTGTTTACATTCTTTGGTCAATAACAAAACCCAGAACTGCCAAGAAATACATAATTCAGCCTTACCCAAACTCACTGACTTCACATCAAACTCTTAGAAAGGAAAAAGCCAAACAACAATTACAGAGAAACAACTGAGAACGTAGGAACTAAATGTACATGTAATCTGCCCCTGGCTAGTCACCTTCTTTTAGAAGGGAAAAAATACACCCCAATTAAAAGTCCTTTCACCACATAACTGTAATCACAGCACTGTCACCACAAGGCATCCAGTTTCAGCAGGCTTCCCAGCTGCTGGTTTGTTCTGCATCAACTGGGATGCAGGGAGTCTCTTCTCAGTCACTTGTATTGGACCATGCTGGCAGGGTGAGGGTTAAATCACAGATTTTTCTGATTCCAGTTATTTCTTTTCACCACAGCTACAAAATTTTTACTTCAAGAACTGAAAATTCAGTTCTGGAAGAGCAGAAGCACAGAGGACTGTGCTTTGTGGACTCAGACAGACATCAGCTGGGGGTAGATAACCACGAAGGGACATGAAGTCTCCGATTTAACAAGCCAAGTCATTTCACTGTGAGCAGTGAAGGCAGAACAAAGTGGTCACTGTATGACCAAGACTATACAAGATTGCTTTATTCCTGTTTGTGTTGAGGTAGTCACTTGTTTAAAACCACTACCTCAAGTATTTCAAAAGCCCAGTGACCTCACCTAGCCAGTTGGAGTCAGCTGCGGAAACCTTATTTACAACCCTCCCAACAGTCCTCCAAACACAAAACATGCTGGGATGAAAAAAGGGAGCACTGATCCTTCCTCCCCTTATTCTGCACCTGATTCTGCTTCCCGTTATTTCTCAGTCACTCCTCTTCTGCAAGAACCTTTGTGCTGGTACACAAAGCATAAGGAACGCTAAGTCAGAAGTACAGCAGTAAAGCCACCGACTTCCCATCCGCAGGATCCAGACAGCATCAGCCACTGTCTACCTGTTTGTGCACTGGCTTCCTTGTAGTGGCATGTTTACAATCCCACCTCAAGTGCCAGAGAGCCAAAGGAAACATCTTTAATATGGTTCTGCTGCAGCCCTAGCCCTTCTCCTGTGGCTGACACAATTCTTATGATGACAGTAACTTTTCTGTTATGGCTGAGATGAAGCATGGTGTTGTCATCAGAGCTCAAAGACCCATAAACTCACCCTGAGAGTCTTTCACAGGAGGCTCACCCAGTGTCTTGGGACCATAAACAAACTTGCACTGAAGCAAAACTTGTAAGAGTTACAAGACACGGACATTTTGCAATCCAAATATCTAAACCAAACATGTCCTTGTCGAGTGAGGCCTTGCCAAATGTTCTTCCCAATAAACTAAGGGGGTGAAAAAAACCTCTCTAGATTTTCTTACTTCTACATAAAAGTAAAACTTTATTTGACTTTAATTAAAGTATTAAAATATGCCTTCACAGAAGAATAAAAAAGGAAAGAGCTAGGGGATAAAGATTTGACTATGCAGAATTATAGAATCACTGCAGTTGGAAAAGATCTCCAAAGATCATCAAGTCCAAATGTCAACCCAACATCACCACGCCCACTGAACCATATCCCAAAGTGCCATGTCTACATGGTTTTTGAACACCTCCAGGAACGGAGATTCAACCACCTCCCTAGGCAGCCTCTTCCAATGCTTGACCACCCTTTCAGTAAATAAATCTTTCCTAATATCCAATCTAAACTGCTGCAACTTGAGGCCATTTCCCATTGCTAGTTACTTGGTAGAAAAGACCAACACCCACCTCACTACAACCTCCTTTTTCATGGAGTTGTAAAGAGCAAGGTTTCCCTTCAACTTCCTCTACTCCAGACTGAACAATTCCAGTTCTCTCAGCTGCTCCTCCTTCTCCAGAGCCTTCACCAGCTTTGTTGCCCTTCTCTGGTAATGCTCCAGCAAGAAGCTGGGGAGAAGATGGATGAGGACAACCAATTTGGACAGCACAGTGAGCACACCAAGATAAAGAATACCTTTCATTGTTAGGCAGGAATGTTCCCAGCTACGCTAGGAACAGTGATGCAGAAATCTGCACTTCTGTATTTACTTTCCTCCGCAGCTGGGAGAGAATGACAATGGGTTGAGAGTAAAGCAGTAAGAAACCTGGAAAGCTCGGTTCTGGCTCAGACAATTTTTTTTTTAAGAGGCCAAGGCACGAACAGTCATGCCCAGGAGTCAGTGTCTGCAACTGGATGCAGATCAAGGACAGGAACTAAACTAGAAAGTGAGAAGACAGAAGATAAGATGAGGGGCAGAAGAAGATTTGGAACAATAATCAGAAGCTGAGAAGGCAGTATAAATTCAGCCTTCATTAATGACAGAAATCAACCACCCAACATGCTCATCCACTGATACCACTGTTCAACTAAAAGGCTAGCTTGCCTGGTAACTGCCTGGAGTCTCAGCTGAGGGACAAATACTTTGAAGGCCTGTGACCACTGTCATTGTTCAAAAGCCAAAAACAATTCACTTGTTGTGAGGAGAAGGAAGGGCAGTGGGCTTGATGGGCATTTACACTTGGCTTCATAAGGAACTTCCTGCAGTTGTTTGATCCTGTTTATTTTTCTGTTGGGTGATGGCTACTGATGCCACTCTTCCAATCCTCTAGAGAGTAGGTGCAGCTAGGGAAGAACAACGTCTGACTTGATTTACCAGTGCACTCTACAGGGGGAATTAAAGGGTTTTCTAAACTATAGTTTAGAAAAGTTTAACAGGGAAGAACATAACTGATTTTGATTTTGTTTTTCAAGAGGGAAGCGGAGGGGGTGGCGATAGATTTGGAAGACACATGGAGTCTTCAGGGAAGCATGACGACTCAGCTGTCAACAGGCACAAATTCAGGGGCTGCACGCAGAAAATGGGTGCACCCACAAGGTTTCAAGGCACGTGAAGGGAGGCAGCTGAGCTGGCAGCTGTGCAAGTATCTTCCATAGTTACAATGGAAATTCTCCTTTTTGGAGTGAGACACGTCCTCCCAGTGCAGTAGCTCTCTCCAAACCCAATTACACCAGCTCCTGATCTGATCCATATTAGGTATGCCTCAGTGATGGACCAGCTTGGCAATAGCTCTGTCTGCAAGAACTCTCATCGGAAGAGTGAACCCCCAGCAGCAAAAACAATCAAAAAGCAGGCAGGAGCAAGGCTAATCCATTTAAGTGAGACTAAAACAGCTTTTATTATTAATAATAATAAAAAATAGGCTTAACTAGCAATGCTAGAAATTATCTGTGTCGGTCAAGCAAAGCACAGACCGTGCAGCTACTGAGTGTAACCAGCTCTGTGGAGAAGGAGGGAAGAAAAAGGAGAAGGGTGCCTGAGGAGACTTGGAAAAAGGCAATACACTATCAGCTCTCATAGTGGCTCACAGCTTTTCATTGGCTTCACCCCATCAACTCAGAAATCAAAGAGCTTCAAGCATCAGACATTTGCGTCTGCTCCATCTTCATCACAGCCAGGCACAGCCCCACGATTAAAAGAATGGCGAAATAAGGAGCTTACAAATTCACTCTCCCCGGCTGATACGGTGACTCACCACACCGAGTTATCGATCCACAGGTCTGGCCTCTGCCGATAACTACACACCACAGGGGTTAATTTAACTCCCCACCACCTGCCACTGCCTCAGACACTTTGCAGAGAACAGTTACAAATGACAGAGCCCTCCAAAGGCGGAAGGCAGGAGAGGATTTTTTTTTTTGCAGCACCATTTCCTTTGTTGCCCATTCTCCTGCAACCGGATCTGCTTTGCTGCTTCCAAGTCTCATTTGTTTTCTTCCTGAAATTATATTGCAGTCATCTTCCGAAGCACAAACAGCCTACAGGACACTGTAAATTAGTCACAGAAAGAAAAAAACAAACAATCCCAAAAGAGTAAAAAAAGACTGTCCTTCCAAAGCAGCCCAGTTCTACCAGATAGCAGCGTGCAGATGCGCATGCACGCGTGTGCATGCAGACACCGAGGAAAGCAGTTTCTGCAAGCAAGTTTGAAGTAAACACAAAACTCATCTTCATGGGTACAAGTTGCTGGTGTGGGGAGATTTGGACTGGATGCCAGAAGAAGTTTTTTCACCATTTGAACTATTAGACATTGGAATAAACTCCCAAGGGACGTGGTGGATTCCCCTACATGAGACAGTCTCAAGGCCCAGCTTGACAGGGTGCTGGGTCAGCTCATTTCAACTAGACAGGAGCAGGCTCCGAGGAGACCTTACTGTGGCCTTCCAGTATCTTAAGGGGGCCTACAAGAAAGCTGGGGAGGGACTTTTTAGGATGGTGGGTAGTGACAGGGCTAGGGGGAATGGATCCAAACTAGAAGTGGGTAGATTCAGATTGGATGTCAGGAAGAAGTTCTTCACTCTGAGGGTGGTGAGACACTGAAACAGGTTTCCCAGGGAGGTGGTGGAAGCCTCATCCCTGGAGGTTTTAAGGCCAGGCTGGATGTGGCTCTGAGCAACCTGATCTAGTGTGAGGTGTCCCTGCCCATGGCAGGGGGTTGGAACTAGATCCTTGAGGTCCCTTCCAACCCTGACAATTCTATGATTCCATGATTCTGAATTCTTAGTGTGAAAAGTTGGACTGGATGATCCTTGAGATCTCTTCCAATCCGGTATTCTATGACTCTATGAATCTTCCAGCAATGTTGGTGATTTTAGAAATAGCAGTACCTTGGAAGAGTGTAATGATAATAACTTAAAGGATACAGGGATACACAGAATTTTTTGATAGTGATAGGTCCTCCACCTCAATATGGCAACAATGTACAGCAAGTTGTGAAAAAAAAAAAGATGGAAGTCTCCTCATTATAAAACTTCCCTGCCCAATCTAAACCTTTACCTGGTTTACTGACAATAAACCTTTTAAATTATAACCAACAGGGATGAAATTTAGTACTGTTCAGTTCTTCCAAGTTTGGTGACTGGTTGGTCTCTTCTCCCAGGCAACCAGCACCAGAACAAGAGGACACAGTCTCAAGCTGCGCCAGGGGAGGTTTAGGCTGGAGGTGAGGAGAAAGTTCTTCACAGAGAGAGAGGTTGGCCATTGGAATGGGCTGCCCAGGGAGGTGGTGGAGTCACCATCCCTGGAGGTGTTCAAGAGGGGATTGGACGTGGCACTTGGTGCCATGGTTTAGATAGTCATGAGGTTTAGGGTGACAGGTTGGACTCGATGATCTTTGAGGTCTCTTCCAGCCTTCTTGATTCTTGATTCTATTCTATAAATAGATGTCTGAGTTTTACAGATGCTCACCATGGTATCTCATCAAAATTTCTGGTGAATATAATCCCACAGGAGAACTGAACCAAAAAAAAAAAAATCTCATTATCTATTAAACTCTGTGCTCCTAAAACATTAACCACCAGGTTTATGCTCCTGATCCCTCCTAAAATCCTATCCCTTCCATTCAGTTACTGCACAAATCCCACCAATATCCCACTATGTTTCTGAACCTGGGTAAACATTTCTCCTGGATATTACACAGAAAGCAACCACCTCCTCTCAGTGGTGTCAAGGTATGAGCTGTTCAGTTGACACATGGACAAAGAAAGCCTTCTTCTTGGAGGGTGGGGGGATATGAAAACCTTAATTATTTTTCAGGGAAACAGCACTTCGTATTTGGTTGGTTTTTTGTTTTTATTTGTAAAACTCAACCCATGCGGTTTCCCCTTATGGGTAGTGATTGCCAAATTCTTACGCAAGTCATAGAACCATGAAATTTTTCAGCTGGAAAGGACATCTAAGATCATTGAGTACAACTGTCGACCTAACACCACCATAGTCACTAAACCAAGTCCAAAAAAGAGCCACATCTACACGTTTTGAACATTTCCAAGTCGTTGTGCAGCTTTGGATATCCTCCTCTTTCCATTTCCTTGGCACTCAGGTGAGAGCTCCAGTTTAAAAAACAGAATTAAAATAGAAATTGTCAGATACCAGTATTTCAAATGACTGGTTTTGGCTGCTGAAATGTTTGGGTTAGAAGTATTAGAAAATGAAATTCTGTTTTATGCACTGGCTGAAAGAGATTGCTGTTAGCCCTGCCTGCAGCCCTGCCACAGAGGCTTAGCTCAGAGTATGGAAATTCCCGTGTTCCTGAATCAGTGAGAGATTGTCTCGCCTTCGCCTCTATCTCTGACAGTAGTCAATACCAGAAAGTATAAATGAAAGTGCAAACCCACACTGGAGCAGACTATTACAGAATAATCTGTGCACAGAATAAATTCTCCCTTTCCCCTTGGCTCCTTTAATTTCAAGTGCTGTGCAGTTTTCTGAAGGAGCTGAAATTCTTTCTTCACCATCAGTGACGACTGTTTCAAGAGCACAGGTAACCAAACATGCCTGCCTGAAAGGGAGAACAGGACTTTTATCTGATGCTCTTCAGACATTGCTGAGCTAATATGGCTTGTTTCACTTAGGGTATATCTGCAATTAAGGGAAACTTCAGCAAGTTAGGCCAAATTAAATACAGGTGTAAGTTCAAGGTGCATTGACTAGGAAACCCCTATACAGATGTTTCCAGTCAGAAGTAAAAGGGGTATGAGCAAGCTAATGAGAACTCAGAGCAATTTATTTCTCAAGGAGAGTGTTGAAGGGGTTTAGTGAGCTCTAATATATCTGAAATTCAACTCTTTCATTAACTTGGTTTCACTTAACTGAGTATTTCTGCGTAGACAGGCCCATAAAATTATGTGACAGTCCTGACTGAACCTCTACGCAATTCTTCTGAACGTGACACGTGAACAAATGAAGGAAAAGCCCTAATTCATCTTTGCATCTAATTTTGTCAGATCTTACACAGGCACCTGCATGTTCAGGCCTGAGTATTTGTCAGCAGCCAGGCAGAAAGGGGAGATATATACCTCAGCTCGAGGTTTTGGCAATCTTCTGCACACAAGCATGTGTAAGATGCAGCCTAGCAGCCCCTTCATTTCATCTCATTCTTTTCTGTGATGCTTTTAGAAACCAAAGTAGGACATTTGTGCATCCCGTGATTATAATTTTATTGACAGAAGAAGATATAATAGTTACATCTAATGTCTCCCTAAGGGTTGATAATTGGATGTAGATTGTATTCTGGGATGGGAGATCTGACATAAACGCATCTAAATCTCTGAAATAGACTGGAATGTGATGGGCTGGGAGGTAGAGGCAGGAGAACGATGCATCAGGTATGAATATAATATGCACTTTCCTTCCATCATTTCCAGCAAAATGGAATGGCTGCATTCATCCACTGTCCCACCACGGTCTCCACTCAAAAGCATGGAGCAGACAAACAAGGGATGGATGACTGGGAAATGACGGCTGCAAAGAAAAAAAGCATGAGGAGTGGTGGGGCTCTGTAATTTCTACCAGCAGGCAAAAAGTATTAGCTATGAACTCAGTCTTACTCACAACCAACACCTTCTGAGCCTGGGCTACGAAACAAAACGTTATTCCTCTAGTTTTCCACTCAGTGAATGGAAGTATCATGGGTCAGACGTGCTGTTACTTCTTCCTGGTCAGCGGAAGGCTGCAGAGTGTGTGCATGCATAAGGGCAAGAGAGAGACAGCTACCATCTGATGGTTTGATTCACAGACTAATGCTAAAGGGCTTCTGCATGAAAACACCAAACTTCTGTGAACCCAAGAACTTTACCTGTTTGGTTGACTGTAGGATAAAGTTAGGATGTGTAACATTGGGGGTAAAAGGAACATTAAGAGATGTACAGGGATAGAAAGATACCATACTAAGGACTCCAGCAAAGACCCATCCCCTTGGAAAGGGAAGTATTACCCTTTCAGCTGTACAAGAATGGTTTGATTTAATTTCTCAGTACACCCTAACTGGAACTGTGTAGAGATGACCACTAAGCAGGTCATCCTGCATATTAAAAGCTGTGCAACTGCACTTAACACCAAGGTCATTTTGGGGAAACCCAGCTATGCACTGTGCAGAACAAGCATGTGCTCACCCGCCAGAGTAATGAAGGGAATCCTACAGAAGTCAGCAGACATCCAGATGGGAACATGCCATGTCTACATGGTGAGTGGAAAAGGTTTATCCATCCCATGTCACTCCAGGATTTCACGTGTTCTCCTGTTGCAACTAAGAGGTTTTTCTCTGAATGCAACTAAGAGGTTTTTCAGACTTTGCTCCAAGAGAGATGGAGCAAGAAGGCCTCCATCTAAGAGCTGCTAAGTCGTTGGCCAGGACTCTCATCTAGTATGGGAGAAATGAAGTTTAATCCCTGGTCTTAATTCAGGAAGAGGATGAAGCTGAAGACTGAGCTCTTACATCTCAAATAACAGCACTGAACATGGAAGGGAGCTTCTCAAATTTTACTGGATATTCCTTCCTGGAACCAGGACACTCTTTTATGAAAGTTTGCATAGTGCAAACCATTGTCTTTTGACAAACTACTATCTCCTAAATATCTAATTTTCTCCAAATGTGTTCAGATAGCTTTGTATAGGAGACTTTTTAAATGCTGCAGTCCCTGTTTCACTACCAGTGCCACGCAGCTCAGGGAATCCTGCCCACCAGACTGAAAAGCAGCTTACAGCACACATACAAAAGATCAGGTGTGAGGATGAGTGCAAAGTTTTGATACAGCAAACAAAACTTAATTTGGTTTTCAATTTAAGGGATTTAAGAGAGATGCATGTTTGTTTTGTTTCAGCAGAACATCTATTACTGTGTTTGCCACAACTCTCACAAACCAATGTATTACACAGCAGTTAAGAGGAGTGCTTGTGCTTTGCTGTCCAAAATGTTCCTATTTATAGCATTAATGCTGACAGATTTAACAGAGATTCCTAGCACACAGATTTGTTTTGCTTTACAGTATATTAGACAGTGTTTTTCAGCCTTTTGCAATTTACAGAACCCTGAAGGCATATCCCAGGGAGGGTGCAGAACCTTCTAAGCAAGCCTCAGTCCACAGACAATTAATTTTCTTTAGTTGCTTTTAACAGCACCCCCCTGCTCCATCCCACAGGGCCTGCCTATTGCAGCTTGGAGGCTGCAGCTTTGCCACAGCAAGGCAGCTCAAGGGATGATTAGAGAGAACACAACAGTGGTGTTGCTGGTGTAGAAAGTTCAAGAAAACCTGTGAAAGCACTGCAGAGAAAGCAGCCAGAAACCAGGCCAAGCCAGAAATCTTCTTAAATGTTCTAGTTCTGGAATTGTTGTTCTGGAAACAGGTATTAAGTTACAAATTAATAAATATCAAGGAGCGTGACAATTAGAGCACATCCTGTTCTGCAGATGGAACATTCTCAGGGCAGTAATGCCTTGTCAAGCCAGCAAGTATTCCTACAAAAGATTCAGCTGAATAAAGAAGAATAGGAGCTGAGGACTGAAACGAAGCATCCCCTCCGCTTTGGAGAAGCTGAACAACATGCATCCATACCAGCAGCATTAGAAAGCTGCTGCCACCTATAGTTATCCATGGGTTTAATTCACCCAGATCCCAGTTCCAAGAGGGAAGCAGCTGCCTAATTGGCTCCCACAGTAAGTGAAGGTGAGCCAAAGCATTTTCCCAGTTAATACACACCCAGTCCTTATTATCAAAGCAGCTTGTCAACATGCCTACAAAATAATGTCACAGGAAGAGAGCAGAGGTTAATCTGTAAAAGGTGCACGACACCAGATGAAGAGCCACAGGTGCTGTCTGCCAGCCAGTCCACACAAAGCAGGTCGGCAGCAGGTCCACTGGGAGGACTTGGCTCTGGCTGGCTGCGGGGTAAGAAAATGGAATCTCCTGTCTCCAAATGGCTGTAATCAACTCTGACTAAAGAAAAAGCAACTCTAGGGTTGCTCTGGCATTCGAGAGCAACAAGAACGCATCAGGATAAGCAAAGAGCAGGAGCAGGCAGCACATGAAGTATGCCTGGAGTCTCAGCTGGGGATCTCAATCAGTGCCTCCAAAGACAAAGTAATAAAAAATAAAAGCCACCCAAAAAGCCTAATCACTTCCATTTACTCTGAAGGGCTGCAATTGTCATAAAAAAATCAAATCCAGGTGAATTATAGAAACGCCCAAATTTCAAAACACTGTAGCGTATGGAGGGGACACACACACATATTTCAGAGGAAAGCTGGTGGGGGAAACAATTGGAAGAGAACTGCACAGGCAAGAAGTGCTGACTCTGCTTCCAGGCAGCTTCTGGCAGAATGTCTACCCAGTCCCAACTCCTTTGGCATTTTATTGTGAGACACAGCAAGAGAGTATTTTAAAAGAAGAAAAGATCAAGAAGAGGGAAATCAAGAGGAGTTCAGGAGAGCCCAGCACTGCTGAAGAATCAGCTGCTTGCTCCCCCTTCACCTTTGATGATCTCTCATTACTCATCCTCAGACAGACAGTTTGCTGCAGGTACCAGGTACCAGCACACCAGCTGCAGGCTAAAGCAGAAGGGTGAGAAGCTGTTTTTACAGAATCACAGAATTATTGAGGCTGGAAAAGACCTCTGAGATCATCAAGTCCAGCCTATGACCTAATACCACCACATCAGCTAAACCATGCCACCAAGTGCCACATCCAAACTTTTCTTAAAGATTTCCAGTGATGGCAACTCCACCACCTCCCTGGGCAGTCCATCCCAGTGCCTAATCAGCCTTTCTGTGAGGAAGTGCTTCCTAATCTCTAACCTAAACCTCCCCTGGTGCAGCTTCATACCATGCCCTCTTGTTCTGTCTGCCTGGGAGAAGAGCCTGACCCCCACCTGACTGAGAGAGTGATAAGGTCCCCTCTATGTCTCCTCTTCTCCAGCCTGAACACCCCCAGCTCCCTCAGTCTTTCCCCATACAACTTTCCCTCCAGCCCCCTCACCAGCCTTGTTGCTCTCCTCTGGACCTGCTCCAGCACCTCAATACCCTTCCTGAAGTGAGGGGCCCAGAATTGCACACAGTACTAGGCCTCACCAGTGCTGAGTACAGGGGCAGAATTCCATCTCTAGTGCTGCTGGCCACTCTATTCCAAGATGCCATTGGCCTTCCATGCCACCTGGGCACACTGCTGGCTCATATTCAGCTGCTGTCAACCAGCACTCTCAGGTCCCTCTCAGCCAGGCTGCTCTCCAGTCGCTCATCCCCCCGTCTGTAACGCTGCATCGGGTTATTGTGGCCAAAGTGTAGGACCCTGCACTTGGCCTTGTTGAATCTCATACCATTTTCAAGAGAATCAGACAAGGAAGGCCATTCAAAACCTTCATCTGCATCAGGCTAGTGTTTCCCAGTGCCTACCCAAACCCAGAGATTTCCAGTGCCAATGGAAGAGAGATCCAGTGATCTTCTGCACGCACCATTTGCCTACCTGATGGTTACTGCTCGTTCAAGCATTGTCTCCCACACACTGCCCCATATTTCACCTGACAGAACAGGGGAGGAATCCCATTAGCTTCTAATGGCAGTTTAAGCAATAAGGGCATGGTAGACTGAATTTCTGGGCAGGAAAAGGGTACTCTGACAAGATATTCACTATCTGATGGCGTAGATTAAGGAGAAACCTGGCTCTTCTGGCTCTTCAGTGTGTATGCAGCTCCCATTAGCATTAATGCGAGCCGCGTACAGGTGCTCAGAGTCTGCCAAACAAGTGACAAACACCAGCTTTTCATTCAGCATACATGAGCAAAAAAGGGGCACAAGACACTCAGCCATCTATTGCAAGCACCTGACAACTATTTAAGCATTGAGTCAAGTCCAGGAGTTTTATGTAACAAAATGACACAGAAAACATTCACCGAGAGAGCTGCAGAACGTGGTACACACTCTACAGCTTTGCAGCATGCTCCTGCATGGAGAGGATAGGTCCAAAAAGATGATAAATATGCATGATAATACACATAAATAATAAAAACCCCCAAACTGTGGCTTTTTTTTTTTTTTTTGAGAGAGAGATTGCCCAGGGCATAAATCCTCAGATGCCTGAACAGACTTAAGCTAAGACAAGTTCTCATGCAACTAATAAAAATGTTCCATTCTCCTCCAAAGAGAAGATAAAACTTTTTGCCTTACACTTTAGGTATAAATTTGGAATCAAGCTTCAATCACAGCCCCAAGAAACAAAACAAACAAACACCAAAACAAAGATTATGGAGTAACTCCCCATCTTTGACCTGCCATTGAGACACACGTGACAAAAGGAAAGAGGAATTCTTCAGTTTCTGAAGGAAAAGAACTGTATTTTCAGGAGCAGCTTTTCATAGGAAATGCCACTCCTCTACTACAAGGTTTGAACATCCATAGGACAACCTGAGCAGTCAGATGCTCAGTGTTGAGTACTATCATCTAGAACTCTAAAACCAGAAGAGCCAAATCAAGGGTTTTTTATCCATTTTGCACCTTCCAGGCATCTAGGCTACGCTTAATGATTTTATGTATAATTTCCACCCCTGTCCCTTAGCCTGGGGCTGAGAGAGAATGTTACCAATTAAAGGAGCAAAATTGCAGTGATTCTACGCTGTAAAACAGAGACATTGCCACTAATACCTGGAGTTTTATGCTGCACACACAAAAAATATTTCCTCAAATTATAATAATAGCACTAATAATACTACTACTAGGGTGCTCTGTACATTTATTGAAAACAATACATTCTACAAAGCCCAAGAGAGCTTGTTAAATATTTACCAAAGAAGAATATTTAGTGTTTAATAAATAAGACACTAAAGATTAATGGAAACGAAAAGTTAACAGGCATGATTCTGATGCTTCCAAGCATTAATTCCAGCCAAATGATGCCCTTCTGCCTGAGATAGCAGAAATGTTGCTCAGTACTGGGACATCCAAGATGTTCAAAATTGTTGCAAGGAAGTGCTGCTAATTTTTTTCCCAGCAATTCATAGCTATTTTAACAGTGGTTAAAATTAATTGAAACAAGTTCTTAATAAACAGTAATAGATTTACCTTCCCACCCCCAGGGCCTGTTGGGAGGATTAGTCGATATTTGCTCACAGCTTTCAAGTTGGAAATGCTGTATGAACACAATTATAATATTCTTACAGAACCATTCTTTAGCAGCTTACTCGTGTCTGTAATTAGATGCGGTGATCAGATTCTGTTTTACATTACACTGCCATTTTCCTTTATCAACATACAGCAAGTGGCTCCAGAGGGCACCTATGGCCCTTTAATGACTTCTACTGTTTTTCAGCTAACGACCATCAAACAGACTAATCATAGCCAAAAAAAAAAAAAAATTAACTAACCTGCAGGTATACACACAGCAAAAAGCACAGGCCTTCCCTTCTTCTACTGTCTGGGCTTTGAGAAATTAGCTAATGATAATGGTTTAATAATGAAACAGATGCTCAACGTCGCTTGGCTGCTCTATGCACCACCAGCCCCATAGGAAACCTCCCACCCTCAATGAATCCAAAAACACGCAGGAGTGAACTTGGTGGCAGATTGCAGAGCAACCTGCCCTTTTATTTCTCACCTCCTGGAAGTGAGAGGCTGTGTCTCACAAGTTCTTGCCATACAGTTTCTCTACACGGTCCTCCCTCAAATGGGATTAGGAGGCTTGTTTCAGATGGAGACTGGCAATCGCCCATCACTACTATAATGATGGGAAGGAAACAAATAGAAAAAGGACACTCGAGCTGGTCCGCACTGTGTACTGCAAGATACAGTGTCAGAAAGCATATTCTCACCGCCTCTCCTACGCCCTTGACTGAAACAATCTAAACAGAAGAGGAAAGGTCCATGAGAAAGGCATCAGCAGCAAAATTACAGGAGGTTTGTGCCTTTGGAGAAGATGGGTTCAGCGCTGATTGCTCATGCGGGATGAAGCCAGCAGAGCTGCTCTTGTATTAGCTGCTCGGGGTCATATGCTTCCACCTGCAAAATTGCTGCCCACGGGTACAGCGTGATGCGGAATCTCTCACTGTGGAGAGGCCAGTGAGAGTTTGGAATAGCATCCCATCCCCAGCCTGCAAGCAGCTGAACCATCCTTGCACAGCCTACATCGCTCAGTGACCAGCTCTGGCTGGCTGTACAGGCTTTAACCAGTATGGACAAAATACAGCAGGGGAAGATAAAAAGGTCGCATCTCTCCTTTTTTTTTGCTTTTCTTATTCCCTCTTCCTTTCCCTCTCCTCCCTCCCAGGCACTGAAACACACGCACACTCCCTGCATCACAAGATAAGGCAGCCAATCTGTGATATGTAAAAACGAGAAGGAGCTTCGTATTCTGTTGTATATAAATCCCTGAAGATCGTGTGGGTGGGATTCAAATAAAACCTCTCCACTTGTGTCATCTTTAACAAAATCCAACTGCCAATGCTTTAACACAACAGCAAAAAAACTTAAACATTTCTCAGGCAGCTCAAATAATAGCCTTGCAGGCTGAATGTGATAGATCTTCCATTGCAATTCTACACGTCTCCTCTCTCGGTCACACTAGGAAGGCAAGAGGGAGGCTGCGGGGTATTCGTTTTCAGCCATCAATAAATAAGTGAAGTCTGCTTCAATTCCCCTAAAACAATCAGCTACAGAAGATTAAAAATAGTAACTATTTGATGCTACCGTGACAGGTCTGAGAGAGGAACTGAGCACAGCTCAAATAAAGTATTTATCTTTCTGGAAGACTTTCAGTGGTGCAGGGAGTCAACATTGCCAACATATGCAAGCATCATGGTCCAGAGCAGTCCATGCCAGCCATGTGCCTCTATTTTTAAGATTACAAGCTCTCAGGTAAACTGGCACTGCTCATTTCCAGTTTTCCTACAAACCCAACAGCTAAGACTAGCAGAACATTCTGCACCATCATTGTTGTAACCCAATGCATGGTTTGAAATGTGTCGCTTTTGAAGACATTTGTAGGCCCAGGCCAAACAGTGTGGTGCCCATTTACATTCACTCTCCCTAATGCAGAGCTCTAAACAGGGTTTTTCTAGCCTTAAATCAGTGTCAGCCCATTACTGAGGCAGCATATAGCAGTCAGGAAGTTAATGGATTTAAAGGGTGGAGGTATTGATGGCTGTGAAGTGGAAACTATTTATCCTGTAAATACTGTAACAGCTAAGACAGCTCATCTCATTACAATTTATTTGTTTCAAACACCAGTGTAGGAAGGGCTGGCAGCTGCAGGTTCTGTTACTGGAAGTGATGTGGGACAGACCTGCCACAGGGGTCTGCTGCTGCCGTGGGCATGGCCCTTGGGGATGACCCCAGCAGGGAAGCTGTCCTTGTACCTTGTGTCCCTGCTAACCAGGCGACCTTCTCCAAGTAACACAAACACATGAATATGCCTCTAGGTCTCCTCTCTAAGCTGTGCTGCCTGGCTGTCTGCAGGTACTATCACATACTCTGATAGACAACTGACTTTGGAGGTGCTGTGTGGGCTGGATTGATCTGTGGGATTCCCATCCCAGGACACCACACAGATTGCCAGCAAGCCCTTGGTCACTTGGGAAGCACCACACGGAAACACACAGTATAAACTGCAAGTCACCATAGCAATTTTCTGTACGCTCTGCCAGGTTGAAGTCTCAGAAAGCTGGGACACTTGCTTACCCTCCTGCCCTTGCCAAACCTCAGATAATGACCTTGAGATAAAAATAAAAAACAGTAGGAAAGATGGATTTTTCAGCCAATTAGGAGCACATCCAATAAATATCGAACTGTTCTGTCCGGATAGGAGCCTGCAAGCATCTTAAAGCCTCCAGCTTAGTGATTCCCAGTCTCCAAATCGCTCAGTTCTGTAAAACCTCTCAACTGAATTATCTGAGAAAAAATTGGGAGATAATCCCAATGATTTCCACATAAAACCTTGCTAGGCCCTGTGAGTATTAGAAGGCTGGAGTGAGAGTGAAAAGGAGGGAGTTGGAGGACTGTAAATATTCTGCACTTTATTTTCCTTCAAAAGGTAGAAAATTTATAGTTCTTTTTTTTAGGGGGTCTTTTTCAAGACTTGTTTACTCTGCTTTGTTATCAACCCAACTAGGATGCAAACCTATCTCCTGCCTGCACAGAAAGATGTCTGCAGGCCAGCAGTAGACCTGCTGTTTCTCATTCCCTGCAAAGGATGCTGCAAGTCAGCATTCTCTGTTAGATGCTCTTTCAGCAAAAAACCCAGCACTGACTTTTCCTGTAGCTCCAATTCTATGCTTTTTGACAATAGAAATGCTTTGTTTTTACAAGTAACTGTTTAATAATTATCTAGTGATTAATCCTCACAAGTTTAGGCAAATGCCTGAATGCTCAGGAAGAAGGGGACTCAAAAGCTTTTTCACTGTGAGGGTGACTGAGCACTGGAACACACTGCCCACGGGGGTTGTGGAGTCTCCCTTTCTGGAGATATTCAAGACCTGCCTGGATGCACTCCTGTGTGACCTGGTATAGGTGATTCTGCTGTGGCAGAGGGGTTGGACTGGATTATCTTTCAAGGTCCCTTCCAGCCCTAAAATCCTGTGATTCTGTGTAATTTTGAGCATCCTATATGTGGCATCCTGAACTTGTCTCCAAGGTCTTCCTTGTATCTTGGCCATCAGTACCTGTGAAGCAGCTCCTGAGAACCTCTCTAATGGCGAGACATCTGTGTGCAGCCATACTGTGATGCTTGGGTCACTTTAAAGCACTTCAAGACAGAGCTGTGGGAATGTCCAGACCCCACCAATGCTCTCATTTGGTTGCTAGCATACATGAAATTGTACTAGAAGCAACTTCACACACAAATAGAGGGGTGCTTTGAAGCTGCCGTGAGAGGACTCAAGACTTTAATTCTCAGATGTTACAAACAAAAAGAAGCCCTTTCACTTCCCTGCTCTTGGCTGTTAACTTTCATTTGTTTAGATGCCAGCTCACTACACTTCATAAAAATTAACACTTTTTTTTTTCTTTAAACACTTACAAGCTTATTTTCCTTTCACTTGTACCAGCTGTTTATCTCCTGACTTGATGATTCTCTTTGGAAACGTGAGTTGACATCTGGGTACCAGCGGATGCTGTAAATTGCCAGCGTTTCTGTCTACTTATGCAAGCAAAGATTAGTTCCTCCAACTACAGTAGCATCTCTCCAAAGAGTGCTAACATTATGATATGTAACAACCATCTTCTTTCACTGCTATTACCCCTTTCTTTTCATTCAAGTACCTTTTTTGTTCGCTGCAGGCAAAGCAATGCATTAAGGCACTAGGCAATACAAATAAATGTCGTTTAAAGAGAAAGCTTCCCAGAAAGTTCACATTATCAGTTAGAAGAGGCATTAAGGGTGGGTGAGAATGAAATACAGATTCTGGAACAGATCGGAGGACACAAGATGAAGGAAATCCATGGGCTTGAGCATAGCAGTGGAGGGAACCCACTGCCTGGCTCCAATCCTTCCCTGGGATGTGGAAAACAGGAAAGAGAGAGGCAGTTGCACAAAGTACCAGGTGCTTCAACACGACCCTACTTTGTTCATTTGTCCTGTCAGAGGAAAGGATTCTATACTTGTTTCCCTTTATCCTTAATTTCAAAGATTTCTTTCATAGCTTTTATGCCACCCCAGCCAATGCTCCTTTGTCTTCCACACCCAACACAGGAGGATCCACCATTCTTCCTAAAGAATGACACATTCAGACACTGGCCAAGACAACACATGAAAGATATCACAGAACCAAAGGCCCCAAGTTAAACTTTTCTTCCTTAAACCAACTGGCTGTTAGCAGGATGGGAAGTCAACAGATGGACCATTCATCTTATTTCAAGCTCTAAAGGTTAAAGCCAAGACTTTAAATCACATGAGGAATGCAAGGCAGGCATGGGACAGAGATGTCACGTGCTCCCCCTTGAGAGAAATGTATCTCAGACAAGGAACACCACAGCCAAAAGCAGTTTCACACATAATCCTTGCAGACAGAAAATCAACCCTGTTTGATGTTTGTCCCATGGCTTTTGAGTTTGGGAGAATCAATGAGTAACACAGTGGTCTCCCAAATACAAAATAGTAATTGTTTTCCAGAAACCAAGAGGGGTGTTTTTGTGAACTAAATGAAAATGGTCAAAACTTTAATTTTAAAGCTTCCACACCCAAGGCAGGGAAAATCGTGACACTCTTTGCACTTGCAAAGACTTTGTTTCTGAGTTTTGACTCAAAAATAATAATCCTGAAAAAAAAAACCTACCATAATGCCATAATGAACAGACAAGCATGTGCAAAGCAGGATGGAATAAACTGGGTGATTGTGGTTCCTACTGAAGCTATTATTTAGCTACCATTGGATATGGAGAATAGTGAGGAATAGAAATGAAGGGGAAGGAAGAAAGCAAGTTGGGTTTCTGCCCAGAGGAGGAGGATGTTATTTGGTTTAACAAGATCAGCTCCACAGAATTGCTGACAGAAGGTAGGGAAATAATGTGCTGTTATGAAGGGTGGAAAAAAATAACAGGTAGAGGTATTCATATAGGATCAACCCCTTAGCCTCTGCCTAAAGGCAGTGTCAGGGGTTAGGGTTGGGACAGCCACAAGATGAGTGACTGATGCTATTAACTCCCCTCCCTTCCCAAAGGGGAAGAAAAAGGGAATAAAGCAGAGACTGATGGGCTGGAAAAGAAAACTAAAACAGCCTTAAGGAAAACAATAACAACAAAATGAAACAGATACAAATAGATACAAACTAATATTGAACCCAACCCCCGCTGATGGCAATTATGTCACTGTTACTGCTGAGGAAGTCTCATCAGCAGACAGGAACCAGATTCAGGAGCATGATTGTGGAATGGGATTGAAGATAGAATGGAATCAAAGTCAGAAGGGAAAGAGCCTGAAGAAGAGAGCTTGACCCTTGTGATCCCTCAACTTTACATTTAATATGATGCACACAGAATGGAATCCCTTGTTAGTCAGTTTATGGTCACCTGTCCTGTCCACTCCTCCCCACAGGTGTGACCTCTTGCTTTGCAGCACACCAACATGGTACACACAGGCAGCGGTCTTGGTCTCCATAGGAGCAAGTACAAGCAAGAGCCTTTTCTGCACAGCAGTCCTTGGTAGTAACTCTAAACATCGGTGTTATCACTTCTAGAAGCAGACACTATCTGCAAAAATATGCTGTTCACTTCAGAAAGTGCAGTCACATAGAAGAGACTGAGCTGAAAAGTAAAATCACTGACGGGAATTAGTTCTGTTCCAGCTCAAACCATGACAGGCAGCCTACTGTTGTGGTCTTAACACTCAGGAGGATGGCACCTGACACAACTTGGCCTTCTACCCACAGTGGTTATTCATTGCCATTTGGGTGACTTTAGAGTGGCAATAGCTCTAGCTGATCCCTGCCCTACAGAAAGGGCTGCTCCAAATGCTCAAAGCTCAGGCCATCACATTTCAAAGTCTCCTTGCAGCCTTGTTCGTCACTCCAGGAGGGGAGCCAAGTCCTACACAGACATCTGGAGACACCATGGGAAACAAAAATCACAACCACCTACAATTAAATGTATGCAGGTTACATTATTATAATAGAAAAAAATAGTTTTGACGCAAGGAGAAGGAAAGCAAGAGGCACATTCTCCTATTAAATTACATAAACACTTCTTCTGATTGCACTGAGACTCCCCTATCAACACACCGACTTGCTTGCTCATTTATTCCCTCCTGCTTCACACCGTTCCCCCACTCACTCTCTCCTCCAGAACAGCCTCCCTTACTCATTTAGCTTTTTCAGCCATAAGGGAAAATGTTTCTGAAAATAAAACAGTTCTGACATTGGGACCTCTTAAGTTCCTGCTTTCTCCAACAGCTCAAGCCACTGCTCCATCTGAAGGAATGTATTCAGATACGCTCAGAAGCCTACACAGACTTGTTTGCATCACGTGTGGTTTGCAGAAGGGATCATTTCCTTGTGACTCCCAAAGCCCAGGAGACAGTAATCTAAGGAATCACCAGAGATTCCAGATCACAAGCTCTCATGGAGATTCTTTCATACATTAAGCTTACCCACTAAAAGCTTGCTGGTCATATTGAAGATTTTTTGCAGTACCTAACTAGAGATGAGCATGGCTCCAGGAAGAGGATCAAGAAAAGAAACTGCTGAATTTTTTCCAGGAAAGCACAAAGAGCGGGAAGGATCAAGAACTTTTGTGCTTTCCACTGTTTGTTCACTGTCCTCACCTTGCTTGTAGTTACACTTTCTGACAGCAGCAGTTTCTAGTAGAAGTAGTTTGATGTAGGGCTTGATGCAACATAGACCTGGGATTTGCTAATGCATTGAACCACTTGGAGAAGTGAGTGTCAGAAATCCTTTTTGAGCACAGGCAGCTCTGTCTCTGTCCTCACAGGAGAATGAAGGACAGTGAAGGACACTGTGTGAAAAGGAAAAAGATTTCAAGGAAGCAAACAGCAATACCATTGACAGTAACCTGACCTGGATGCTTATTCCAACTGAGAAATACGCAAGAGCATTTCTACTCCAAAAACTTTCTCAAGCGTCATAAAGGTGCTAAAAAAAAAGAGCAAGAGTCCACATACACCTGTGAAAATTGTCCAGCCCGTTCGACTAATTGCCAAAGAGACAAGATAGGCATCTTCCTGAAAAAAAACACATCCCAAACAGGTATTGCCTATCATTTGGTTATCACTAGGAAAGCCAAAGTCATGCTGAATCTCTAGGTGACGTCAGAAGCAGTGTTAAATTGGCTAAAACCTGACAAATCCCAGAGATCTGAAATACTGTAGCTGTACAGATGCTGCTCACACAGGAGGCAAAAGACGTACTGCATACTAGGAGATGGGTGGCTGAACCTCCCCTCTCGATTCTTTCACATGACAGGCTGTATCTGCTGTTCTCAGGAGAGAACAAATCCTGTCCTCCCACAAAACACATACACAAACCAGGTGAAAACTTCTTGCTGACTACACAAGTTGCAGTCTTCTCTGATTTTTCACTACAGGTGGTGGAGCCTCTTCTGTGCCTGCGTGGTGCCTACCGCCACAGACGATCGATCCCAATTAGGTCTGAGCCTCAGCTCTTTGCTAACCAACTTCAGCTTGTCAGAGCACTGTCAGAGGACAGCTTCAGGACAACTCTTCAACCTGAAGAGCTGAGCTGGATGCTGGCCTGCATGACAGGAGTGCCACTCAGCCCAACATGCTGGCTGACCTCAGGAAGGCTGTGCCCTCCCTTAGGGGGCAGCTGCTGTCTGGCAAGCAAAACAGCTTCCACGAGTCTGCAGATAGCCCTTTTGTAGGTGGCTTCTGCCACAGCTGGCCCCTACAGCAAGCTTATCTAGAATAGTGCTTGAGGCTCAAGTTGGCTTCCATTGCTTTGGCCAGTGAGGTGACCACCGAACACCTGGAGCTTGCTCCTCTACCAAAAAACATCCCTGTTCCTTGCAGGAATTCAAAGCACTTTGTATGTCAGAGTACTAAAATTAAAAGATATTAAGCATCACTGCACACTATCTAGTGAGCATTTGGGTTCAGAGACAACAAAGAAGTTCTCCATTACTAATAAGAAAAATAATTAAAACCCTTGACAAGGCCTGACAGTTCCCCAACACAGGGCAAAGCACTGCAGGAACAACTGTCCCCATGGGAACTGGCAAGTACAGAGCACAGGAAAATGAGAACTGTTTGAATTAACAGGGAACATTTGCTCTAAATAAAAGCTATTTTGAGGAATTAAAGCAAACAAATGTCAGCTCCATGCAGCGGCGTGTTGGGATGTGATGTGCTGTAATGTGTTGTGACACTTCATAAATTAAAGCTTTTTCTTCTCCCCCAGGGGAAGAGAATTCGAGTGCAGTCAAACACTTGCATTTGGAAGATCTGCAGACTTGACACTTAGCAGTCCATGACTCCACTGATCCCCTGAGTTAAGACACCTCTGTGCCTGCCCTGTGGGCTGCTCTGTCCTCCTCTGTCTTCAGGACACTGCCGCACAAGGAGCCTGGAGCTCACATACAGACAGCGCTGCCATTGCCTTACCTCTGCTGCCAAGCTCCAGATAACACTCATCAATCCACAAGGTGAAACCAACTGATGTCACAGCCAAAACTCTCAGCCTGAGCTTATGCTGATTTTATACTCTGCTTATCCAGCCAGACACATAGTATTGATTTCAGCTGTTTACTGTGTATGAAGCCACCAGCTTCCCAAGCTCAACCGTGGTATGAAAGGTCAAACCCCCCCCCACTTACACCACCATCTTACTTTAGTATGGGCTCATGTAAGTGTCATTGATCAATTCTCTGGCACTGGGAGTTGAACTGCACAACAGTAACCCTGTTCTTACATGAGAACAGCTCAGCACAAGAGCTGTAATGCTCTGTGAAGAAACAACGCAATCCTGCTTGCCCAGTGCCAGCACAGAAGCATCATCCAGGTGGCCTCACCATATTTCTGTCACATGCTACCCTTTGACCTTCAAAAGTAAAGAAGGAAAGAAATAAAACAATGAGGAAAAGAAAGAAGATAATCCAGATGACCTTCCTTGTATAAAAAGTCTTCAGAGCATTTTGTAGTTGCCATTTGGAAGGTGCCAATAATAAGCTCACAGCTGTACAACCTACAGAGACACCAAGGGATTTACTACATAGACACGAGTCTCAGAAAGCCAAAAGACACCCTGAAATTACAGAAGTATGCCAGGATCCAATGTTGCTTCTGAAGAAGTCAACAGCAGTACTCTGGCTAAGTCTGACAGGGGCAAGGCTATCCTTTTCAGCTGGAACTTTGCATCTACCCATACAAACGGGGTCACCCATGCTTAAAACTGAAGCCTTTGATCTACGGTATAAACTCTAGAGTAACACTTTGCTCCCACTTGTAAGCTCAGACCTCTACAGGGCTCAGACAGATGCACTCTCAGAGCTCCCAAGGGAACATTTCAAAGTTTTAATGGTGGTGGCAGCTGCTCTTTAGAAGCTGAAGGCAATGACTCCTCATTTTTTAAACGGAGGTGGATTCTGCTGTATAAATATGAAAGTGGGATGCAGGCAGAAGCACATTCCTGCTTCTCTTTGTGCATACACAATCCAGAGAGCTGACCTGACCAGCCACCAAACTCAGTCAGAAGAAGAGACCTTGCTTGCCTCACCTCAATCCAGAATGAATCTAAATCTCTGCTTTCCAGCCCTCTGAGTATGAATAGGGAGAGCATGAATACGCTGACAGGTCTTTTATTATAGCTAGAGGGTGTAGCAATAATTAAAACCCAAATCTTGTACGTATGCAGCTATTACATTTTCCTGAAGAAATCCTCTGACTTTGTCTTTTTGCAAGATTAGCTTGTCAAAATGATATTTTTTAACTCAGTAAGCGAGCTCACCCCTTGGGATTTCCAATAAAGGAAGTTTAAAGAACCTGCAGAAGGTGTGGTGGGTTGAAATTATCCCCCAACTAATTCGGAGAGTTAACCCCAAAATAAAATTGCCAGACCAGCTCAGATTGGGATGCAAGCAAATGAAGCTGTATTTACAAGCAAAACAACAATCCAGAAATATGAAATGCAAAGAATATGTACAAAATACACAACATTCCCATGTATTTACAATTTATAAACAACACAAGAAACGCCCTGGACAAAACCAGGGGGTTACCAATAGCTGCCCCCTCTCCACCCCCTTCCCTCCTGTACAACAGAAAAGACAAAAAAAGAAGGAGAAAAGCTTGTTAATTACTTAGTCACAGCAAGAATGCAGCCAAGGTCAGCCACAGCCAAGCAACAACCACCAGCTAGTATCAGCTAGAGCAAAGAAGCTGAGAAAAAGTTAAGTTTATACAACTATCTTCATGTTAGTTATCAGACCAATGGGATTCTTTAGACCTTATCATTATTTTCCCTTTATATCCAATGGTAATTTACTTACATTCTACCACTACTCAAGGTCTGTGGAAAATTTCCTAGGCATCAGGCTAAAACTTCCACAGAAGGGATGAAAGACTAGTAAAGTTCTCCAACCTTCCCTCTACCAGTCTGTAGCTGTGCAGAACCCAGCAGCAGACCTTGCAGCTGAGATGCAATATGCAGAGATCACCAATTTCCAGTTCACAGTTTCTTTAGTGTCTTAGTTCAGAGCGAGACAGATTGCTCTTTTACCTCTTCCCAAAGGGGTAAGAGGAAAAATTTCAACACAAAGGATTGGATAGAATCAGAAAGTTTAAAAGGAAATGCTATTTCTTACTACATGAAACAGTACAAAACATATAGAATACACAGAATCCATAGTCTGGGCTTAACACAGAACCCCATTGAGCCAAAGCTTCACACAAACCCCCCTTTAAACCAGGCCAACAAACCCATGCCTTCATGCGTATTCCCCCCCAGTGCCTCCCTATCCCCATACCAAACAATTATGATGCAGCTAAAATTTGGCTTGGTGGCTCCAGGCCCCGATTAGGCTGCCCCAGACCTAATTGGCAGCATTGCCAAGGCTGACACCAGGCCTCCCCTGCAAGAGATAACAGCCTCTGCATCTTCCCAGGAGGAGAGAGGGAGGGAAAAAGTGAAGAAAATGACTGCAGCCAGTTTTATAGGGATGCAGGACTTATGAAATACACTTTCTGGTTCATCTTCTGGACACTCTGGACCTCCTGGAGGTCTGTAACTTCGTGGTCCTTAAAGACACCTAGCCTCAAGCCCATCACATTCAGCCACAACTCACTTCTACAAAGCCAGCACCCATCCTTGGAGAAGAAATCAGTCAGCAATAAACTCAGCACTGACATTTTGGCCAGGCTGCTGTAGGAGCCCTAACAACTGTAGGCTTAGTACTTCAATTAGCAGGTGAAACATAACCCTCCACCTACTTCATTTTAACTAATTTCTCAGTTGATCTTTCGAGCTCTGCAAAGAGCACATTTCTCACTGAGCACCACAGGTAGCACATGCAAGTGTGTGAAGTCAAAAGGGATATGAATTATTAAAAAGTCTGAACAATTGAGGTTGAAGGAAGAAAAAAGCAGGGGGAAGAAAAGCTCTTTTTTAACTAAGGAACGACAACATGGCTATTTTAAAACGTTAAAAAAGGGCTTTTCAAGGTTGAAACAAATGGTGAAACAGAAAACACAGTGAGGGTTCTGGCAGACCTCAGATATGGAGTAAGACCCCAAGGGTGCATAAAGGATCCTTAGTATTGGGATGAGGCTCATCTTGTGTCCAGAGCAAAAAGCTTTCCCCATGAACTTCACAACTAGTCTGCTATCTTGCCACAAATCTAGAGGGAGAATGCAAAAATAAAGCTAACCCATGTCCTACTGTTTGAATTCCAAGTGTGAACACTAAGCATGAGCCATACAGACTCATGGCTCAGGCTGTGATTCAAAGTCTGAAGTTTCCAAGGTCACAGCGAGGCAAACCTAGTTTTAAATGAACTTAGCCTCATCATGTTCAGGAGCTATTTTTGCATGTGTCACCCTAGAAGACTTCACATCTTTGTCTATAAACTGCTTTCACTTCTTTTTTGGCATAATAGCTTGCTCTTCAATTTAGAAATCGTAGCATCCTAGTGCTCGGCCCTAGTGCTGCAGGTCTGGGCTGTATCTGAGGACTGCTCCTCAGGTATCATTAGCACACATATCTGCATTTATTATAAGGACGTTTTGCTCTGGCCTAGTAAGTCACCAAGTAAGGATTTGCCACATTGCTACAGATCCCACCACCAGCATCTCACTTTCAAACTACAACCTCCCTATTTGCCCCTAAATGCATTACTTTTGAAAACAATCATTGTTTGTCCCACATTAACATTCACCTCCCCCTTTTGTCAGGCTCCTAAGGGTTTCCAAGCAGCTGCTTAATGTTCTCCTTCTCCAGGGACTTGTATTTTCCCATATGCTACTGAGATGCAAGATGAACTCTTGTATAGTACTTCACACAACTGGCAGAACAAAGAAATGTGATGGAAACTTAAACTATTTGCTCTCTGTCTTTAGGATACATAGTATTTTTTCCTAACTTTCAGTGTATTTGGTTGTGGGTTGTTTTTTGTTTGGTTTGGGTTTTTTTGTTTTTTTGTGTTTTTACATTTGTCCTGTTCATTCTTCTTAGAAGTTGAAGCAGCATAAAAATACTGTTGCCTGAATCAAGAGAGAAGGGAAGACAACCTATATTAGGTCAAGGAAATTGCAGCAGTGGGCAGCCCGGCTGGGGTCCTCATCATGGAAGAGCAGTTGTGTGCTGCAGACAGCTTTAGCTGGGATTGCAGAGTGCCCCTGCTAGGCTCCTATCAAGGCACAGGGGACAAAAAAGTATCTCTAATAAGCTCCATTTTCCTGAACTGTTGAGGAGGAGGAGATAGAAAATCATTCCTGCAACACTTCTGGAAAACTTGAAGAGGTTATTGCTATGGAAACTGGTCCAGGAAAGCAGGTGTGGAAAAGGGGAACAGCAGAGAGATGCGTGGTGCACGGAATAGGAATTCTTAACATCTGAAATTAAACCTACACACCTTGGGCAATGCAATCTATTTTGGATAACATCAACAATTTGCCCTTGGTTTTATAGCAACAAAACCACAAAACCACAGGTAAGGGACAATGAAATGAAAACGTGAGTCTGCGTGGGACAGCTGCAGAACCATACCAGAATAAAACACACACCAGTATGTATGGCAGTGGAGAAAATCTGGTATAGAATGGCACCAGGTGTTTTTTCCTCCTTCTGAACTGGTGCTAACTTTACAGTGGAGCTTGTCTAAAAGAAGCAGGAAAGCAACAGAGCTTCTTTTCAGCAGTCTTTGAGGGTGAAATAAAGCCAGACTGGAGGAAGCCTTTAGCAGAAGAATGGAACAGAAGAGCTCTGATTGTGCTCTACCAATGGCTGTGCCAAAGGAAGGAAAAAAACAACTGAAATGGAGAGTTAAAAAGGAATAGTTCAGTGAGGAAACAAAAATCAGTTAAAAATAAAGTGACAAACAAAAAGGTCTTTGAAAGAGACCCCACAAATAAACTGTGAGCCCACATCAATGGCTCTGGTCAGTTTTAGCACTAGATATGAAACCCCTTTTTGTTGTTTTGGTTTGGGTTTTTTTGTTTGTTTGGGGTTTTTTGTTTGTTTGTTTTGTTTTGTTTTTTTCTTCACATTTATCCTGTTCATACCCATGCATTACGTGTAAACTTACGTATTTTTCTCCATACCAAGAGTGTGGCCCCAAGCATAATGCATTTTGACAAATGTTCACAGAATCAGAGAATGGTAGGGGTTGGAAGGGACCTCCAGGAATCAAGTCCAACCCCTCTGCCAAAGCAGGATCACCTAAAGCAGGTCACAGAGGAATGCATCCAGGTGGGTTCTGAAAGTCTCCAGAGAAGGAGACTCCACAACCTCTCTGGGCAGTCTGTTCCAGTGCTCTGTCACCCTGACAGTAAAGTTTTTCCTTGTGTTGAGGCAGAATTTCTGGTGTTCCAGTTTGTATGCACTGCCCCTTGTCCTATCACAAGGCACCACTGAAAATAGACTGGCCCCATCTTCACACCCTCCTTTAAGGTATTTTTAAACATTGATCAAATACCACTCAGCTTTCTCTTCTCCAGGTGACACAGCCCTAGGTCTCTCTTAAACTGGGGAGCCCAGAACTGGACACAATACTCAAGATAAGGCCTCACTAGGGCAGGGTAGAGGGGGAAGAGAATGTCCTTTGACCTGCTGGTCACACGTTTCTTAATGCACCCTAGGATACAGAATCACAGAATGTTAGGGGCTGGAAGGGACCTCAAAAAATCATTCAGTCCAACCGCCCTGCCACAGCAGAATCACCTATACCAGATGACACAGGAATGCATCCAGATGGGTCTTGAATATCTCCAGAGAAGGAAACTCCACAACCCTCCTGGGCAGCCTGTTCCAGTGTTCTGTCACCCTCATAGTGAAAAAAATTTTCCTCATGTTTCCATGGAACTTCCTATGCCTCAACTTCCACCCATTGCCCCTTGTCCCGTCATTGAATAAGAGCCTCGTTCCATCCTCTAGGCACTCACCCTTTACATATTTATCAACATTAATAAGGTCACCCCTCAGTCTCCTCTTCTCCAAGCTAAAGAGCCCCAGCTCACTCAGTCTGTCCTTGTAAGGAAGATGTTCCACTTCCTTAATCGTTTTTGTGGCTCTGCACTGAACTCTCTCAAGCAGTTCCCTGAGGTTCTTCTTAAACTGAGGGGCCCAGAACTGGACACAATATTCCAGATGCAGCCTCACCAGGGCAGAGTAGAGGGGAAGGAGAATCTCTCGAGCTACTAACCACAACCCTTCTAATAGACCTCAGGATTCCCCTGGCCTTCTTGGACACAAGAGCACATTGCTGGATCATGGTCAACCTTCAATCCACTAGGACCCCCAGGTCCTTTTCCCCTTCACCGCTCTCCAATAGGTCAGTCCCCAACCTATGCTGGTCCATGGAGTTGTTCTTTCCTTGCTCTTGTTGAATTTCATTCCATTTCTCCCTACTCAAATCTCCAGCCTGTCTAAGTCTGGCTGAAGGGCAGCACAATCCTCTGGTACTCCACCCAGTTTTGTGTCATCAGCAAACCTGCTGACAGTGCAGTCTGTGCTCTCATCCAGGTTGTTGATGAATATATTGAATAGTACTGGTCCCAGTATTGACCCCTGAGGGACCGCCACCAAATACAGGCCTCCAACTAGACTCTGTCCCATTGAGCCCAAGGACACTGAAGCCCCTTCCCTGGAGGTATTCAAGGTGAGGCTCGACTGGGCCCTGGGCAGCCTGGTCTAGTTGAGGATGTCCCTGCTGACTGCAGGGAGGTCAGACTAGATGACCTTTGGAGGTCTCTTCCAGCCTGGACTATTCTATGATTCTACGACATATTACCAGGAATGGTAATATGGGGGACTGATGAACTATGACACTAAAAGGTCTTTTGAGGTCTTTGCATCTTCAGGAAAAGGCAGGCCCACGGGACAGAATTTAACAATGTCCTTTTAAACTTGGCTTGTTTCCTTCTGAGCTGCACGAACATCTGTAATCCCCAAATTCCTGTCGTTATTCCCAGCAGCTGGTGAAACTGAAACCGATCCAGCAGCGGAAGCTTGATCCCCGCCAGCACAATGAAAAATGTAACACCATTGGGCACGACACAGCTCCATCACAGCACAAAACAATGCAGTGCTCTTGTAAATTTTAACAAATACAAGCCATTGTGGAGACACAGCTGTAAGGCACTGCTGAAATAAATTGTTTGCCTTCCTTGGTCAGAGACATCCTGCAACGATAACAGTAAAGGGCTTCCTAGAAAGGCATAGGTGATGAACACATGCACCTGGCTGCTAAGGGTTAACCTCAGCACTGGCAGCATATTTTCATTCAAGTGTCTAAGCTTCAGCTGGAGGGGAATTTTACAAATAAACTTGCAGGCTTTGCAGATCAATTTTCCACTTGGTTTTATCACTCTTTTCTCTCAACCCATTGTGTCTCAGTTTCTTTTTCAGATGCATTTTAAAGTTTTAGTGCCATTTCTGAAACAATACCAGGCCCCTCCATTCCCCCTTTTTCCCAGTGCTTGAAACCACATATGGAGTTTTGGTAGCATTTGTATTTCCATCAAGAGTATTTAGGAATAAACAGCTATGAAAAACATTACCCTAGGGCTCCAGCACTGCAGAGCATGCAGTACAGACCTTCACTGTCTGAATACTCAGCAAGCATTTAAATGATAATATTACGTTAGAGTGGCGGCTGTAGCCGTGTAAATAATTGTGCATTGTCCCTGCTCATTGATTTATTTTCATACGTGCACACACAGGCGTCTGAAAAACCACTTAAAAAAAGAATTCCAAACCCAGACAGCGATAATCTAATAAACTCCAAAGTGAATCAATAGACGACTTAACAGCAGAGAGATAAACCGCATTTAATAAGAGTTAGAAGGGATGGAGAGAACGCTCTGCAAGACTCAGCCGGCAATACCAGAACCACAGGGATCAAGAGACCACAGGAGCCTGAAGCGGAAGGGGAGGGAGACCAAGCAGCACAGCATTTTATTTTATTAAAAAAAAAAGCACCTCCAGATTTCAAAATGCTGGCTACAGAGCAATAGGAGTCAGGAGATTTCTTGACAGACATAAAATGTAACAGAACCCGGTGAATATTTAGGACAGGATGACCTTCAAAGGAGCGCTCAGCAGTTGTTAAATTTAGTTTCTGCTAATGCAAGGCTCTTACACAGATGTATAGCAGTCATATAGAAAGTGGGTCTCATACAGCTGTGACTCCGAGGTTCCCTTGTGAGAAAGCAGTAAGCATTTTTAGCCCAAAGTTGTTTCTAGGGACTGGCAGCGTTTAAAGATACTGAAACTGAGGCACAAAATTGAAGCAATGTGCCGAAGTTCACAAAGAATCAGTGGCAAGAGCTAGAAATGGGACAAGTTTACTTGACCACAAGTCCTGTGCTCTCTTCACTAGCCATGCTTTCTGCTTGCACTGTGCCCCACAACCTTTATGATAAAGCACTGACTGCAGGTGGTTACAGGTTCTTGCATGCAAGGCAGGCAGTGCACTAAGAGAGAAAGCAATGCATGGAAGGACCACCTCTTGAATACCTATCAGGACATGGTAACGTTATCTTTTCATAGAGTGTCTTTGACTTCCAATTTATGAAGCTTCAGCAACAATTCATAACTACCCCCCTCTTAGCTGTGTCAGCAAAAAGACCAAAATTGGAAGAGACATGGGATCAGACTGTTTCATTTCCCCTTTCCAGGTTAAGTCTAAACTACCTCAAGCAAATACGGGGAAGTCTGGACGGTGCCGAAAGATTTATCTCCTTGATTTAAGTTAATCCTACAAATGGACACCTATACACAACCAGTATGAAGACATCATGGCAATATTTAAGGTATCCTGTTATATTGCATTTCTTTTTTATTATTAATCAAACGTTTACAAGGCATTCTGATCCTGTGTTACAAGCAGTTCTCTCTGACGGATTTTGCTGACAGCGAGGGCCTGAGAGAAACTTTAAAACGTTTAGAGAACAACTGAGTGGATCCATCTCTGAAACCATTGCCTTCTCAGTCAGCAGAAGAAACAGATGAGATGCCACCTGAACCACCCTGTTTCTCTCCTGTAACAAAACCCTCCAGAGCTCACTCCAGGCACTTGTGCTCAGCTTTTCCACTCAGCTGCCCGGTCAGTCCATAAAAATTATTACTAGAGAAACGCAGATCATAGATCTTACCAAGAACCTGCAGTCTGAGTTTCAGCCTTCCAAGCTGCCCTCAGTGCCAGACTCATTCTCACTCTCAGTCTCACATGTATTAAATTTTCCCAGCCCAAACAACTCAAATCACACCACTTCGACAGGACAAATTTTCAGGGCTAACACCCACACTCGAGGCTATGATCTGTGGTTGCAGCACCAGGGCGCTCTCTCCCTGCAGTTTAGGTATGCAGAATACAGAAGCTGTAACCAAGCATTCTGTAAACTCTTAAAACAGATATAGCACAATGTATTTAAGAAGAAACTTTCTGAATGCAGCATCTGTCCCTGTAGCTAACCTTTTTCTGCCACACCTTTGAGGAAGGCAAAGGGGGACCCCTGAAGAAGGAAAATGAGACCTTCCATTGCATCGTCAGCCTACTGCAGGAGTTCCTACAACCTCAGACTGGTGAAAGCTCAGTAAAATGAAGTAACTTCTCATGTCTTAAAACCTTCAGGTATTTCCTGAGGCTGAAACTGAAAAGAAAGTATTACATGACACCAACATACTAAAATGCTAGATCAACTCTCTTCAGTAAAGGACTTAATTCTTAAGTTCCACTCAACCTGAACACAGCAAAGTAAGAGCATTAAACAATCTCCAGTAGCCAGTGAAGATTCTGTCTGACTACACATATACATTGCTTAATGCTGGATTTCTACTGAATCACCAGGTGAAGTTGTGGTCCTCTCTACCTTTTCTCCGTCCCTTCCAAGGAAAATTTTTCATTGCCTTATTCTCCTTCCAGTGATTATTCTGGTCTGCTTATCAAAGAAGCAGATGAATGTCATCATCACTGACACAATTCGAGCTACTGAAACGGACACACCTCATAGCAATGTGGTGATGAGCTGGCGAGGAGAACCAATGCCCAGCAGCACAGTCTCTCTGCTCACACACAAAGCCTTCTGCCCTGTCTTCAGCTCACATTTCCTACTGCAATTGCATCTGGATACTGAGCAGATGCACTGACCCTAACATCCATGGATGAGCCACAGACCGTGCTGGCTTTCACCAGAGAATATTCTGCGTAGGTTACTTCCAAGTACAAAGGACAGAGTAGCACTGAGTGCCCACAGCTGATTTTATTAACAATACAGATGATGACTTAATAAAAAATGGGTTTTGAAGGAAGCTACAAGAAGTAGGAAGAGGAGGAGCGGGGCAGACATCATCCTGATGTTGTTGACAACATCCTGCTGATGTTGACAGTGTTGGGATTTTGATTTTTTTTTTTTAAATCCTCAGTTTCCCTTCCTTCAAACCTAGTTGTAGCCATTGTGTACCAGAAGTGGCATTTTGGAGGTACAGCTAGTTACTGCAAGAGCAAGAAGTAAAAAGCTGCAGCATATGAAAGTACAAAGTACCGAAAGAAAAAGGAGGCAAGGAACAAGCAAAGTTTTAGGATGGTTCCTCTGGTCTTAAATCGATCAAAACCAATTGGGAGTAAATTCTGTTTTCATGAAGAGAGGAAATAATATCACAAACAAACCAGAATGGATTTGAAATCACACTTTTGCCAGCTGCCTCAACAGGCAGTCCAAAGACCTAGCTACTTCTTTTCTCACTGGGTCCCATCTGAAGCATGCTGCCAAAAGATGCAAGTGAAGATTCATCTGTCCTAGGGATTACTGGATTAATACCTCCAAAGCCAGCACTATCTTCAGATCTGTTCCTTAAATAAGTACTAAACACAAGATCAACAGTATCACTTCATTGTGGGAAAGGTCTACAGCTTCCCTTCCCTTGCCTTCATTCTCTTCTCCATTCTTTTGGGGAAGAGCACAGCTGGTGGGAGAACAGAACAGTCTTTGTTAATACCTGCACAGCCCTGCTGGTTTTCAGTACCCTAACACTTCAGTTAATGTTCTGTATACTGAACTGAAACTGCAAATCGGGATTGCTTCAAAGCAATACAGGACCAGTGAGGGAGCAATCTTGTCTCCTGGAGCTGGCTGCACATATTTCAGTCTTGAGAAAGTAAAGCAAATAGGCTATCTTATCTGTTGTGCTGTGGATTGAGAGAAAAAAAAAAGAAAACAACAAAACCAAACAAACACAAAACCCCAAGCAAACCCAAAAAACCAACAGCAAAGCGGGCCCAGACCCCAGATACACAGCAAAACCCATCTGAGTGCAGTGATTCCATTTAAAGAGCAGCCCAGTTTTACACAGGTAATTAGAGCATCCAAGCTCCACTGTATGCTGAATCTCTTCTTCAGTACACCCAGAGTCAAGGAGAAAAATACCAAGAGACAGGAGAGACATTTTGCAGTAAATCCACAGAAAGGAGAGAAAACTACTCAGTTAACACAAAGCAAAGTAAGGAGCTAGGCTGACATTTTGCAAAGCAGACTTTTTCAGACTGGTGATGATGATTGTACCAGTTAAGCACAGAGACCCTTTTTAAAAGTTAGTCAAGGAATAGTCACAGACTATTCACTAAGGTGCCAGCCAAGTCTCTCTAAGCCATGGAAAACTAACCAACACACTACTTATGTCTCCAGTCACCACAGGCTAATAATAAGCACACCTGAAAGAAAAGCAAAGGAACTGGTAAGCAAAGGAGAGGCAGAGGATGCCCAGATGAGAGAAGAAATGTGTATGAGATGTTACGTAAAAAAAAAAGAATTAGGGAAGAGGATTGAGAATGATAGTCAAGTAATGATAGGAAAAACAACCAAAAAAGCACAGGGACAAGCTAATCACTTGGCACTGATGCAACCCTCACCCTCCCAAATTCAGCTACAGCAGAGAAAGCAAAAGGAAAGATAAGGCAATGGAGTATTTTTCTCTTTTACCAGCTGCTAAGAATTTTAAAGGTAGAGCCTAGAAAACAGAGAACTGAACTCAAATTATTTTTGCCCTGTGCACTGATACTAAAGATTACCCCAATTCCAGATGCTTAAAAAAACTCAGATTCGTTACTTTCATGTATTTTCTCCACAAGACTGTCTTCATTCCAATTAAAGTAATTCAATAAAATTAATTACCTTTGTAATGTGATTAATGAAGATATATACTTTGTTAAAGAGACCATGTAAGAAGAGCCTGGATACAGACTGACTGCTTTCTTGCTAGTTATGTTATGTCACTTGAAAATGGGGAAAGTTTTCAAAACCACTCACAGTGAAGAAGAGTATGGGCAGGTCAGCACAGTCCCAGGGTTGGTCAGGGCCACTTCTCCAAGGATTTTGCTTCAGGTTGCCCTGATAGCACTGAGATTTCAGTCAAGTTGATTTTGTCATCCAAAATGAAGTTGATAGTATGAAGAGCTGTTGTGAAGGTGCTGATGATAATCCATGGATGCCACCATTTCTGCTGTACTCACTGTTTTTGGTGACTGTGACTGTATTGACAGCTCACACTGGACAAAGTTAATCTGGCTTTCTATGACTTTCTTCAGTTCAAAAGCACTGAAAAAGGAAATGTTCCATGCTCTCTTGGTGGGCAGTACTAGAGAATATCTAGATCTGCTGCAGAAAAAGGCCACGACAATAAAATGACACACTTCTGCTTAAAAACGTATTTATTGACCCTGAAGGTCATTGCCAGTTTCTAAGGAGGATCTGTTTTCTAGCTAATATAGACTCAAATGAAGCAATGAAATGCAGGAGAGAAGCTTCTCTGTACAGAGAGTCGTTGTATCAATTAGCTTAGTTGATAGGAAACAAAAACTTTTGATCATACATCATTCAAGGGGACTTTTTACTTAATAAAAATGCAAAGTATGTTTTTGGAAGGATTTACAGCTCCTTTCTGTTCACTAATCAGCCATTTACTGGCCTTTACAAACCAGAAAGCTCCCTGATGTCCCAAGAGGGCACAACACACTTGAAAGAAGGCAAGATGGTCACTGTTCATTTCCAGCTCAGCTATGCTCCTTATCACTGACTTCCAGCTGCAATCCAGCATCTTTACAAGTAAAGCAGGAAGAGTTCTCTGTCTGTCATCTTAGGCACATTTTATCCTCTTGAACATAACCATTATCCTCATAGCAAGCAATTGCCAGGACATGGCTGTCCAGTTCCTCCCAGACTGGTTACCTGACAGATGACTAGTGAAACTGGAGACCCTCCCTGAACAAACAGCTCAGCTGTCTTCACCCACTGACTGAATTACAGCTGTGCCATGCTCATGGATGACATGATTCAGAGCAGAATCGAGGAACCTGAAACAAGCTCAGTTTATCACCTCTTGGTGTTGAAGAAGCAAGCACGCACACACACACACACACACACACATTGAAGGCAAACACTGAAGTTAAAAGGTCAAACACGCACTTCATTCAGGGTACTATAAAGTGGAAACTGGTTCCTTGGATTTGGATAAGTTTTCTTACCCAACACACAACACATCAAGTCTATACTGGTTTGCAAAACTCTGTTTCAGGAAATGACTGATGCTTCCTTTCTACAAATCCCCAGAGCCTCTGGCTGCGGTATCAGGAACAGGTAAAGCTGCCATAATCTGACACTGCTGCTGAAAGCAGTCCTACCCTCCCTACCTCAGTCTCTTCTTATCACCCTTGGGCTGTCCTGGCCAAAAAGCCCATGTCAGCTCCTCAATCTGATCTACCATAAAGCTACACAAACGTTTACACTAACAAAAGAGATTGGTGAGGGAATGAATGGTTGGGGGCAGAAATGACTTCTGTCAGATGCAAAGCTGACTGGAGACATTATCTTGCTGGAGTCAAATCACAGCTAAAATACTCAGTGAAGTTTAGGAATTGATTTATCGCAGAAAGCAGAAATTCTTTGGGCTCCTTCTGAAGGCAGTTCCATCAGCAAATCTCTCCTGATAGGAGAGCCTTTCTAGTTCCAGCTACATGCACACACAGCTATATACACATGATTACAGGCCTAGATGGTAGACCTAGCCAGGCTGGTTGTCGTACAGCCCACAGCTGAGCTTCACCTCCTGAAAAGAAGCAATCTGCTTCACAGTTGTCAGTGCACTGAACACAACAGCCGAGAACAGACGGCAGTGTAGCTGTCTTTAATAAGGAAACACTGGAAACCCAGTTTGCTGTCTGCATGATGTGCTTACTTAAAACAAACAAAGCCACAAACAAAAATGCCAAAGCCCCAGACCCAGCAACAGCAACAAATAAAACCTGCTCGATTTAGTATAGCTGTATCATCTCTGGTGTTGGTGAGAAGGTGCTGCAGCATCGACTGACAGAACAGCGACTGTATGTAAATCGAGGCAGGATTACAGGCAGTGGTATGAATTTATTTCCCACCAAGAGTATTCTCAGGAACTGGTTGCTTTTCCACATTCTCATATGTGCTTTTGAGGCTTTTTAGCCTGCAGAAGAGGAGGCTCAGGGGTGACCTTATTGCTCTCTACAACTACCTGAAAGGAGGTTGTAGACAGCTGGGAGTTGGTCTCTTCTCACAGGCAACCAGTGGCAAAACAAGAGGACACAGGCTCAAGCTGTGCCAGGGGAAGCTTAGGCTCGAGGTGAGGAGAAAGTTCTTCACAGAAAGAGTGATCTGCCATTGGAATGTGCTGCCCAGGGAGGTGGTGGAGTCACCATCCCTGGAGGTCTTCAAAAAAGGGTTTGGTGTGGCACTTGAAGCCATGGTTTACTTAGTCCTGAGGTGCTTGGTGATAGGTTGGACTTGATGATCTCTGAGGTCTTTTCCAACCCTGTTGATTCTATGATTATATTTCATCACAACACGGAAACCTGGGAATTTCAGGTATTTTCTGTCAAACAAACAAAGCACCACAAAATTTATGCAAAAGCAAAGCTGGCACTGGTCTGAAGAACAGTTAGGACGATAACTTCCAAACCCAGAAATAATCATAAAGCTTATGAAGTCTCAGGCAAAGTGGAACTTTTACATAAATGACAAATTGACATGATTTTGGAAATGGCCACTGCCCTGAAAACTAAATTCATGCTAGGAAACAAAACACCTCATGACTTACTTCCTAAAGGCAGCATTTCCAAATGACTCTAGCTGGTGCCCCCAGATAGCACAAGCAAGTTAACGCTGCAGGCAAAGCTGCTGACTGCAAAGGGAGGTAAGGCTGGAGCTGCAACATGGAACTCCAGAACCACAGCGTCATTCCGGTTAGAAGGGACCTCCAGAGAATAACAGTTCAGCCCCCTCCTCCAAGTACAATTAATCAAAGCAGAAGTCAGATGTATACACAAATGAGAGGAATAATCTTCTGTAGAATGTCAGGTCTACGAAAAAAAGTATCAATCTTATCAACATAAAGACAGCCTAAAAGCAGCAAACTAGTCTAACTATTCCATGTCCAACCTTCTGCAGAGCCCAAACAGTGCTCCTGGGAACTCTGTGTGACACCACAGGCTACGTAACTATCAGCCACTTAATGAAAAGTCCCCCTAATATAGCAATTTTTTTTTTTTGGAAAGCGCTGCTTAGCTCCATCAAAAGTACTGTGTCTTCTTCTGCAGTTTCCTGGTGGAACCCGTTTGCTTGCCCTCTTTCCCCTTGGCTCCCATGGCATTGCTCCTGTGCTGCCCCAGGCAGGTGGGCAGCACGAGAAGGGTGAGGGGGCTAGGATACAAGCGAGAGGGACAGCTGCTGATAGAGCAGGAAGATAAATGGCTAAAGGAGCTCTTCCATTTCGCAGGACACAAAGGCTTTAAAAGGAAAGTGGCCTTAAAGGACCCTGTGAGCTGAGACCTTGGAATATGGGCCAGGTCACATGGACAAGGGAAGTTAAGGCCATTCACAAACAGAATTTTGACACATGAAAAAATGATGAGTGGTTTACCAGCGACTATTTTCAGCAGTGACTCTACCTGCATCTGTTTGGAGTGGTACATCATGCATAACAACAGAATAAATTAATGCTGTTGCATCTTTCAGAAGGTTGAGAAGATCTCTTCAGCCCCACAGTGCCTTCCAGTGAATGTGACCCTGCTACAGATGCATCATCTGGGGAATCTCACTTTTCTATCACTGTCTTTTTTTTTACACAAGCTATTATGCAGCTGATTGTGGCTGCTCATATAAAGGCAGAAGAGACAGCCTGTGATGGGAATCAATAAACATTCTGAATTATGAAGTAAATCAGCTATTTGATCACTGGTCTTCTGAGGCTGCCATTCTGCCCCAATGGTGGCAAGTCCAGAATACATGTGCTTATTTGATTCTCCTACCTTCAGGTGGCATAGAACGACAGAATCACACAATGTTAGGGGTTGGAAGGGACCTCCAGAGATCGAGTCCAAGCACCCTGTCAAAAGCAGGATCATTTAGGATAGTCTGCACAGGAATGCATCCAGGCAGGTTTTGAATGTCTCCAGAGAAGGAGACTCCACAACCTCCCTAGGCAGCCTGTTCCAGTGCTCCCATCACCCTCACTGTAAAGTTTCTCCTCATGCTGAGGTGAAATCTTCTATGTTCGAGTTTGCATCCATTGTTCCTTGTCTTATTACTGTGCACCCCCAAAAAGAGATTGGCCCCCTCCACTTGAAACCCACCCCTCAGATATTGACAAACGTTATTCAGATCCCCTCTCAGTCTTTTCTTTTTAAGACTAAACAGCCCCAGGTCTCTCAGTCTCTCTTCATAGGGGAGATGCTCAAGTCCCCTAATCATCCTCATGGCTCTCCATTGGACTTTCTCTCCAGCAAGATCCCTTTCTCTCTCAAATTGGGAAGCCCCAAACTGGACACAATACTCCAGATGTGGTCTCACCAGGGCAGAGTAGAGGGGGAGAAGAACCTTCCTAGACCTGCTGGAGAGACTCTTCTTGACGCACCCCAGGATACCATTGGCCCTCTTGGCTACAAGGGCACATTGGTGTCCCATGGAGAACTTGCTGCCCACTAGGACTCCAAGGTGTGGCATGGTGATAGGTAGCAGGAAACTGAACCACCACTGCTGAAGGTACAGCATCAGCCAGAGTGTCACAATGACTTACTCAGTATTATCTTTTCTGTGCTCTTAAAAGTTAGGAGGATTATCTATTGCTGAGAAGCTACCTTGACCTTTTAGCATTGTGTATTAATGAAAAATAAAGAGCAAAGTTTACCAAAAAATGCATTGGTGAAGCAGCTTGAACAATAGCAACCCATAATGATCCCATGAGAAAGACAATAAGAGGTTCGGTCCTGTGGTCCCCATAGAGAAAACACGTCTAATATAGACAACATGAAGCAGAAAATCATTAAAACTACATCAAGAATCTTTTAGTACAATGCAAGGAGACTATACCCTTGTGAATGTCTTGTGTGGAAGAGTAAGGATATCAGCTGAAAGACAGACTGGTGTCACAAAACTCCAGTGGCTTCTAAGAAGAGGATGATGTAACATCTTTTGTGAACATTCATTCAAGTTTGACATGGACTTGGTCAATAGGGCAGCATCCCTTTAAATAATAAAATAAAAGAAGCTGGCCAGCTCAGCAGATCAGCAAGGGAAATTTTAATTTCTAGTTTACCAATCTGAATACAATTTAGACTGGAATCCAGCCAAACATTCATAGGTCTACATGGACTGGGGGCTCCAGACCCAGCTTTCTAGACAGCACTGCTGAATTATCACCCAAGCTAGCCAAGCTGATTGCATTTTCAGGATTGGAAAGGTTACCTTTCTCTTTCACCTACATTAGATTGTGAGGGATCGCGACAGGTGGTTTAGAAAGGGAAATTTCCCTCGTTTTTGCCAAGCCTTTATCTCTTCTAGGAATAATCAACCTTAGTGGGTTTTAAACTCCAAATCTCTCACAAGCTCCAAACATACTAAATCCCTTTATAAATCCACCTTGACCATTTAATCTACTAACAGACCTGCCACAGCCACACAGAAAACTGCTTCTGGGATATGTGCAGCTTATTAGCATGAAAGCTGTAGGGGAAGGGGGGATGAATGCAAGAGCCTCTCACAAAATGTTCCTCTTTCCATTTAGCTAGAAAGCAAAACCACTCCATGAGCACATTTCAAAAAGGAAGAAATAATCCTCGTTAAGAAAACTCCTTAATACAAAGAAAAAGTGGCTCCTTTTATGAATTTCTTTCTTCTCAATGTCCTTGCAAGTGTTCAGTACTGCTGGGTATTTATTTTCTTTATTTTCATTTCTTTCTTCAGCTCTGACGTTCAGGCACTTAGAGGATATGTGTTGAGGCTCCACATTGCAAATAGACCCCTTTGTTCAGCAGTATTTTATGGGCCTTGTTTCCAGAGACAGACAATGCTCTGACCTCTTGAATCATGGCTCCTTTAGCAAGACAGATTTTCCCACCTATTAAGGACAACTTGGTAATACTGGCAAGAAGCCTCGAACCAGGCAGTGAAAGCCATAACGCTATTTACGAGCGAGCAAAATAAGGGGAAGATTAAAGAACACTTTGAACTTTGAAATTAGCAATGAGCTTGCCATTTATGTCTGACAGAACTCAGAGTCGTGCTAAATGATACATACAGCAGTAATGAAAAACTCCCTCCTGTGCCATTCTACGTGCTGTTTGCTCTCAGTTCATTTTCATACACCTCCTTCAAAAAAAATCAGAATAACGAAAGATTACTTGAAAGCCACCACAGGTCTAGCAAATTCACTCTGTTTATCATCTGAAGCCACAGGTCTTGCAAATTCACTATGTTTATAATCTGAAGCAAGTTAATCTTCTACCCGCAACATTGCCAGCATTTTGTCACAAAGCTTGCAATATTAGCATTATGTATAAAGCTTAAGCTTAAATTGTGTGATGAGAAGAGAATCTCATCTGGCACATAAATAAAACAAGCAGCTTGAGTGTGAGATCATTAAGAACAAAAACACAGGCATCCTTATTTTTTAATATATAGAAGAATTGCAATTATTATGACAACCTCAAAATTTGAGTGCAAAGGCTATGGATAGATTTAATTCCCACCCATGTCTGGAGCCTGGCATTCCTGAATCTAATTTCTTTTCCTGGTAAGACTCTGTCCTGTCCACAGACCACAAGTGAAGGTCCCAAATGTGTAACTGCAATTCTTACAGGTGTATGTATTTTAATTACTGTTACAAAACTGACATTTTTTGCCTCGAGCCTTCAGGATCAGGATCATCAGCCAGCTGAAGTGCAAAATTTATTCTTCAGTCAGAAGTCTATCTGAAAGGGTGCAACACAGACCTTGCGTATTATGACGAGGGATGAGATTGCAAATGTATTCTTTCATTTTTACATGTCTGAACTCTCGTAGTCTTGAGTTTTTACATCCTGCTTGACAAGCATAGGGAAACATGGAATGGCAGAAAAAAAAACCCTAAAAGCTTAAGCTATGCCATGTTTTGGAAAATCTGTCAATGTACAGATAAAGAATTATCCACAGTACTGAGGATCCCTCCTACGTGTGTCAGGCTAAAACGTCCATTTCTGAATGTATGAAGATGAGGCCAGGCTCTTCTCTGGTTCACAGTGACAGCACATAAGCATGACCTCGAACATAGGAAGTTCCTTCTAAACATGAGGACACACTTTGAGGGTGGCAGAGCATTGGAATGAGCTGCCTGGAGAGGTGGTGGAGTTTCTGTCTCTGAAGACTCTCAAGGCCTGCCTGGAAGTATTCCTGTGTGATCTGCTGCAGGTTATCCTGCTCTGGCAATGGGGTTGAACTCCATGATCTTCAGAGGTCCTTTCCAACTTTCTGTTTCAGGTGGGACTTCTCCCATTCAGATTCCTCCCATGATCATTCCTCACTAGGTGACCTACTCAACTGTGTAGACCAGTTGTTCTGGATGATAACATAGCTCTCTACCCAATGTGCATTTTGCAAAGAGAAGATTATTGATATTTAAAAACCTTCTGGTAATTGGTCATTGACAAATGTAAGGACACCCACTCTGGTATGACAGCCAGACTCACTCCCTGATTCAGAAGATAAACCATAAGTGGAAAATGACCCTTGACACCCTTGATGAAATGATTGCTACAGGACGCAAGGCAGCTAAAACATCTGAGGGTCTACATAATCCATAACCCAGCCAAGCAGCTGGGGGTGCCACATCTCAGTCCTCTGATAAACGGCAGACCTGCACCTCAAACAGTGTCTAATTACAAAGCATGAGCAGGTAACAACCACCCTTTGACTTGGAAAGATTAAAATTATACAAGTACAATAAAAAGGTTCTTAAAAAATAATAATAATTTCCAAATCTAGGAGTTATGAAAGAATCAAATTGCAGCTATCCAATTCCAGATATAAAAGAAAAAAAATATTAATTAAAAAAACCCTGTATCCCATGGATCTGAATGTCTCAAAATATAAGCAAAGGGAAACTGCTGGATTTTTAAGAAATAGAGAATTGCAGGTAAAGTTTTATTACTAACTGTCTTGGCCGGGGATGGTGTTTCTCAGTGAAGGAAAGAAAATTATTTGGGGAACTACCTGCTCCATAGCTGTTACTTTACTGCTAGATCACACCAGAATACTACATAAAGAAAGAAACTGAAAGGTCAGAGCTCTTTTAATGATCATTTTACAGCTGGACGGGAGCAGAGTACACTCTGTGACACAGGGTTTATCTCTCAGGTCACAAACAAGTGTACTGCTTTGCAAGACAGATGGCGTCGGCAAAGCCATCACACAGGCAGGCCGCAGAGACAGACATCTTCCTGTCCCCAGATTTTTCATTTAACAGCAAAATGCTACCCTTCCGATGTTCAGCTGCAGAGCCAAGCAAGACAGTAGAATAATTTAATCAGGCAATACCTTTAAGCATCTCTCAGATATCAGTAAATAGGAATGTCTCAGTGGAGCACAAACAATTTTAGGTCCCTGCCTCCTTCCCAGATCTAAGTTCCCTCAGAGAATTGTGTGCTCTCTATTGGGCACAGATGTTAAATGTCAATGATCAGCATCTTCTTAATAGGAAACAGGCTTGTCTGGAGGAAATTTGCAGACCTTTGCCACCTGCAAGGCTGCAAATAAATACTGATTTTAATTTTTTTTTTCAGAATCCTTCAGAATAATATGGAGGTTACGCCATTACTGACCCTACCGCAAGCCTCCCACAAAACACAGAAGCTTCAGATATTTTCAGGATCAAAGTAATAATTTTACATGTTATTTTAAAAGATATCTGAAAGATCTGGTTATTGGATTGCTCTTTCTGATTGTTTGGCATCAGTTTTCTCTACCATGCAGAGGCATCTCCCCTTGTGGCCCCTGCAAAGCATGTTCTCCATTAGGCTAACCATAAAACACTTTCCTCCCTGTTGTTTACCTCTGTTTTCTTAACCTCTCACTTTCTGCATTTTATTATTTTAACTAAATAAAGCAGAACTGTATTTTAAAAATGTGTTTGTAAAGGAAGAAAAAGGATCTGTTCACTCCTTTGGTACAGATGAAATTTGCTCTCCTGGGTCACCAACTAGCAGAGATCCATCCACACCAGTTAAAGAGAACCCTCTCTCTGGTGAAACAGCAGCAGAATGAAACACAGAGCCTTTATCTCAGCTACTCTGTAGAGCTAATCCATTAACTCTCCTTTTCCTTCTGCCTCTTTTCTTTGAATTTCTAGGTCAAGCTCCCAGGTTTTGTTCTGCCAACCAAAAGAGAGAGGATTTACCACAGCTTCCAAGCAATCTAAGAAGCATGCTAAGAAGCAACCACAGCTTTACAAAACTTACCGTGCAGAAAGTCATGTTCCAAAGGTGTCTGCAAGGGAGAGATGCAGAAGGCTGCAAGTGAGCGGTGCAAGTCAGTAAGCTAATCCATGCAGGATCTTCAAGGCAGCAGAGGTCAGATGAGCAGGGTTCTCCCAGGAGGCCAAGACCTGAATTCTCAGAAGGCACCAGACATGGAGACACCTGCAGATAGCTGTAAACATCACAGTATGTGTGATGGTCCCTACAGATCCACTGCAGTGGTGCTGGGAAAGGTCTGCTGGGATGTTGATAAAAGGCTTTCTTTAGCCTGTTTCTTCAAGATCCTTATGGAGACTACTCTCATTTGAGGCTAACTATCAGCCAGTTTGCAGACAATAAACCCATGGATTTTCTATTTATTAATTTTTTACACTATGTGGCACAGAGCAGGATGAGTGCATTTCCAGTATTTGCTGGTAGCTCTCTCTGCCAGCATTTTACAATCTCTCCAACCATTTTCTAGCTACCACAGGCTCTTCCCTCCCCTTTCCTCTTTCTCCCCCTCTTTATCTCAAGGCCTGTTGGGAGCCTAAAAGGTGGGAACATCCTCATTACCATTCTAGACGCAAAGTTGTCTTTTATGTCACTACCCAGACAATATTATCTTTATTTCAACACCTCTGAATACTCTCATTAGGCTGTTTCCTCTCAGGTCTGTGATTTGTTTTCTGCTGTAGCTAAATGTCATAAAAAGGCAGCATTACCAGGTAGACAATCTTTCCCAGCCACCTCTCCAGTCGCCTTTGATGTAGCACGCTGGGTTTCTATGAAACCTGCTAGCAAGGAGGTAGGCACTTGGTAGACACACATCCTTCTGGTGTGTTCCTTTCAAAAACATCCCCCACCAGCCACCAGCCTTTATCTCCCCATGCAAATTCCCACTCTGAATAACAATTAGGCTTCCCCTGTTATCTGCATGAAGTGCAAGGGCATGTGTACCAATAAGGTTATCAGTTACACTTCAAAATTTCTGCATTTTAATCCAATTTGTCACCCTTCACACCCCCCTATTTTAATGAATGTATGAGCAGCCATGTTTGCTAATCTGATCCATTATGTTAGACTAAAATGCTGGGAGTTCAAGATTCATAGGAAAAGTTGCCTTTGTGTCTCTTTCCAGGAGAACATGCAGAATATAAATGTTTTCCACATGAACCCTCTGTTCCTGAGGTCTTACTGAGGTAAGTGGCCCATTTAGATTCATCTTCTCCAGCCAACTAAACCACCCACACAAGACTTGTGTTAACCAGAACAAAACCAGATGTGCCCTTACCAGTCTCACACATCCTTTTCTAAGGACAGTTCTGCTGGTGCACCTCTACTAGACAGACTGCCCCAGAAAAGTGTTCTACAAGTAAAGTTGAGCTGTTCAAACATGGGCTGGCCTGCCCCTTTCACATGCTCAGATTCTAATATGAAATCCCACCAGTACTGGAAATTAGTGAATTGTGAGATGCAAACCTACTATTGAAGCTTTGCTAACAGAAGAGCTGTAAACTCCCACCTGCACATTTGCATACATTTACTGATGCAAAAGAGTAATACAGAGGTTCCTGGTCAGCTTGACTTTTCTCTCATTGCAGTAGAGCTTATTAGATGATGCAACACATGTCAGCTAAAACCTTCCACTTCCTGTACTTTCTGTGCTAAAGAGAGGAATGAAAAATCACACAAGGAAATGGTAGCTTCATTTTTTTCACTTGGTTGAATTTCACGTTGTTGGCGCTGGCAGGGTATTGCTTCACCATCTATGTTAAATATCATTTGAACAAACAAAATACCCTTCCTTGAAGGAACTCAGAAGCTTTAGCTATTGGGGTGCACATCAGTCAGAAATGCCTATCAGACAGCTCTGGCTGTTCCCTTGCCCTGCCGCACTACTCCAAAATGTGTCACCATTGCTTGTGTTATCACAACTCAAAGCATTATGTGTGTGTAACTAAACTGAATAATCCATGAGGCAATCCCTAAAGGTAAATATCTCATGAGGCTTTAAAATCTCTGAAAGATTTTCATCTCAAAGAGCACAGCTTTCAGGAACAGGAGTCTTACACTACCCAACTGCCACTCCTTCACCTTTGGTGAATACAGTTTAACGAATCACACCATGAAGCCCTGGGTGTGAGATCACAGAAAGGTTTGAGTCAGAAGGGACCTTCAAGGATCATCTCGTTGCACCCTCCTGCCACAGGCAGGGACATCCTTTACTAGATCAAGCTGTTCAAGCCAGATGCAACTTCACTTTGAAGACTTCCAGGGAGAAGACATCCCCAACTTCTCTGGGCAAAAACTTCCACTCTTTCACCACCCTCAAAGTAAAGAATTTCTTTCTTATAGACATAATCCAAGCCTACCCACTTTTTCGTTTGAAACCATTATCCATTGTCCTTGGTAAAAAGTCTTTCTCCTAGGCCCCCTTCAATATATTGAAACGCTGTAATAAGGTCTCCTCACAGCCTTCTCTTCTCCAGGCTGAACAACCCAAACTCCCTAAGCCTTTCTTCAAAGGACAGGTGTTTCAGCCCTCTGATCATTTTCATGTCCCTCCTTTGGACCTGCTCCAACAGGTCCATGTCTGTTTTGTGCTAGAGATCCCACAGCTGGACACAGTACTCCAGGTGGATTCTCATGAGAGCAGAGTGGGAGAACCACCTCCCACAACCTGCTGGCCATGCTTTTGCAGTTGGCATTCTGGGCTGCAAGTGCACATTGCTGGCTTGTATTTAATTTTTCATCTACCAATATCCCTGAGTCCTTCTCTGCAGAGCTGCTCTCAATCCATTCAACAGCCATAATCTCTCTTTACTATTCAGTGTCTGCATTCAGGCCAGGAATTTCTAAAGGTTTTGAACCAAATACAAGGTAACGTGGTGTGATGAAAAGTCTTAAGTAGGTGGCAAACAAATTATCCTGGTCATCTCAAACAGAATAGAAATAAAATTTTTATGCCATCCACTATGCTGCTCTATTTTAGGCTTTTTTAAAGAGTTCTGAGGTATTTTATTGGTGCTATTTTCCATATGGCCTATAAAACCAGGTCACCTTAATACTCTTAAGGCCAACTGTGCATGCCCTGGAAGCAAAGGAAAATTGTAACTGCTATATTTTAAAACTTGTAACATCCCTAAAATAGTTCTTAAACACATAAAAACGGTGTTTTATTAAAATTCCAGATATGTTGGCACTTCCCAGGATCAGAAGCAAATGTGTGTATTCCAGCAACATTATTTTTCCTATAAAAGTGCCTTTTTGTAGCCCTTGTAATTTTGGAAATTACCTCATGCAGGCAAGGTTATTATTTGGAAAAGAAATGTGCAGCTCATGCTTATGTTCCACGGGTAGCCCCAGCCCTACACAGTTGTAACCACTTGGGCAAATACTTGTGCCTCTGAAGAATCACATTCACTTCATTATTACTCTCTGCATGTCACCCTTCCTGCATATAATGAATTTGAGGCCAAGATCAGAGGCACAGGGAAAAAAAGGGGGGGGGGAAAATCTATAAAGATTCTAAACCATAACAATGGTGAGAGGAGCAGAAAACACAAGATTAAAGGAGTGTAAAAGGTACTATCCAAGGGATCTAAGGCTTGTATAAAAATGCACGTGTGAGAGGCACTGCAACAAGGCATTTAGATTATAGTATGCACAAACACACTCACATAAAGAAAAACAAACAAGGCTGTGTGTGCAGGGCTAATGGTGTTATTGCCTGAATTTTGAACATAAAAATATGTGGAGAGAAGCATTCTCAGTGGTTTTTTTTTTTTCACACTGCATGCTCAGACCGTAGAGAGAAGTGCTAGGCAGAAAATTCCATATATAACAGCAAGGTCCAGAGGGCTCTTTTTCTACTGAACTATAAAGACTACAAATCAAAAGTATTTGTCTTAAATGTTTTTTCAGAGCTGGACACCTTTTCTTGCAGAGGTCATACAATAAATCAGGTAAAAGGTCTTCAAGGAGTCATATTGTAAGTACCAAGCCAGTCTCTGATGGAGGATGCAAAATCACTTCTTGTCACGGAAGTACTTCCATGATAAATTTCAGATCCTTACTCCTACAATCCTACTGGTAACTACACAGCTCTGAAACCCCCCCTCACTGTCTTCAGACATTTTATTCACCCCTCTTGTACTCAGAGCTAAGTCCCTCTGTGATTTTTCCTGAGGTATTTACCTTCAGTGGAGAGGAAGTCCAATAATTTAATGCAGAGGTTGACAACGTAAGCAAAATTAAGTGACTGAAAGCAGGCTACTAAACTGAGAACACACAGGCAGCTGCAGGTCCTGAAGGAACTGACACCACATATACATACCAAAAACACACATGCAAAGGTCCATGGACCAGGTATGTGGCATGCCCCTTTTTCACAGATAGAAATGCTGTGTCCAGCAGGAGTAGGGAGGTGATTGTCTCCTTGTCCTCAGCTCTGGTGAGGCCATACCTTGAGTATTGTGTTCAGTTTTGGGCACCTCAAGACAAGAGAGATGTGGAAGACCTGGAGCCAGTGCCAGAGGAGGGCAAGGAAGCTGGGGAAGGGCCTGGAGAATAAACATTATGAAGAGCAACTGCGGGAGCTGGGGCTGGTTAGTTAGGAGGCTGAGGGGAGACCTCATTGCTCTCTACAACTACCTGAAAGGACATTGTAGAGGGGCTGGTGTGGGTCTCTTCTCACAGGTAATTAGTGATAGAACAAGAGGGAATGGCCTCAGGCTGTGACTGGGTAGGTTTAGACTGGACATTAGGAAAAAATTTTCCCAGCAAGAGTGGTCAGGCATTGGAGTGTGCTGCCCAGGGAGGTGGTTGAGTTACCAACC